>NW_028186366.1:1074835-1085761 GCF_003343005.1 Rhea americana | reverse complement strand
AAAGAAAAAGAAAAAGAAAAAGAAAAAAGCCCTAAAGAAGACTGCCTGCCCCTGGAGAGGTGCATTCATCTCACAGCACTTGTCTCCAAGCTGAGCTCCGGATGGAAGCTCTCCAGAAGTGCTTGCTTTCCTTGCAATTAGAATTGTGTGTTTTTCCTAACTCTTATGTCAAGACAGGTGTCCTCTCTTATATAGGTATTCTTGCCATGATCTCTGGCCCCTTAAATAGCCATGTTACTGTTGCATCTGTGGTGGTTCCTTTTGCGTGCCTGCCATTTCAGTTCTCATGCTGCCTTTTGGGAGGGATAGCCTAGCCTGCGTAGATGCCATTTGAAGCTGCTCTAGAAACCATCCACTTGTTCCTTGCAGCCAAAGAGTAGTAGAGAGCCAGAGCCAGCATGTTGCTCAGTATCTCTGGTGGCTGTAGTTAAGACTTGCAGCTTCTTCAGGCTCCTTTGCTTCCTTATTACACCCTGGCTACTGTTTAAAAGGAAATAATGTGAATATATAGGAAAGGAACCAATGCATTTTCTCTGCAGTAATTTAATTCTGAGTGGATTAGAGAAATGATTGGGGCGGGGGGGAGACCCAAATTACACTGGTAACAAAGAAGAACATCATGCTTTAACAAGTATGCACTTCTGCTTAGTGCAGAAATGGCTCTTGGCTGGATCACAACAGAAAAAAAATCAAACTGAGCAGTGGTACTTAAGACATAAAAAACTGGTGCTTATATTTAAAGATGGTGACTGCTTTGAAAGTTAAATCTATTCTTGTCTCTTTTACAACCAGAAGGAAAAATAGTATGAATTTTCTTTTTCCCTTATAATTTGATAATAGACTGTTTCAAAGATAATTTAAAAAATCTTTGCCATCTCTGCTTCTGGATATAATTTGTCCTCCTGATCATTACAGAATATCTTCCATTTTTAAGACAGTTGAATGACTTAATTTTATCAAGTTATATAATGGCTGCTGAGCTATAGGCTACATGGGATGTGGAAAGGGAAGAGAAAATTATTGCAGAGTTGTTTGTGACTGCTACTCTGTGTTAGCAAGCATGGTGCTTTCCTACAAAGTGTATGATTTTGTCACTTTGGGAGTAAACTTTGATGCTCATCAGAAATATACCTGCAAGAGCACAAACATGATTATGCTCAGACTGCTAGCAAATATGATCATCATGTTGAAATCATCATATACCATGGCCTTGCTTGACTGACATTTTTCTACTGACCATAACAGACAGCTGGTGAGAGCTGTAGCTGTTAAATTTGCTGAGGCAGAGAACTGCTATTCTTCCATCTCTACTAGCTGACACCTCAGTTTAATATTGTCATGGCTTTGTTCTAAATAGGTCGGAGTTCTACTTCATATCTCAGTTTTATTTTTTATGTCCTGGATTTTTTTTTAAAGACTTTAAAAGCCCTAAATTCGAAGTGTATGTGTCCTGGGGTCATTTAAGTGGAAGGAAAGAGTAATGAGCGAGTGCCTCTATTAGAAAAGGTATATTTCTCACTAACATTTAATATTAATTACAAAGTGAAGCAGGTGAGATAGATATAAGCAGTTCYGCGTCTAACATTGACCTTTCTATGTGTGTGCACAAAGTTCTCCTCAGTGAAGATAAATGCATATAGCCGAGAGTAGAGTGAGGAAATCCTTTGTTTCACCAGGAGTCTGCGGACTTTCTAGATTATTTGCCACCAGTTTATAATACAATTGTTGCCACTTGCTGGAGTGCAACGCCAGCTATAACTTACATGCCAAATCAGAAAAAGAAGCTTTACCATCCCACAAATCCACCTGAGATAACAAATAATAAGACTTTCTGTGAAACCCAGGCAAATCCAGAGGTATCTGGATTGCTGCTTCTTACTGACCACATKTTAGCCTACCTGCCCAGCTTAAAACTATTCCTGTGGGCTAGCAAAGAGAGCTACTTCTGCATCCAAGCCATCCAGGGCGGCCCTCTCTTGTACGTGCACTTGTCTTTCCACTGACTTCCCTGAGGATTGCTACGAAAACTATTATCTGCAGATKATTAGAAAGAGTTTCATTGGGATGTGACCTAAAATAGCCAAAATTGTCTAAATTTTTAAGCTGAACATTTAACTAACCTAGGTAACCACCTATTTATAATGCTGAAGTCTTTACTTTTATTATTTATTCGATCATCTTTATAACATCTAGAGAGTATTAGTTGCATGTCAGTCCTTGAATATTTTTAGTGTACAAAGCAGAACAGAGTACTCATTCTGTGGCATGCCTGCACAGCAATGCAATAGATATCATAAGGAATAACAACTACTCGATCTACTCGATTCTAGATCTTGTACTTCTTTTATCAGTGAAAGGGAATTATCAATTATGACCATGTTATCAGGACGATTTAGCAAGTAGAAACTTGAGACAGTAACCTAATACTGATTAAAGGTCTGATGTTTACACTGCCTTGTGGTTAATGTACAATGTAGGGTACTACTTTTGTGAAAATCCCTACTTGYTTCATATAAACCAGTGAGATGGGAGGTTTGTTCCTGTGAAAGAGATCATACTTCTCACAAGTTTATCTCAAGACAAYGCAGAAAGTGGACAGTGTGGTTACTCCTTGGGTCAGGTTCTATAACCATTTTAAAAAGGAATTGAAAGTATTTGAATAAAACTAATTTGCTCAGAATGGGCAGGGGCATTCTGGTGAAACTTGTTTTACTTCCTAGACCCTGTGGTAGGTCTTGCGTGTGCATGTAAGGGAAAAYGGTTCTTCACCTCAGCTGAACATGAAGACAGACGGTGAAATGGTTGCATATAATTCTTTGTGGGTTTATTCATAGGAAAGGAATGTTTGACATTTAGTCTGAATAGAGCCTTTCAGTGCAATGCATGTCCTTAATATAACTAAGCCTGATTTTTTAAAATATGCCTTAAAAATATGTACTCTATTGCTAATGATAAATTAATTTAATGTAGCAATAGAATCAATACTGACATGCAAGTGAGTTTAAATTATAGGCAAAACATCCATTTCTRCTTGTTTCTATAGTTGTCTCACAGGCTGTATTGTATAACTTCAATTACTTGTTCAAATGCTGAACACAGACCATTTTGCATTCTGACTTTGTGTCTGTACTATAATACTATATCAGTACTATAAACTTCAGAAAGAGTTCAGCCGTTTCTGAAACTTGTATTTTTTCAAAACCTGTTACAAACTGTTAAAGAATTCTGGTGTCCTTAAGTTTTAGAACAGAAACTTAAGATTTGATAGAGCATACCAACTCTCATGTGGACAATCAATCAGTACTATTGAAATAACTCAATTCTTAGCATATACCACTTGAACTATTAGAGTGTTGCACCGAGAGAGAGAGAGAGAGAGAGAGAAATGCTTTCCTAGTGCGTTTCACAGATGCTTGTTTATAGCAGAAGACAGGATGACAGGATGAGGAAATTTTGTATTCTGCTGGAAGTTTTGGCTGGAGGAAGGGAAGTAAAAACAAAAATGTTCTAGCATATGCATACTCTTCTACTTTCCCACTGTGAATGACTTTTTTTGTCATGTCCCTTTCAGATATTCTTCTATCTATCTGTAGTCCAGTTCTCCTTGTCTCCCTCATTTCCATTCCACAGCCTTCTCATTGGAGGGACGGTGTCTTCCCCCTTCTAGTCATGCTGCCTAGAGAGAGACTGAGTCAGGATCTATAGAGGAGAAATACATAGTTCCCTCTCCCCAAGTCTAAATATTTATCCTTGTTTTCCTTGCCACCTAGTGACAGGTCCCATTTCCAAATTTGTCTGTCCTTCCTCTGCTTTCTTACTGGCATTTTTTGTACCCTTTTCATTGTGATACTCACCTACCCCCCGCACTAGTCTGATTCCCCTCATATCCACCTCTGTGCCCAACAGACTGGGTCTCTTCCCTTCCAAAGACCATCTGATAGGAGATGACTTTTCTCCCAGAATTTCCATCACAAGCTTCAGGTCCATGATTGCTCCTTGTTTCCTTTGCCAGCCAGACCCAGCCTAGTTCCATTTTTTTCCAGTGCTTTTTATAATACTGAGAGGGAGGGATAGAGAAGGCAGAAACATTCAAATTACATGAAATGAAACACTAAACAGCTAAGAAATGCCACAATTCTTGGTCTCTGTGACTTTAATTTGTACCTTCCTGTAGAGTACAGGCTTTACTTTAATTACTTACATAAATGCGCACTCTTATTCCTTTATAAGGATGCATTGAAACAGCATTTATACATTTTTTTTGAAGTTTCTTGAAAGGTGCCTTGTTTAAAGGAGTCTTGAAACATACGTTATGGTCATGAAAGTGTATCACTAAAATGACTGTGAAAGTAATTGTTCAGCAGCAGCTATCCAATGATACTCGATGATATTACCAGGTCTGATGATGTTATGATTTTTTTTTTTTAATAAGGACAAGGATAGACTGTAAAGAGTTGCAAAGGGATCGTCCAAGAGCAAATGACTGGTAGATAAAATGATAGATGAAATTCAATTCTACCATTCATCATGAATATATTTACATATTGAGAGAGGGAGGAGGAATCCAAACTACATAAAACTAACACCCAGGAGCAAATTATTGGGCTTATTAGTGATCTATGAAAACATCATCTCATTTGTGATCAAGAAAGTATGTCAATTGTTATCAGGAAAAATAGAGAGAACATTGTGATGTCCCTATATAATCTCGGGATTATTTGCATCATGTGTGGTTATGGTTCTCTCACCTCCCCAAAGATCAGAAGAAATGTTCTAGAACAGAAGAAACTCAAGAGAAAAGCTGAAAAGATGATTGAAGGCATGGAACGATTTTAGTACACAAAATGACCACATTAAGACTCCTCAGTATAGCAAGCAGACAAGTGAAAGGAGCGTATGGAAGAGGCCTCTAAAACCGGAGACAGTATTGAGAAAACAGAAGGAACAATGAACTGGTAATCCCTATTCAATGCAAGAACTAAGAGACATGAAACAACATCAGCAGGATGCAAGTTCAAAATAAACAAGCAGAATCTTCTTTGCGACAGGTGTAACTAAGCTGTGGAACTCCTTGCTACAGGCTGTTGTGAGCAACAAACATTTACACACGCTCAGGGAAGTCCAGGCAAAAGAAGACACTTTTGTTCCCTTCTAGCATGGCTTTTTGTTCTCTTCTAACTCATCTAGGCCTATGTACATACTACTTCTCCAATGCTGAGCTTGCACAAGGGTATTCTTATGGTGTTGGTATATAGGCGAGAAGTGTGCAGCTAAGAAATCTGTGTTGCAAAGTCAAGAGGAAAATATCGTTTAACATAGATGACCAAAGTAGAAGAACAGCCAGCCATACTAATTCAGTGAATGAGTAAGAACTGCAATCGCAGCAGTGTATGCTGCATTTCAAATGTTAAGGAACACAATCAGTTAACAGAGTTGAGAAAAGTAAACAAAACTGCTCCCTGGGAAATGGATATTTTTAACTAGCAGGAAAACTCAAAGCTGAGACGAAGACAGTTGGAGACAGTACTGAAGGAAAGCACTTATGTTCTTGTTCAAATGAGTCCTACTGTGTTTAAAATAGCAGAAGTGCAGTAAGATTAAAACTGAGTAGATGTGTACAAATGTCACTGTCCTTGTGGGGAGCAAGGTACAGTTAGGAGACAGAAAGAGACTGTTAATACTCTGTGATTATTAATACTACAAATGAACACTAGAAATTCAAGGGATCTCAAGGCACTATACAGAAGTGGGGATAATAAACTGTTTATATTTAGAGATTCCCTACTGCCTTCCATTTAAGTGTAATGGAATGCAGGGGTCAAGAATAAGCTTTGCTTTCCTTTCCTTTATCCAGTTGCTCTAAAAATATTCAGGATTGGTCAGACATCCACCTTAAAATATCCAGCAGAAACTAAAGGCTTTCTCGGTAGTATTTCATGTATTTCATGTGCATGAACAGTGCAGTTGCTGCAGTGGAAGGAGAGATGGTACTTCCTTTTTTCTACAGGCTTTCTAAAGTCAGAGGAAAAAGTTGTCCAATTATAAACAATAAAAGAAATGTTAGAAATAGTTTTGCAGGACTAAAAATGGCTCTTGACAGCTATTACTAAAGGCTACGTGAAAGAACTAGAAAACTGAGCCTGGCTTATGAATATATGTATTTTACAAGTTCTCTTAAAAGACTTTCCCTGGCATATCTGATGTCCTAAATGAAGGCATAAAATAAATACTTCTGGTATATGGTTTGCACAAATGTTGCAAACATTGTTTCTAACAAGTAGTACTGCTGCAGGCAATAACAGTAGAGAAACTTTAGGAAGAGAGGAAAGAAAGAGCTGAGTATGGAGAAGGTGAATGAAGAAGTATATTTTTTTTTTTTTTGCCCTGATATAGTATTATGGAACAAGATGAGTGGGGTCGTTGGTCATTTGAGGAAAATAAAAATATGTTTGTTTATAACAGGAAACATGACTAAAAGATATTTTGATCTCTTGCTTCCTCATCACTAAACAGAAAATGGGTGTGAATATTGCTGGTATGGGGCTCAACTAAAAATACACCTGAAGAGAGCTGAACTAGGTGGCATTTCTAATCTACAGTGGGAGTCTGGGGTAGAATCAGGATTCTTGCTTTTAGAACCCTAAGCTGTGAATTTCCTGATAAAAAAAATCCCCAAACCCAAAACACAAGCATTTTAGTCGTTGTAGAATGAAATCTTCTTAGTTCTGYAGATTGCTTGGGTTTTTCGCTTCATTATTTTGTTAGTTTCCTCCCATTCCAGGTAACTCAGCTTTTTAAAATTTTGAATGTCTTTAAGCCATCTTCAGCACCTTCTAGTCAAATACATCAAGAAACTAGGGGTTCTTTTCTACATGCAATGTTTTCCAGGCTCGGCAAATCCATATTTTGGTTCCTTTGTGCTCCCATCAAAAAATTGACAATCGCTGTTTTTGTTAAAAGTTTTATGAGTTAAAAATTATCTGATCAATCTCAAGCTTATTTTTTTTTCAGAACTTCTTCCTTGAGCAGSAATTGACTATGAGGAACTACATTCTTTGGAAAAAAAAAAAAAAAAGACTTTTCATAAAGTTAGGAGGGAGAGGTGAAATAACACTTTCAATGGAAACTATTAGAAATGTTTAGCTGCAGGATCTCTATAGCAGACACACGTATATGTAGCCACTGAGGCAGATACATACTTTCAAGTTACATTAAGGATGTAAATCTTTGTGAATAGATTCCTATTTATAAATAGACTTAGGAAATATGTCACAAAAAAGGATGGGGTTAGAAGTGTCTCTGTAGGTAACAAAAGAACTGTGAAGTAGTACCTAGTATATGTTGCTGTTTAATTGTCACTGCTCTGTCCTACTTACGTCTTAAAAACTTGCTCGTATTAAGGTCTGGTTAAAATGACCAGAGATATGTCACATTCCATGTGAAAATGCATAATATTGGCTATAGAATCACAGAATCACAGAACTCGTAAGGTTGGAAGGGACCTCTGGAGATCACCTAGTCCAACCACCCTGCTCAAGCAGGGTCACCTACAGCATGTTAGACAGGGTTGCATCCAGGCGGGCCTTGAAGATCTCCAGAGAAGGAGACTCCAAAACCTCTCTGGGCAACCTGGTCCAGTGCTCTGTCAATCTCACAGTGAAGAAATTCCCCCTCACATTCAGGCGGAACTTCCTGTGCTTCAATTTCTGCCCATTGCCTCTTGTCCTGTCACATGGGACAACTGAAAAGAGTTTAGCCCCATCCCCTTGACACTCTCCTTTCAGGAGTTTACAGACTTAAGATCCCCCCTTAGTCGTCTCTTCTTCAGGCTAAACAGGGATGCTGGATGGGAGGATGCTGGAAGTCGCATTTTATTGGGTGAGTGAGTGGAGGTAATAGGTGGGAAGCAGAGGAGAAAAGGGAAGCTGGAGAGGTTGCGCTGTGATGTACCAAGGCGCACGGTAGTTTTGGCAAGACCAGATAATGATAGCACTGGGATGATGTATGGCAACAAGGGGTGTCCCTCGATGAATAAAGGAGGAAGTTTTAGGCAGTGGTCTGGCAGGAAAGTCTATCCGGAGTCGAATTTCAGAGCTGGAGCAGGGAAGTGCAGTGAGTCACCGAAAGGGAGCCTGAGAGCTGCCTTTGTTCCACTTGTGCCCAGACGCTGAAGCAGGAACAGCAGGCTCCAGTTTTTATTAACTTCTTATTTTCATAAGCATATAACTCATGCTCACTGAACTTCTTTCTGACTTGAAGTCTTTCAATTGACTTTCAAAAAATGCTCTCATGGTAAGAACTCTCACTTCTGAATTTTCTCCTTCCTTCCCCCCCTCCCCCTTGTGCTTCTGCATTACACTCTTCGGTTTCATTCTTTTTTCTTTCCTTCCCTCCCTTCCTCACTTTTTGGTACACCTGCTCCAGGCATGCCTGGTGGACCTGGGACTTGCTACTACTGCTCTTTGGCTTGTCAGTCCACGTTGGTTCAGCCGCTCAGATCATAGAAGGTAAGACTTCTCCAAAACACTTCTATAAAATAAGAGTCAGAGGTTGTTTTAAAATAAGCTTTCCTAATATGGATAGATACTGTACATCCCAGCTCTTCATTGCCTCTGCTGCTTGCTATTGTTTGTTTCATTTAGGGAAGTTGCTGCAAGTTAAGAGCTTAAATTGCCATTCATTCTGGAAAAAAAAAGTAAATAAGACTGATCCCCAGACATAAGGCAGCATATCTGCCTGTCTGCTCTCTCAGTGTTGCTTCAGAGTGTAATGATCAGCAGAAGTGGAGAATACTGAACGCTCTGGGAAGTGTGAATTCAGAAAGAGGTAGCAGAAAGCGTTTAGAATACAGGTATGCATCATGGTGGCCGTATCAGGAATGTGCCAAGCGTGCTGTGACTGCAAAGACACAGACGGGATGCTTTCTCTGTGTGCAGAGATTTCCCTTGAAAAGCATCTGAGCAAATTGTGATTTTCACATCTCTTGAGTTAACATTAAATGTCTAGTTTTACCAGCACAGCTTTTATGGCCTTTTGGTGAATTATCAAACATATGCTCTTGTAACACAGCCAAGTCGCTGTATCTCTGGAAAGCATAGCCTCAAATTTCTTGTAAGAGAGACAGCACTGATTTAAAAGTTTACATGCAATTTTGAGAAAAGTGAAAGTGTTTCAAATATTAGTTTTCCAGTATGGGCAGTGATACTGATATTAGGAAGAGTTTAGGACTATACTCAGAGAAAAACGAACTGTGAATTTGTTATGCAAAATATCACCTAGACAACTACAGTGATAGGAGCATTAGAAATCTATTCAAGGGGAAAGTAGATATTGAATGTGAAGACTTTAACATTACTCAGACATTTTTCCCATTTCAACTGATACTGGCAAAGAATAGGTGGCATATCTAATAGCCAAAGATACTAATTTCAGCAAGAGAAAAAAACACAGATTAGTAATTACTAATAAATGCTGTAAGTGCAGATGACAAATAGGAATTACTATATTAGAGTTAATTAATTAAGGAAAAAAAATGGAGACAGAAATGCAATATATAGCATATACCATGAAGATACCTTTGTTGCACCAGGTGAAAATGTTTTGATTTTTATTTGAGCAATGAGAAAGAGGGAAATGTTATACGTATGTCCGAATAGTGACAGAAATATAAGATATTGAAAACACCATGGAGATACATCTGTTGCGTTATAGGAAAATGATTTTTTCTAACTGATGAATGATGTGGACTGGACAGTGGAACTGAACGTTTGGCACATAAAAATTAATAAACAGGATCTTACCAACTACTGTAGGTACAGGGATAAATAGAAGAAATTTTGATTTGCCATACAGCTTCTTTTTTGATGAGTCTATGTCAGTTTCTATTACTTGAAACTTCAGTTCCTTAAAGAGGTTGCCCTGTGAAAGCAAGCTCAGAAGTCAGGAGTGGGAAAGATAATCTCTCCTTCAATACGGGACAGCTTCTTCCTATGCAACATCTTGTTAATGCTGGAATGACTCCTAACCTCAGTCCCACTACATGTGGGATTTTGCAGGTCTCCTTAGGTTGCTGGAGACTTGGAGACTGTTTTGGGAAAGTGTTACTGCATGTTTGTCCTGGCCTAATATTCTTCCCTAGGCATTTGCTGCTGCCACCATCAGAGGCAGAGCCTGACAGGGTCTTTGATCTGAGCACGTATAACCATTTTTCTGTTAATGCAGAAGTCTTTGTTTCAAAATGTTTACTAGAATTGTGTTAGTCTGATTTTTAACTGCCTCACAAAATAGAGAGCTCGTGGTTTCTATTCCTCAACACAGGACTATATTATAAGCAATATTTTCCTGATGCTTGGTCTAAAAGTTTCCTTTCCTTGAAATCATATAATGAAGTGTTGAATGCTAGAAATAGGGAAATAGGAATAATCTTTCTTTCTTTCTGGTGCTGTAAATATATGAAGAATATAAATACTCTCTGCAACTGCTGGATAGTAATGAGGCATATACTTCAACTCTTCTAGTCCATCCATTGCACAAATAACCTCTGGATTTTTTCCCCACACTTTCTTACAGTAATAGAATGCACAGAAATAAATGGGATATTTAAGATGAGGTTTCATGTTTGAGACACAGGGAGGTTAATTGACTCTCTGGTCTTCAAGCCTTTGGCTGCTAAACTAATGACTGATCCAAAGTTCCTTTTTGTCACTGTCTYCTTTAAGGTAACTGCTTTCCAGGATTCTCTAGCCCCCTGAATATTGATGTGCTGTGGCTGACCTCTCCCCTCTCACTTTAAGGCATCTACAGCTGAAAGCCACAGCCTAGTCTTGGGTCAGGAAACATTTTGCAAGCTGATCTGTTCAACCTTATTTCTTAGTAATGAATTAGACATGTTCTGCTTGTAAATTCATGTCCTCTCAACTCTATGTT
>NW_028186366.1:1047494-1074805 GCF_003343005.1 Rhea americana | reverse complement strand
AAAAAAAAAAGAAAAATCTTACTGAAAGAAAGGAAGGAAAAAGGAAATATGCAGACCTTAAAGCTACCTGGTAGAATAAGGCGTGTAAACTCTGTTTTACATTACACATTCTTCCAGCAGATATGTTTTGTTATTCTACTACTGTTATTAAAGTGGATGGTTATTTATAACTCTTAAAGGGCCATTCTATACAAGAGGAACTGGATATGAGTAAAAGAACATTTGGATGAATGGTGTAAGTCTCTTTTGCCATACTGCCAGGGTGTATGCAAGAGAAAAAAAGAGCTTGAGATGTTCTTGAGCTGGTTAAATAATGTTAGAAAAAACCTCCTGGATTAAATTACTACTATCTAACAAGAGATAGGAAAGGAATAACTTATTTTCTACTAACCTGAAGACAAAGCAATGGCAATTAGAGATTTTTAGAGGAGAAAAGTTTGCCATCTTGGCCTCCACCCATCAGATAATCTCTTCAGTGAGGTCCAGGGGATCTGCTTACTGGTGTGTGATTAGGCAGCAACAGCCCTGCCTTGYTGTCTGAGGGCTGCAGTTCTGTCATGCCTTTGTGAGAGAAGTTAGTAAGATTGACTGGAAAATTTTGATCAGTTTCCTACAGAGAAAAGGGTTTTGACCAAGCCTTCTTCTTCTTGAGGAAATTATATACTTCTGGACAATTCCTACAGGTGAAGAGGAAAGAAACTGAAAGAGAGGAAGGAAAGTGTAAGAGAAAAGTTCAGTTGCAAATTTTGATATTGTCTGAGAACTTCAGGGTTTCACTAGATTAGATAGATTAGACAGCTTTTTATTGTTTTTTTTATTATGTTGGGACTTTTGATTCAGTAGAAGAGGTGCCTTCATTTCTAAGTCCCAGAATGTCTGACTACTGCTTGCATTTTAAAATAGGACAGACAATAAAAGAGAATATTTAGAACCTTATATTTAAAATCATGAGTGACTAATTCATAATGCCAACTGAAAATCCTTCTTGACTAAACTGACATCTATTTTGTTAAAATAAATTTTGATATCTGTTATATGATTAGGAGAGCCAGCCRTATGTTGCAACAGAATATAAGCAAAATTGAAACATTCTGATTCCTAATTTTAAAATACTGTTTTATTTTCTGAAAATTTATGAGTTTTGGTCATTKTTTCATAAAAACTCCTAAGAATATCTGGATTTTATTTTGGAGTGAAAATGAATAGGCTTTCTGGCATCTTAACAATTTTTGTGAGTTAGAATTCTGAATTTTTACTAGCTTTTGGGGAAAGATTTTAGTCCCTTTCACTACAGCTAGCATGTGCACAAAAAGGCAGGGAATAAAATATTTCCCTCCTTTCCTTCCTCTTCCCCCAAATGTAATATTGTTGGAACTATGGAGAGCTTTTGAGGTTTTTCTCATGTGTTCATGAAAATTTTACAAATGTAATATCCTCTTCTGCTTCGGTTTGTGGGATTTTTAAAGATATGTTGGTGTCCTAATATATTGTCTCAGCATATCGCCTTTGCTATAATGCCAATTAGGCATATATTTACCCATACATAAAAATTTAGTCTGTTTTATTCTATCTAGTACTGCCTTTTGGGGCAAATACTTGGCCTTTAAGTACCCTTGATAACATAACCTTGATTACTCATGGCTGCTTTCTGTCCTCCGAGCAGTTTGCTCTAGTCTTTTGAAGAAGTTGTATTTAATCTTCCATGTGACAGGCTATCTGTTGTTCAGTTCTTGGCAATCAAATCCAATTAATGCTTTTTTTTTTTTTGACATATATAGAAGATGAATTGCTTGAATGTATGCAGTTCTACAGTTTGTATTATGTTTATATTCTCTAAAAAATGTTTTACAAGTTTCTTATTTACATCTGGGTTTCATTATTAGCCAACCTGAACAGCACTTTCTTGCCCTAAATAACATGCTCAGCAGCAGTTTATAGAAAGTAAATATTTGTCTCTTTCCTTTGCTCTCTGATCATGGCTGTCATTAGGCTGTTGACAGAAACTTTGCACTCCTGACCCATTGATTTTAAGGAAGGAATTCTGAATTATTGACTGTCAGTGGGCTTTGATCAGCTTGTGTGATGCATACAAATAGCTAAACTGGACCTCTTTTTATGTTGAACCAACACAATAAGTGTAAATATATCATAGAATTATAGAATCAGTAAGGTTGGAAGGAACCTCTGGAGATCATCTAGTCCAACCACCCTGCTCAAGCAGGGTCACCTAGAGCATGTTAGACAGGGTTACAACCAGGTAGGCCTTCAGTATCTCCAGAGAAGGAGACTCCACAACCTCTCTGGGCAACCTGTTCCAGTGCTCTGTCACTCTCACATTTAAAAATTTATTTCTACCTAGTAATTACTGTCTGTGCTTTTTGTATTTAATACATTTAAAAAMTTCTTTCTATCTAGTAATTAGTCTATATACTTTTCATGTTTAATTTGCACACTCTGACATAAGCGGTGATAGGAATTGTCCATTCTATTATTTGCTAAACAATTTGCTAGCATAATTACATTAATGCTGATCTGCATGGAGCACAGTAGTTCATAAAGATAACTTAGATGCCACTATATCCTGTTGTTTCATATTGAACATTTGGATATCGTCAAACTGCACTGGAGTTAAATTGGACAAGCCATTATGTATCTTTCGGAGGCATCTTCAAGCTGTTACCAGCTGTTGTGTATGCTGTTAGTACAGATTTGAGCATGATTTCACAGTTGTTAAAATGCCTTTCTAAACAAAATATAATTTACTGTAGAAAAACAGTTGGGATCAGTTGGCATCATCTGCATGTACAACTGAAGTTGTTGATAACACCTGTAGAACAGACTGGAGTTAGTAAATTTGTGCTGTTGGCCACTTTTCTAAATGGATTAGTTTTAGCTGCAACACTCTCCAAACACTAATTTTCCAGGACATTAAACAACAAGTTTGCTAAACTACTCTATCAGGCAGCAGGAGATCCTTTTGGCCTTTCCTGAAGGGGAAACCAATTGGGGTGGATATAGTGGCAGTCTTCATTTCCTCTCTCAAGGCTTCCTGGTAACAATAGATGCTTACAGTAAGCAGTTGTTTCCATGGTCTAAGTAGAACTTATCATTTCAATATTGCATGCATTTGCCACTAAATTGTGTTTGAAGGACCTGCTGTGCTGTGAAAAACCCTACAGAAATACTTCCTTTCTTCTGGCTCAGCTGCCATGCAGGTGAACATAGACTCAAATGTGGATTTCAGCTGCAAGCTGCCCTTTTAATAATGTAACATGGAAAAGGGAAGGTCTTAGCCCTTGTAGACTAGATTTTGGCTCAGGCCCCTTGTGAGTCTACTGGACTCCCATTATATAACTGTTAATCTAGCCTGAAACCAACTTCAGCTTGTCTTTAAAACACAAATCTCTCCTGAAAGCTGGGTCCTGTTTAGACCATGAGGAGAGTAGATCTCTTTTTTATTACAGACCCAAGTTCTACCCATGAAATCTGAGATCTCATTTAATATTGTGTTTCTATCTGCATTGGAACCAACCACAAGCTTCAGTGTGCAGAAAGCACGTAATATCTTCTTAATACTAGTCCTCTAGATCTTATGTCTCTTTGTTTAAAGGATCTTCCAAAAAGGGGTCAGTAAAAGTACAAAAAAGATGATAACTTACTAGATCTCTGTTGATGAAGCCCAATGAGAGATGCTGTTTCCTGACAAATGAAYAGATGAACAAAACATCCTYGGGGAAAGAAAAAAAAATGAAAAAATAAAAAAGCTGAAATGTAGGAGGGGAGGTGTAGGAGCCAAGGAAAAGGTAAAATTTAAGTCAGACAATTAGAGGCGGAAAGTCAAAGAAGGGGTTCAGATTTACTCTTTCCCCTCCTTTCTTCCACCTGAGAACAATCAGGCTTACTGTCCTTTCTTCTGCCTTAATGGAGAAGAGGAGAAAACACACAGAGAAATCTTCCACCGTGAGTTTCCTGAAAAGTTAATGAGTGGTCTAGAGTGGTTGTCATGGTAGGCATTGTGGCAATATGCATGAATTCCACTGCCAGACTCACTGAAATGGAGCAGYAGTAGGGATTAGCTCTTCAGAATGCCAGGAGACAGGCAATGCCACCTCCCGAAGTTGAATGTGTTAGGGTAGTCCTACAGAGCTGATTTGGGGAAGGTCTGAAGTCATAAATGATCTACAGGTTTTTTTGTTGAAATTGGCGGATGTTCTCTCCTGCTCTTTGAATAGTCATTCTAATTTTGTTTTTCATGCATCATAAGATATTTTAAATTCAATATTTTTATGTTCTTGGCAGAATTCATAGAAGAAACTTTATTCTGGGAGCTTTCCCATCACATTTGGGAGCACGGGGATAAGAAGGGGAGAATTATGATCCTGGATGTACATGAGGTTGCAGGGGCAGGAGAGTGGAGTGTTGTTTTCTAATTCAGACTACTTAATAAGCTTGGATTTGGATTCCCAGTATAGTATAAGGCAAGTTGACACATGCTTGAAAAGATGCATAGACGTTCCAAGGACTTAGCCAGCAAAGAGTTTAAAGCTGTATCCTCTTTTCCGCTATCCCTGTATGTGCTCCAAGAGACTCACTCAATTGAAATAGATATGAAAGGGAGTCTGACTTCCAAATATTCTTCTTTTTCTGCTAAAATAATTCTTTTATTCCTCTTTGTATAATATGTTATTGACTGCCGTATTTACGTCTGGGATATTCAAAGTGTTCCAAAGAAATTACTCTTATAAATTACTCTTATTTGTTTCTTATCCTAACGCATTGATTTCCAAATAAAATACTCTATTTGGAGGCCACTTGTCCCTTTCACTGTGCTTTCTTCCCCTTTGCTTTTGTGAGCGAGCAACCCCCCCCCTCCTTTTTTTTTTTTTTTTTTTTTTTGGTCAAATGTGATAACCACTATAATGGAATCCATAGTGGTCTATCACATTTGACCAAACCCAGGCAGGAACTTTGCAAATTTGAGCACTGTACATTGGCCAGAAAGACAGTGACTTGTGTAATACATTTGATGAAATCTAGCTGCCTTATTTCAAAGGATTTAATTAATATCATATATTTAAAAGAGAATGTCTATTTACCACAAATATTTCTAGGTCACCAAACAATCTTGTCCCAGTTGACTGACCCACACAATTAATGTGAGTTTAAAAAAAAGAAATGTAGTCAGCAATTTGGACTATGATAGAGTCTATCCAACCAAATAAGTCACTTTCTTTTGGTGCTTTGGATTTCTTATTGGTGAAATAAAGACTTTGCCATATACACCAGGCATGCCTAACAGTATACAAATGGTGCATTGAGCTGTTCCATGCTCTTACAGCACGCATACGGAGCATGTCTCATCACATGTAAAGCTGTTCTATACTAGCTAAAAATTCTGTTTTATTCTACCCACATCAGCATCTTCCGAGCTATTATAATGGTCCAGTCATGCACTGTGGGTAGGAGAGAATGTCTTATCTCAGCTCTCCAAGAGTTTTGTATTCCACACCAGAAAAGGGGGGTCCCCAAGAGTTTTTCTGTCTAGCAAGCATCTGTTAATGGACATAATTTCTCCATTAAAAGGGGTGCTCCAGGTCCAAATCCTTTGTGCCTATTTATCTTCTTACTGGAGGGTGAGTTCTATGTTTTAAATATGTCATCCTTTTTATTTTATCTAAGCTTATTCTAGCTAGACTTTATCAATTGCATTTGGATRGTAGGGTGCAAAAAACACTGAATCCAGGAAGTGGTTGCTTGTTTGTTTTTTTAATTAAGGCTTTAATAAGCTATTCTATTCTGCTAGAATGCACATATTTGAAAAGATATGCTACTTTTTCTCAGATTCAAATCTCATGAGCACAGGTGTTCTAATGTTTTTAGTGCAGGAATAGCACTCCTTTTGATAGGAATGCTATTTGATAGACATTTTCTAAATGCTGGAACCTTTAGTTTGAAAAGCACACTGAATGAATAAAAGTAAAAGAAACAAAACTGTAAAACCATGCATTTCCTGATATGACTTAAAAATAATTCCAGACCCTCAACTACTAATTTGTGCAGCTTGACATCAAATGTACAAAGGACATCATTTTCTTCATGTTTCCCTCTTACTCCCTTGTTCCATGAATAACTGACCTCCACAATCAAGAGAAACTCTCAGTCTCACACCTATATCTTCAGTATAGAAATTACAATATTGGTAATATGAAGTTCTGGCCAGTTCATTTTATTTAGCATTCAAGTGACACACATGCTGGAGGTTGCAAGAAAATGCTGGAATGTTACAGTATACAGCGTAACCGCCTGTTTGCTAGATAGTAAATGCTTCTACAGCCTCAGCTCTCTCATTCACATCCCCCCTAGAGACTTACCCTAATCAGAGATCCATTAAAAAAAAAAAAAAAAAAAAAAAAAGCCTCTAAGCAGATGTGATCTAGCCTTTTTTCGAAACTTACTGGATGTTGCTATGTAATATAAACAGAATGGAAGAATTGTAAAAATGCATTATCTTCCTTACCTCAGTTGTACAACATCCTTTCTGTTGGAACAGCATGCTCTTGCATTGCAGGTCCTCTCTGAGATGTGGTGCCAAACCATGATCCTGAGGTCATGTCATTCTCCTGTTGATCCTAGTTTCTGGGCTGTGTTACATCACAGCTATTGCCATGCACCCTAGTCTTCTCTGCGTTACACTGGGTATTCTTGTTCTTATGACACCAAGTCTTCCTCCACTGCTGCTACTGAATTCACTTATTGCTGTGATCAGTTTCTAACTGTAACTTTTAACTACTCAGGTAGCTTTAACTTCTATTGCTGAATAGGGCAGGGGTGGTGACATGGCACATGGAAGAAAACAATGTGCTCAACATCTTATTCATCTCATTTTTTACTGGTAATATTTGCCTTCAAGAATCCCAGGCCACTGAGATCAGTGGGGAAGTCCAGAGCAATGAAGACTTACACTGGGTAGAGGAGGATCACATTAGGGAACTTTTAAATTTATTAGACATACACAAGTCCATGTGACCTGGTGGGTAACATCCCAGAATGCTGAGGACGCTGGCCAGTGCTATTGTGAGAGCACTCTTGATTACCTTTGGAAGGCTCCTCAGGACTGGAAGAAAGCAAATGTCAATCCTATCTTCAAGAAGGGCAAGAAGGTGGATCCAGGTATCTACAAGGTGAGCAGCCTCACCTGGGAAAGTGATGGAGCCAAAATAATCTTGGAAATTGTTGCCAAACCTAGTAAGGACAAGAAAGTGATTWAAAATAGTCAGCATGGTTTTATGGATGTGAAATCACACCTGAGCAAGCTCATAGCCTTCTACGATGAAACAACTGGCTTGGTGAATGAGAAGAGGGCAGCTAATATTGTTCTTCTTGATATGAGCAAGGCTTTCAACACAGTCTACCTTAATAGCCTCATTGACAAACTCATGACGTACAGACTAGATAAGTGGACAGTGAGATGGATGGAAAACTGTATGAACTGCTGGGCTCCAAGAGTTTTAGTCAGCAGCATGAAGTCCAGCTGGAGGCCAGTCAGTAGTTTTGTACCTGAGGAGTGGATACTGGGGTCAACATGGTCTAACATCTTCATTAATGACCTGGATGATCATACAGAGTGCACCCTCAGTAAGTTTGCTAGTGATGCAAAACTGAGAAGAGTGGCTGATGAACTAGAGGGTTAGTGATAAACTAGGGCTGCCATTCAGAGGGACTTCAGCGGGCTGGAGGAACAGGCCAACATAAGTTTCATTAAGTTCAACAAAGGGAAATGTAAAGTCCTGCACCCGGAGAGGAATAACCCTGTGCACCAGTACAGGCYGCAGGCTCTTGGGCTGTAAAACAGCTCTTCACAAAAGGAAAAGGAGTTCCAGCGGACAACAAATGGACCATGATCTAGCAATGTGCCCTTGTGGCAAAGAAGACCAACAGCACATGGGACTGCATTAGGAAGAGTCTGCTCACAGGCTGAGAAGATGATTCTTCCCCTCTTCTCAGCACTTCAGAGACTACATCAGAAGTGCTGTGTCCTCTTCTAGGCTTCCCCGTAGAAGAAAGATATGGACACACTGGAGTAAGTCCAGTGAAGGGCCACTACGATGATTAAGGAACTGGAGCATCAGATTTAGGAGAAAAGATTGCAAGAGGTGAGATTGCTTAGCTTCAAGAAAGATCCGGGAATCTTATCAATGTGCATAAACATCTGATGGGAGGGAGTAAAGAAGATGAAGCAAAACTCTTCTTAGTGGTATCCAGTGAAAAGTGAAGAGGCAATGGGCACAAATTGAAATATGGGAATTCCACTTCAATATCAGAACAAACTTTTTAATTGTAAGGGTAGTTTTATTGAGAGGTTATGGAGTCTGTACCCTTAAAGATATTCAAAACCTGACTAGACAAGGCCTTGAGCAACCTGCTGTAGTTGTCCCTGCTTTTAGCGGCAGGGCTGGACTAGACAATCTCCAGAGGCCCCTTCAAACCTCAATTATTCTATGAAATATAACACCTGCAATTTTAGGCAACTGAAGTGGCTCAGTTCAGGAAGTCTCTTCAATGAGTTGAAAATAATCTTGTAAAATTTAAAACAAGACTGGAATCTTAAAACTAGTTGAAAGCTGTATTATTGTTTACTCACAGTTTTATAAGAAAATCATGCAAGCCATGGTTCTCCCCCTGCTCTCCACTTTGCTGAAGAAGAAAATGCTGTAAGAAGTATCTGCATTCYTTATACTTAATACTAAAACACTCTGTGTTCTGATTTGCTGCTTTCTGTCCCACCACTACTTATTTCATTCAGATGTGAGGAATACTACTAAATATAATGAAGATTTCAAAAATCAAGAAATGGAAATGTAACAGAAAATCTCATGGGATTGTCTATGCATTTATCACAGTGGAGCTTATGGGGAAGGGGAAATGAAGCCAAAGCATTTGAAAGAGAGGAATTAGTACTGCAGATAAACAAAACCACTATTTTAGGATTATTCTGAATAATGGTGGCACTCTTCATTGCTGCATAATTGATGGACTTTGTTGGTGTTCGTTACCATCAAAAAAGGGACAGCTAGGATGGCCAAAGACCATAAAACAACACAGTAGTCAAGTGCAGTGGGAAGACTGTTGTGGGAGGCATCTGGATTCCTGCAGAACAGAAGAAACTGAATCTGACTATGCTTGATTAAAAGAGCATATGTAGGCGGGTTATTGGCTAGTCCAATTCAACAGCTCTCACAACAAAGTATAGAGGTTTTGAATCATGATTTAGTGAGTCAGTGAGATTATCCACTGATGCAATATTCTTCTAGCATCCAACTGTGTATAACTGAGCTGGAAACTGGTGACAGTTTGACATAATGAGGACTTAAATATATTCTTGAATTCTTTATGTTTTTATAGTACTTTAGTAGTACAGAAAATAGTTAAACAACCTAACATAGCAGCTACTTTGTATGTTTCTTTTTGGGAAGGGTGTGTGACACCGTTTGGGGTAGGAGGGGCAAAAGTAATGCAATGACTGAGTAGATTAGCCTTCTTGTGTGACATATTTTGCTAGTTCACAATAGTTCACACTCTTAGGATTACATGATAGTTCAGGTTGGAACAGTCCTCAGGAGATGATCTAATCCAAACTCCTGCTCAAAACAGGGTCAACTATAAGGTCAGACCATGTTGTTCAGGGCTTTATCTAGTCTAGTCATGAAAACTGTAAAGGATGGAGAAAGCACAGCCTCTCTGGACAACCTATTCCTATACTTGACTGTCTCCATGGTGAAAAGTCTCTCCTTATATCCAGTCAGAATGTCCCTTGTTTCAGTGTATGCTCATTGTTTCTCTTCTTCCCACCATGCACCACTGTGAAGATCCTTGCTCTGCCTTCTTGATAACCTCCTCACAGATATTGGAACGTTGCTGTTAGGTACCCCAAATCTTCCTCATCTCCAAACTGAACAAGCCCAGGTCCTTCAGTCTCTCCTGACAGGCATGTACTCCATATCCCTTGACTCTCTCGGTCATTCTTGCTGAACTTGCTCCAGTTTATTGATGTCTTCTATGTATTGAGGGACCCCAAACAGGATGCAGTATTCCAGATGTGGTCTAAGAAATGCCAGGTAAAGGGGAATAATCTCTTTCTTCCATCTATTGTTTGTGATCCTGTCATCACATCTGACAATTCTGTTGGCCTTTGCTGTTGGGGCATACTAGCTGGCTTATGTTCAGCTTGCTSTCCACCAGTGCCCCCAGGTACCTTTCCACAGAGCCACTCCGCAGCCTATATTCCTGCAAGGGATTCTTCTGTCCCAGGTGAGGCTTCACCTTTGTCCTTGTTGAATTTCATCAGGGTCCTGTAGGCCCATTCCTCCAGCCTGTCCAGGTCTGTCTGGATGGCAGTCCTGTGCCTGAGAATATCACCTGATTCTCCCTTTCCATTTCTTCCGATTTGGTGTCATTCACAAATTTGATGAGAATGTGTTCTGTTGCCTCCTCAAGTCATTGATAAATATCAAACAGGACAGGTCTAGAACAAATCCCGGTGTTATTCCACTTGTTACTGGCCTCCAAGTAGAATATGGCACATTGACCACTGTGCTTTGAGCCCAATCATCCAACCAGATACTCATCTATGTAGCTGTCTACTTATCCATAATTTAACTTCCTACCTTGAATAGAAGGATATTATGCTAATGCTTGAATAAGGGCTAGGACAGATGAGCATTCTAAGGCTCAGGTTTCAAGGGGTTTTGTCAAGTAAATTATCCAGATAAGAATTACCAAGACTGGCCCTTCTGTGCCATTCAGAACAAAGGAACAAGATAGATTTCTAAATTTGTGCATCTATATCTATCAATATTATTGTAATGGTCTGGAACTTAATGTAACTTTACATAGTAGTGTAAAAAAAGCCCCAAAGTTCAGCAGCAGGATCCTCTCATTGTCACAGGCTTCAACTAGTCACTATGTACTTTAGAGCAAGTTTATTTTCAGAGTTTTRTTTTCTTTTTCAGTGTCAAAAGAGTCAATTTTCTAGAGCAGGGAGTAAACTGAGTCTTATGAGAGATGAAATTGTGAGTAGTATCTCAGACAAGATACTCTGACAGCTAAGATACCCAAAATTAGGCCTTGGCAAATCTAACCAAAACTAACAGACAACAAAAGTTTCTGAGTCCAGACTGACATGTGGACAGTGCTTTCCAAGTGGGTGAGGTGAGGATCCAGAGTACTTCATACATAGAGCATAAAATCAGGGTTCCTAAAAGTTCATTATTTGCCTGAGAAAGATGAAGCTTAGAGTAAGCCATTTGGATTGCATTATTTTGCAAGTGACAGTGGAGTATGTGCCATATGAGCAGACAAAAACGTATTAACACTGTTAGAGAAGTTTTGTGGCAAGAGTGACAAAAGATCAAAAGATTGTCAGCCTGATGATATGACCTCCATTTATGTATCCAAAGGCATATGTATACAAGAATTAAATAAAAGGAAAATAAATACTTTCAAGGGAAGAAGTTGCTGGAGGACATCTTGATCCAGATATTTTCCCACATAGTTTTTCAACAGTGTTCCTGAAGCCTCAGATCAAATCTATTAGGTGCATTCAGCTTCTTTTTTAGGAAGTGCTATTTCCTCAGACTGTCATTATATTGTGTTCTACTTAGGGAAGTTGTTTCACTGGAAAATAGTATGTTTTTATGGGCTACAAAATAATGGATGACATTTTTGTCCTTGGGAAGAATAGGTAGAAGATGAACAGAAGCTCAAGGCAGCCCTGAAAAAGCCAGAACTACCTTGCTAAAACTAAATAAACCAAGCTGAAAATTCTTTCTGATGGAAATAACTACCAGAATAAATTTATTTATTTATTCAGGCATAGTGCAGGCCTGTAATTGAAAGTGATCCCTGAGTACATTTTAAGATCTGTTGCATGTTGCAAGATCAAGAGACATATTGATGAGAAAAACAGGCACTTAGAGAGAGCAGTTCTATTTGTGGAGGAGGGAGGAACTATGTATTTTTGCTGATGTGTTATTCTCTTTTCTTTGGAGGTCACAGTGAAGCTAAGTAGATGTTAGAGTGTATCAAGTCCTTTTTCCACTGTTATGTATATATTGCATCATAATGTGCTTGATGTATTAATTAGATAACTAACAGCCATAATAAAGTGTACATGGTACTGTGTGTTGCTTCTTGTAAAATGTTAATTTAGACCCATTGCTGCTTGTCCGTGTGTTTCTTAACGTTCCACAGAAAACTTCTTTCTCAATTTTGTTATGCTTCCCTAGAAGGCCTTTCTTCAAGGCAAAGGGCTGTTGTGGACAACAAAAACAAATGTACTCTTAGTTTATTTAATTATTATGCAGCACCATGTATGMGGTGGTGTACAAAGCAAAATATGTAGAGATGAAGGAAATGAGAGAAAAATTATGAGAGAAAAATTAGGCTAAGATCTTAGTCCTTTCTGGGAGTGCTCTAATATTTGGAATTCCTTACATCAAAGTATCCATTGACCAGGCTCAATAATCCTCCTTACCAGTCCATTGGCTGCATCATAGATTGAGATGTAAGGGAACAGCGTGAGGTATGAGGGAACAGTGTTTCTCCAAAGTAGGAGTCTTTATTTCTGCCTTCCCACTGTGGTCAGCTATGTGCTAGCTTGCTATATTGCATCACTTTTTTGAATATGATGCTTTCTTATTTTCAGAGGGACAAACATCCTTAGTCTCCAGCTTTTCACCAGCTGTCACAGTTCCATCTGTTTCAACACTTTGCCAAGCCAACACAGCTTATGACTTGCCATGAGGAACCACTGATCTGCAATGAATGTTCCATTCATTGGTTCATTCAACTGCCATTTTGAGGCACTTCTCTGTGCGTGTGCAAAAATCTAACCTTGTCAAGCCATTTACTGTAAAAAAAAAAAAAAAAAAGAAAATGAAAGAAACATTTCATCTCTTTCAAATGAGCTGCAAATGTGTTTTAAAACATATGGTTTGAATTTTGTGTTCTATGCCTTGCAGATGCAGTGACAGGAAAGTTTCCTTAGCTGAAGAAATCTGGTTCTTGGTTGAAATGAGCTTTCCTAAGATTGTCATCGATTATTGCAGTGCAATATTGTTAATGTAAAGACTCTTACATGAAAGTTTTGAATTTTTAATTAGCATTCTATGATTAGTTGATATATTAATGCATATTAATGTATAACTACATACAATTTTAGCAAACAGCAATACTTGATTGAGCTCAAAATAATGCTAAGATGGCCTTATATTATAATCAGCATTT
Source organism: Rhea americana (assembly GCF_003343005.1). NCBI lineage: Eukaryota > Metazoa > Chordata > Aves > Rheiformes > Rheidae > Rhea > Rhea americana. Next base: position 1,061,521 of record NW_028186366.1, on the reverse strand, counting down.
AGAGTCTACATGTTTAGCTATATCTTTGGATTTTTTTGATCTACATATAGTGATGCATCTATCATAACATGTGGATCTGACAAATGAGTATTGCATGGCTGTTGTGCCAGCCCATTGGTAAAGTGAGAACAATGAAGGGGGGGCAGTTTCAGTATAAATCCAAATATACTTAAAATTTAAAGGATGCTTTCCCACTGGAGAAATAAMCGTACTACTGGTGGCCTAAAGAATTCTAGCCCCTTCTTACACTTCAGTTGCAGAATCTGAAAAGAAAGAACTGAATAGGTGCAGCTCTGCTTCTGCTTCCCACACACAAGCTTTGAATTGTCCAACAAGGAGGTTTTCATCATTTCTCTTGAAATATTTCCCTTCAGAAAACTGATTTGTGTGTGTGTGTGTGTTGATCAATGTTGCTTTTTATTCCTGGAAAAAAAAAAAAAAACATATTTGGTGGGAAAAGATTGCTGCTTAAACCAGGAGTTAATTCAAACACCTCACAGTATTTACTGTACGAGTATTAAATAAATACTTAGCAGCTCTGTGGGATACTGAAGGTACTTGTACCTGAGTATCCTATTTCATGATATATTGTTTACATACAGATTGTAGAATTCCCCAAAAGAGCCTTCAGAAGAAGTTAGTGACTTATTTCCCCCCTATACAGTTAGCAGAACAAAATTTAATTGGTAAACAATAGTGTACAACCCCCTGAGGAAACTATGAGAAAGCTAGATTATTTAGATGAATACTTTGTCATAATCAGAACTTTTACCATCTACTCTAATCATATTTTGAAGTATTTTAGAAATATTAACAAAACATTTCTTAAACAACCTCTGTATTTTATTTTTATTAGTCATGAACAAAATTGTTTTTATCCACTATCCAAATATTAGTCCTGCTGTGTTTCCTCTTCACTATGGATAAATCTTTAAAGGCATATCTGTGCAATGCAAACATTGCAGAGCCAAAGCCATGATGGAAAAGTCATGTAAGACAGTATATTAGAAGAGCATCATCCTCCAGGTGAGTTGGTAGGTAGTGTTTATTTCCTTGCTTAGGAAGTCGGGACAGTTCAGTGCTTCCAACACTTTGTCCCCTGCCCTTTTCATTGAAAAGATGTAGAAGGAGCAGACTGCATTCAGAAACCAGAAGAAGCAGGGACACATTCAGCACATTTCTCCACATCCTCTTGAATCTGCACAAGGATCAGGCAAGATCTCCACCCCAGTCTCCGTAGCTTTCTTGAAGTCCAAATGAATTGTTTGAAGGACCTCAGATAGTCCTCTAGATACTGCACAATGACCATTACACAGAGAGTTAGACTGCTTAAAATGCCTTTTGTACATGGTGGGGAAAGCCTAAAGAGTGAGGGCAACCTTCATGTTTTCTGGGGATATCCCAAAATGAACAACTCGTAGTCCAGTTTASAAACTTGAAGCAAGGATTATCTGAAGAATTCTTTTCTTGACACATAGTTTTATTAAGCAGCTACATCCTCTTTCTCCTTGCTGGTGCAAGGTGCTGGATTACCAGTTTACTGCTCTTTTTCAATATTCTATTACTGTTATGAAAAACCTACTACAGCTTTCACTACAGAAGGAGAGGGTTGTAGACACGACCGAGCCAGACTCTTCTCAGAGGACAAAACAGAGCAAAAGGACAAAAAGGAGGAGTCATAATTTGCAAAAAATGAAATTCTGGTTAGAAAATTGAAAAAAAAATCTTCTCAATGAAGCAGTTAAGTGCTGGAAGTGAYTGCTCAGAAAGGTTATATGATCTCTACCCTTGTAGGTATGCTGCATTTGGCAAGCTGGGGCCCTGAGCAACCTGATTCCTCAYATTAGCCCTGCTTTGAGCAGCAGGTTGAACTAGGTGACCCCCACAGGTCCCTTTAACCTTTTTTTCTGTGATTTTCCACAGTGAACATAAAGCTAGACTGTAAATAGCACCTTTATGAATCTGGCTGTAACTGACTTGCTCACAAAATCATAGAAAAGGACATTACAGACCAGGAAACTGAATCTGGCTGATACTATAAGCCCTGGATCATGCTTGATTTTCTTATCCAACTGCTATTTCTGAAGTCTGTTAGATCAAGCTTTAGAACTGCTAGGCTACTAACAGTAATTCTGCCATTAGTAGCACAAAAACTAATATTTGCATGGAATGAAATACCTTCTTTCCACTTTAAATCTTCATCTAAAGGTGAGTCAAAGAATATACCCTTCCCCTCCCCTTTCATTTTTTCTTTTTTTTCTTTCTTTTCTGTAAAAGGCTTTTGGCAAAAGAACTTGGAGATGGAAACACGAATGTCTCACTATAACCCTATGACTATTCATCTTTCTTCATGGTCCTGCTGACCCTGAGGTTGAACAAAGAACTCTCTTGTCTGTTCTCCCTTCTCAGGGGGTGGAGGRTGGAGGTGAGACATTTTTGAAGTGTTACCCTGCTCTTTTTCCTCTCAGAAGCTCTGCTGACTGCAAAAGTCTGTTGTCTTTCTCTACAGCTGTTGTAGCCTGACCTTAAAAGAGTCATTGGAGGTGAGGCCTTTGGGCATTTGCTTATCATAGTAGCTGACCAGTCAGCTCTCATATAGTCCATCAATCTACCCCGGAAGGACTCAGTAACCTCCTGACTTGTCTTCCGTTAATCCTAAATACTGTGTCATCATGGACCATATTCCCTGTTGTGTAGCATGATAATGAATAATCCTGTGCATGTAAAATACCCTCCACTCTCCAGTCTAGCAGAGGAATGGGGGAGACAGTATCCTCAGCAGGGGGAACTGGAACAGTCTCTTTTCGAAGGAATGAGCCTCAGACCACTAGTTAGTTTTGTGAAATCCAGGACAGGGGTCAGAGAGCCATGATGGACCACAGCATGTCCCATGAGTGCTTGAGGTATGATCCAGCACACATAGAAGGCCACGGATGGCTTTCCAGTAACTTAAATATATTTTGAATTAAGTGAGTAACACAATTCTATTTCTTGCCCTGCAAAACCCATGACATAACAACACAAGCTGCCTGAGGCAGAGGCTGGCTATATCTCCATTCTGATGACGGCATATCTGTTACTTCAGTGGCTATTATGACATTAGCTCCTGGATTATTCTCCTTCTACTGCTGCACAAATTAATATTTTTAATATAAAGAATAAAGCCTTTGTTTTCCAAACTATTTTTTTTTTGAAAAATCAGATCCTAAGTGGGGAAAAATATGTCAAGGAAGAGCCAAAAAAATTTTGTCTGCCAAAAATTTTAATTAGCATGATCAGTGCAGTACATCAGATCAATTGCCTTCTCATGATTTGCTGATATGCACATTTTAATTTTTACAGTGTAGAAGAATATGCAAGAGAATTTCTCCTTTGTCTAGCTCCAAGATAGAATTTGTTATCCGGAGATACTTCAGTTATAGTGTTATTTTGAAATACTACTTTTTTTCTGCCAGATAGACTTGCCTTTAATGTATTTTGTGTGTGTGTGTGTGTGGGGGGAAATATTCAGGCCCAGAAACTTCTGTCCTATATTGTCCTGACTCCTAAAATATCAAATTTGGTGACTTTGTGAGCTAAGCTGTGATTTACTGTTCTGTTTCTGCGTTATTCCTTCTACATACAGACGTGTATGTCACAGAAAACACACAGCACTTTAATTTCAAATAATCACTGAACATCACTTAGGGTTTCCATCCTTAGGTATTTATGTGCATTTTTAACTTAAAGCAGTCAAGAAGTCCCTGCTGAAACTGAGGCTTATGCAGCTACTTAAAGTTAATTAAGTACCTAAGTGATTATAGGATCAAGTCTCAAATAAACTAAGAAAAATGTCTGGGAAGATTAAGAGAATGAATACATATTTACTCCTTAATTGACTGCAAATTCTTATAATGCAACCAAAGATAGCACAGGTATACACTTATTGTCTATACTAAATTCTCATAATTTTGAGTTCAGAAACAAATATAGATGAACTACTAAAATGCATTGCCCAAACTAGGCATCAAACACTACTGGAGAGAGGTTTGTGCCAACCTTATTTGTGATATTAATCAGTCTAATAAATCCTTATGTGTTTATCTTATTAGGCAATCTCTTACAGCTACAGGAGCTTACAAAGAATTGTTTGGCGTAATTCTTTCTGCTCAACCTCCACAACTAAATATTATCCAAAGAGACCTTTAAAGACTAAGAGCCACTTATTTTAACAAATTCTTTGTGGCATTATATTAGCCTGGTAGGAGAGAACACATTTTATATTTTTCTAAATATAAGATATTTTTGGCACCATAGCTGAATTACATGATTTTTTTTTTTTTAATTCATAATTTTTCTTCACTTAGCAGTCATTGGATAAATAGTCTGTGGTCTAAATGTATACCTAAAAAGATGTTTACATAATTCTTATTCTCATGATAACAGAGGTAGATGGTCAGGGAGCAGCCAGGGCAGGCTGCTCTGCAGGGGTAGAGGAGCTGGGAGCCAACCATGACACCAAGACAGTCAGAATGAGTGATGTCTCCAGCAAGGTCACAGTCCCACTGTACCCAAGTGAGATGCACAGAGCAGATCTATTGATGGTGACCAAGTTCAGCCAACAGTCCAGGCCACCGGACAAGTCCACAGTAATGTGGCAGGTCCAGGGTCAAGCAGAGAAGTCAGGCCYGTGTGTCAAGGTTGTGGGCTGGGTCAAAAGGGTCCCAGCTAGGCACAGACACAGCTGCATCACAGCTGAAGCATGGCACAGGCAGAGACCACATCCAAGTTTGTCATGTTAAAGGCAGCTCACAAACGGAGGAGACCTCTGAGGCTTCGAAGCAGGATTGTTGCAGGGAGAGTTAAGTGCATGAGATCTACAACTGTAATAGCAGGAAGATAATACTTCTGCCCCTGCTCTGAACATGAGCCTCCTTTGCAATTGAGGTGAATTCAGATTTTAACATACAGTATGGAGCTCTGGCTTCATTATGTGCCCAGGGGCAAACCAGTGAGTAGCTCTTGCTTGCTTTTGCACGATTGAAGTGATTCACAGCAGTTATGAGGTGGTTATCCTTTTCTCATCGCGCATTGTAATTATATGGCATGATCCTTTGATCTAGGCTTTCAGTCCAGGATGTTACTTTGACATTCTTCTGTGCATATTATGTGAAATTGTTGCACAGAAGCAATGATGCAACCACTGGTGTACTAACACCAAATGTTGTCAGGTATAAAATGGTAGAAGGGTATGTCTATCTCTAAGCTGTGCTGGATGGTCCTAGCATGATATCTCTGGTGCAGTCCTGCCCCACTTAGGATATAGAGAAAGGTTTGCAAAGCTTTGGCGCAGAGCAGAGCCCCACTGTAGCAGGGGTATTGTGGGATATGGAAGTTCAAAGGCTTAGAGAGGTCATTACTATTTTTTCACCTTTGCATTGTAGATATCCCAGAAGTGACTTAATCACTGATGCTGAATTCTTTCTGTATCCTGGAATTCCTGGCTCTGCTTTATTTTTATTGGCCTATTTKCACTTGCACATTGAGCTCCAAATTTGGACCTTCAGGAGTTTTTATCACTCAGCTTGTGCAGCAGCTGGAAAAGGCTGCTCATTCACTCCTCCTTTTATAGGAAAGATGCTGTGCTCATAAGTGGCAATGAAAGTATGCATTATACAAAAGGAAAAAATATGACCATTTCCAAAAAATGTGAGCCAGATATTCTCTGGATCATTGATGCCTTCTTGGAAATTGGCATGCCATTTAGTAATTGAAGTGATAACTAATATGACCAGTGCTAATAAGAAAAGATAGTGAGAGGTGAATGGGGCTGGTAATGACTTTGGGGCAATGTAACTTACATTTGGATGCATGATGTTTTTATACAGACAAAACCATGTTGTCTTCTCAGTAGCAATAATTCGTTTTTAGCTTTGCTGCCTTTTATCTGTCATTTTATTATGGTCAGCAGAGGAATTTTAGGGGTGGACTGGCATATGATTCTCGCAACTGTCTTTCCTAGGAGGAAAAAAATAAAAAAAGTTGTAAAGTTCTCTTTACTGTGTTTCTGATAAAAGCCAGGCACCCTGTAACTGCAGAACCTGAAGTATTTCTGAAATCATTTTTGTTTGTGTGACAGTTTGGTTCTGGTATTTTGTGCCAAAATGCTGACAAAGTCCATTGTAACAGTCATTTATTAAATTGCCATTTAAGAATTTCATGCAGAAATGTCTAGACTGTTCAGAGAGAAACAGCTATTTATAACCATTTCCAGCCTCCCCTTTCTCTACATGAAAGTGCTCAAGCCATCTGTTCAAACATGTAGTTCTGTGTGTATAAAACAGTGACACTTCACTGCAACTTTGAAGTCCAGATCATCTCAAAAGAAACTATCCTCTATAAGCTGAATGCACTATTAATACCATTTCCCACCCCAGTAATTATTTTGAATTACAACCAGATGAATGAAGCTTTGCAGTACATGAACATAACTCTTCTCAAGAGATGCTAACTGTGATGCATTGTGCAGAGACAGTAATTTTATGTTATTTGGTGTTTTTGTAAAACCTTTGACCATAGGCCATAAACTGGCACCTCTCCTCTACAAGCCTAGAGTGAATATACACAGGCACTAGGGGCAGCAAGTAAAATATAGACATTAATGAAGGAAACTGCTTTTGGATACTTGTCAATTAAGAATCAATTTTGATTGCAGTAGAAGATATTCAGATATTACTACAGGAAATCTTTTCTTTTTTCTTTTTTTTAACTAATAATGACTTATATTTTTCCACTCTCCTTCATTAATTTTACAGAATCACAGAATGTTTGAGGTTAGAAGGGACCTTTAGAGATCATCTAGCTCAGACAGAACTTCCTGTGTTTCAGTTTGTGCCCATTGCCTCTCATCCTGTCACTGGCACCATGGAGAAGAGTCTGGCCCTGTCTTCTTTACATCCTCCCTTCAGGTACTTACACACATTGATAAGATCCCCCCCTCAGCCTTCTCTTCTCCAGGCTGAACAGCTCAGCTTTTTCAACCTTTTCTTATATGAGGAAAAGTCATCCTAGTGGCCAGTCTCTGSACTCACTCCAGTATCTCCATGTTTCTCTTATACTAGAAAGCCCAGAATCGGACACAGTACTCCATGTGTGGCCTCATCAGGGCTGAGTGGAAGGAAAGAATCACCTCCCTTGAGCTACTGGCAATGTTCTTGCTAGCCCAGGATACCTTTGGCCTTCTTGCCCACAAGGGCACATGGCTGGCTCACGGCCAATCTGTTGTTCGCCAGGACTTCCAGATTCTTTTCTGCAGAGCTGTTTTCTAGTATGTCAGCCCCCAGCCTGTACCTGGGGGTATGTCAACCCCCAGCCTGGGTTTATTCCTCCCAAGGTGCCAGACTTGCCTATACTGAACTTTATGAGTTTTGCTTCTGCCCATTTCTCCATCAAGGTCCCTCTGAATGGCAGCTCAGCCCTCTTGTGTATCAGCCACTCCTTCCAGTTTTGTATCATCGGTAAACTTGCTCCCTTCATCGAGGTCAATGATGAATATTGCCTCTCTCTGATGTGAGAAACTCATATGATTCAGCTTACTTCTTCTAGGGATGTTGGCTCAGTGGTGAGGAAGATAGAAAGAGCTCTTGACATTTTCATGTTCCCTGCTTTGAAGTCAACAATAGTCTAGACTCCAGTGGTCCCAGCTTAGAGTCTCATGACTTCTGCACTTCTTGCTGTGAAACTGAATGTAGAGCTTTGGAAGCCGTGAAGCCCCTAGCTCTGAGGGATTCTGTGTGATGAAGCTGCCCTGAAGCCATGAACTCTAGATGTCCAGGTGAACTGAGAGAGTCAGTTATAGTGCTATGATTAGTATATGATTTTATGTAGCCTGTCAGATCTGGCAAAGGGAGCATGTCTGTGTTTTGACAGAAGTTCATTGACAGTTGTATGCTTTCTAGAAAACACTGAAGTTTAAATTTAATCATTTTTTAATGAAAAATTGCTTCATTAGAAGTTTCTTCCTCACATCAATTAGGAAAAGAAGCCAGAGAAATGTATCTGAATAACATGAGTAGTTGTGTGTGATATTTACTTCTGCAAAAGAAAATTAATTTGGGTGAGCTGAATGCTAAAATGAATGCAGGAGCAATAGAGAACTTGGATGAATGGAGAACAAAGGGATTGAAATCTTTGCTGATTTCTGCTGGCTGGATCCTAAAACAGACATATAGCACTGTAAGGCCATAGTAGCATCATGAAAATCCTACACAGGCCTGAAAATGGAAACTACACAGAAAGAAGAGAGTATGGACAGCAGATAGAGGAATGAACTGAATCTTTTTGCTTGCTTCTTTTGAATATCAATGGCTGGGATATGATCAAACTATTGCAATAAATCATTAACTAATGGTTCAGTGTTTGAGGTGGAAATGGTCGGTAGACACTGGGTGGAGTTAACACACTAGGGTTAAGACACTGTTTGAAGGATGTTTGGTTGTTTCATTGCAGCGAAATTAAAGCTGTTCAGCATAATACCAAACACTTTATAGAAATTGTTATGAATTCTATAGATGAATATGAATTTCCAGTTGTGCTGAACACATACTCAATTTTTAAAATGGCAAAGAACCTTACTTACCTGAACTGTTGATACTGAAACAACTCGTTTTTATAGCAGCTGTAAATCACAGGAATGCTGAAATCCTGAGAAAAATTCTGAGCTTTGTGGAAGAAAGGAGAAAAAATGCATTAAATTATGAACCTTTTATGTACTGAAGGGGACTTTGGCTTGACCAGTCTCAAGGTTTTCTATTTTTGTTATCTTCAGTGAAAATCTGACTCGGGAAAGTTACATCATAACTGATTCCTTATGGCTGGATAACAGTAACCAGAAGTCTGTGAGGTGATCTCTCTCCGTCTCTTTTAGTTTTGACCTATATGGAAAATGTAAAATCACTGACAGAACTGTGAGATGATTGGTATTTCTATCTATCTCATCTAATAAGGTGCACAAACTTAGTTGGATTCAAAGAAAGGAAACAGTGCATGCATTACACTCCCCATCAGTTACTATTTATCAAAATAAAGGCCAAAGAGTTTGATTCCAGGTCCACAATATTGCATTTCTTTTTTCACTTAACTGTACTAGACCTTGGGAATTTAGCTACACACAGAAAGCCAGACTGGTCAGGAATTTGGAAGTTGTTATTAATGTCTTTGTTACAAGGAGTTCTGTATGAAGCAGTTAATCAAATGGCAAGAATTTCTATGATGTCTATAAAGTAAGTGAAAAACAAGCAGATAAAAAGTATGCAAGAGCTGCTACTTTAAGAATGTAATTATAAAATCTTTCTGTAAAATTTACTTCATTTTTTTTGTCTCCCACCTCCATATTATTCCCATGTTGCCTTCATTTCTGTTGCAAAAATCAAACTTTTAAAGTTCTTGGGAATATTTTATGAAGTATTTACTTTGTCATGTGTTCCTTTTCATGTTCTTAGTTAAAGATGTCAAAGGAATTTCTATTCTGAAGCTTTGGACAGCCTATTTCTGTAAGATTATTTCTCGTACCTCCTGTGCAACAGCAAGAACACCATGCCATTTCATAAGGGTAGCATAGGTGAGTTCCTCATTAGAAAGATTGATGTCAGCAAGATAAAGCCAAAGTTTTACCCCCATGGTCGTTCCGGCACAATATTATTTGCAAAAGGAATGTCAACGTAAGTTATATTAGTCTGTCATGATTTGTTTCTGCACAGTTTTCTAGACTGTATCAGTAAGACTGATGTTTATATTTACAAACATATCAAGTATGTTAATTACAAAATAACCTACCTGCTGCACTGAAAATATTTTTCATTCCCTGATCCATGCCATGGCATGTGTAATCAATGATAATGGTAAAACTCAAAGTTCCCAGTGATTGTARTTAGGTCAAAGAACATATAAGGGCTCTTCATAAATGAATTTTGTAAGAAGCACACTACCAGATAAGTTCACTATTATTCTGTATTGTAGAGCTAAACAGACCTGCATGTGTCTAAGGAACATCTATTTCTGTAACTCGTCATACAAAGATGCTTTGTCTTTCTCTTTTAAACAAATAATCCTTTAGTCAGCAGCTTTACTTCATGGGCATTTACCTACCTATCAGTAGGACTTCTGTAGGATTTTTAACTGTAAATTTATTGTATAATATTCTTTTCCCCAAAATATTTCAATGTATTAAAATGTTTCAATGAGATGTAAATTCAAGATAATTTTAGCCAGAAAATAAACATGTTGTCTGTTGCCAGGAACAATGAGAGTGGCACCAGGTAATAGAAGAAAACTATTGTTCTGTTTGTATTCTGTATTATTTTCTTAAAAGCACCAAGATGTTCAGTCTTTAAATACAGCATTAGTTTTGATTGCTAGGGTTCTGTGGTGGAAATTTCACTTTACTCTTTCAATAATAAGAGAAGATGTTGAGGAGAACATTTTAGCRCATGCCTCCTTTTAAAACATGCGTACTCACATCAGTGGGGTGACAAGTCCCAGAGGTTAGGCCCATCTGTAAGTATTATTCTGAACCAGAGTCTGAAAAAACACTGTCCTGCAGTCTACTGATAACCTGAGAAGCAGCTTAAAATGTCCAGTATCTTCTGAAATTGATAGTAGCAGAAGTCAGGAAGTGATTCTTGGCAACTTCCCAGGATTGTGACCATAAAAATTAGAAGAATGGAAAAATGTCTGGCAAAAAGAGCTGTATGAATGCTTAGGTGTTTACAGCATTGATTTTTACCATAAAAGTTATGGCAGGAATTTTCATATTACTCCAGGAGACTGAGGAATATCTTCCATGACTCTGTCTTCAAAAATATTACACTTCCTACTAACCGTGTTTTCCTAGCATTTGCTGGTTAAACCTTCCTTTGCCCTCATGCACTTTTCTGTAGGCCTTTTCTAAAAAATGACTTCTTTGAAAACAATTCAATCTATTGCTCCTCCCTTCCATTTTTCTTAACACATTACACCTCAGAGAAAATCACCGGACTGGGCTCTTGACTCCAGGTRCATGCACAAATACTTGCATAACTGTGGCCCTGAAGTTCATCAGAGCAGATTTGTTACTTAGTCTCTTAAAATGCCAATAATATTCACAGTAATGTGTCAAACAAAATCCCAGAAATACTGGCTGGAAGGGAGCTCTGCATTTTATCTATTCCATCTTCCCACTCACAGGGGACATCACCAGTACTAGATCAGATCAGCTATGGCTTTGTCTGTTAAGTCTTGAACTTCTTAAATGTGGCGTGCTTCCTTGAGGATAACTCTTTTTAACTATGCAACACACATGACATTGCCAATAGCCTGCTAATTCAAAGCAAAACTTAATGTTTCTTGGGCAGATCACCCTTCCAGCAGCACTGTTAGTAATGAATAGAAAGGAATGAAAAATAAACATTTGTCTATTTTAAGGAACTGCTTTTTTAAAAAAAATGCTTTAATCAGATATTCCTGCATTATGTACTCATTCCACTAGTGTTAGAAAACAATTTGTTGTGAAATGCTTGAGAGTATATTGAATAGACAGAGAATATGACTGTTCTCAATTCTAGATATGTTTTGCAAAATCTATGCTTAAAAATGTAAGAGTTAGTAAAATTTGCTTCTAAAATAAACAGTTCAACTCCACATGGCCTCTCATAACCCTTAACATGCTGAGRATAAACGAAGTGGAACTGCACAAAAAAATAATTGTTAAAACATGGCAGTGGTTGAATTTTTTAAAGCCCTGCACCTAGAAAAACATCTTTCACAAACTGTGAATCTGAACTGCTGTATTTTCAAACAGTAACTCCATTGATCAATGTATGGAATGAAAGAAATTCCTATGGAATATAGGAAAATGAAGAAAGAGAAAGGCAATCACTAGAGTAGTGTGTATAAAAAAAACAGTCAAGCAGTGTGTGCTTTGAAAATTCTTTTATTCTGTGGTCATGTTTTAGATATGATGCAGATTAATGCATTTAGCATTTAGCTGATGCATTCAGCAGATGATACTTCACTGGACTTCATTTTAAGAATTACAACACATTTTGTCAGAAGTGAATTTTATACAGAAGCTAAGCAATAAATTCACATTCTCAATTTAAAATGAAAACTCTGAAACAAATATTAAAACTACTTGTCAAGGACACTGCTGTCATAAATATGTATGATGAAAGTATGAAGGTATGAAAATAAAAGTGGAGAAGGATCATGTTTAGGCATACAATCAAATTAATCTGCTTCCTATATCATCTTTGGATTCTCCTGGAAATGAAGCAGAAAGATGTGACAAGTATTTAAATATACCTTTTCCTAGCTCTAAGTTTCCAGAAGTTGAAAYTGCATGTGTTCCATAAAGCTTTGTTTCTTTTCTGTAACAGAAGATGTTTAGTTTATTAAAGAGAGAGACCTCTGGAAATGTTTCTACTACATCAATATATAGATGATGAAATAATATGTACTATATCTTCTGTGGATTTGATTAGATTTCACAGTTTTCAACAGCAAAGAAATTGAAAGAAAAGACTGAAAGTCAGGCAAGTAGCTGACTCCTTGTATTTCACTTATATTCTTCAGGGTTCTCAGATTACTTTACTCATTTTCCATCACAGAAAAGATGGTTAAAGTAGGTACAGATTAGTAAGACTTCACTTATACACTCTAAGTGGTAAGAGGAGGATCAGTCTGGAAAGGACATATACAGAGTTTGTAGCTGGCCATTTTCCCTATGGGAAAATTGAACAGATTTAATAATAAATTTAATAATAAATTTACATCTCCACAAGGAAGTATGTTATTTCTTCAGTTGTCCAGGGTATGTTCTTTGTTCTTCCTTTTCAGCAAATTGTTCCTCTGCCTTGTTTTGATTAAATGTATTTCTTCAAGAGTATAAACCATAACTATTAGTACTTGAACTGCTCCACATCCACTTGGTACTTGATGTGTTTAGGTGAGCAACACAGTGCAGAATTCAACTTGTATTTTCATTCTGTCCCACTATTGGCCTAAATACAAATACAAGTGTTTGTTTCAGATTTGGCTTCAAACAACAAATGAGCACTGAACACTTGGTTGTTACTCTGAAACACCTGAAGTTGCCATCATAGGCAAAGCTGGATGAAACAGTGTAAGGTCTGTCATTAATAAACACTTCACCAACTGCTTCAAAATTAGACTGAGCAGCTCTTGTTCAGGAAAAAAAAAATCTGTTACCACATACCATTTTAATGTTTATGGGGATTCCAGAACAGTTGCATAATTTTGAATGAATTTGGCATACCTGTGTCTTTTGGATCATGGAGTCTCAGAAAGGAAATTTTTATTGTTATAAAGTGACAATTGGACAAATTCAAATTGAAATTAAAAAAGGTATATGTATGTGTATGTATCTCAGCAGCATCAACCCAAAACAGAATATATCCTTGTAGGCTTTTGGTGCATCACCTTGGTATGATATTTATCTACTCCAGTAGTTTGCCAGTTAGCAGAGTATGAGTTATTCAATTCTTTTTCTTTTTTTTWAAAAAAGATTATGACTTCTTAGTGGTATATTTTGTTGAAAATAAAATGGCCAAGTGGGAATTTCTTCAGTGGCTCTCTCTGCTGTGAAAAATATTTTGTAATGAAAGGATAAGAAAAAAAGGAAAAAGAGAACTAGTCTATAATCTATACACTGATACTTTTAATGTATTTCTCTATGGCCTGTTTGTATCCCTTTTCAACCTTTTCATCTCCTACAAATTTAACTTCCTCTTCTGCAAAATATGGTGCTTGGACACTTTCCATTCCCTTTGTTTTGTCAGAGCTAATACTAGCTCTTACCTTTTGTGCTATTGTTGTACAATTCTTGCACCCTTAGAATCAGTTCTGGGTAGAGGTAAAGGGTGAAGGAATTGTAAAGGTAAGTTAGACCATTTGTTATAATGCATACTGACCCACCTCTTGGTCCTGTATATCAGGTCCTTGAAGCATGTTGCCTCTAGGAGTTAGATATGTTAAAAAAAAACAACCCCTCC
>NW_028186366.1:909929-1047487 GCF_003343005.1 Rhea americana | reverse complement strand
CTCTCAAAGTCTTCCTTTGACATATTAAATTTTCTATATAAAGCAGAATAAAACACTGTGAGTAAAGCAATGGAGCAATGGACTGGTGCACTGCTGTCTCAGAGCTTGTTCATGAAAGCCAAGCAGAAATAGAAAAGGAAGGATAATTAGGAAATGCTCACACTTTTTTAGCCACATGTGATATTTTGCCTTTCCAATGCAACATTGCTTCATTAGGACATTTTTTTTTATTAACAGACTGCCTCCATTTACTATGTTACTAATTACCACTATCACCAAAATTTACAAAACAACCTGGAGGATGAAGTTACTGGTCTCATTGCTGATATTCCTGTTGAACACTGTTTTTCTCTTGAGTCAGGATGTATRTCTTTCTACTGGTTCATTTTTAGGCAGGCACAGGTAATTTTTATCTGTTTAGAACTCTAGATATCTATGCACTGTTTTATAAAAGTCTGCCTTTACTTTTCTACTTAGCCGCATTCACCAGTTCACTTCAGGTCACTGTAGATGTTCACATACTGGATATGAGGATGTAGTCAGATACCTTATGTGATTTAGGCTATATAACTATGTAACAGAACCACAAAATTTCAGTTATAGAAAGAGGTGTCCTGTCATATCCGAGCTAAGTATCTTGTCCTGTCAATTCTAAAGTTCTGCCACTGCTTCCATAAACCAAAATCATTCCATGATTATTTTTCTTATTTTAAAATAACATGAAAAAGCCCACATAGGACCCCACAGGCTGTGTCAGTTTGTTCCTTGGTGTCATTCCAAAATAAGCGATGCAAATGCCAAATAAATTGCTGGGAACTAACCTAGCTCACACGGAAGTTAATTTTTGTAGGAAAGTGCCATTCTTGGGGAGGGGCTGGAGGAATCAATGCTTTTGAGCTCTGTATTGTAAATCTCAATAATCCAGTTATACTTTCTATGTTCAGCTACAATGACTATGTAAAGCTGTAATCTATGTTTCTGTGGAATATAACTGGTGAATATAGGTTTGATTTTACCTTCAGTCATATGCTTCAGCATTTGCAGAATCTCAGTTTGGATGTTGGGGATAGCTGCTATATAAAGTTATTTCAGCTCTACTGAAGGCAGTAGAGCTACTATAATTCACCCTACCTGAAAATCTGTTACTCTCTCTCGTTTTTCTGACAACCACAGATCTTTTAAGTATGACGAAAGCAATTTCCAGATCAGTCTTTACTCCAGGTCTCAGAATGGTTTCAGGTTTAGCCTATCATGATAAGATTCTCCTAGTACTAGAGTGCTCATTATCCCTGCTGCATTTTGTGTAGAGCAGTAGGTAAAAAGAAGATACAAGCTTATGGARTACCAGAAACTTCCTAACACACAGACGTGGGGGATAGGCCTGAGCATGCTGGGCTCTTCGTCAGTTTGTTCACTGCAGTATGATGTTTCTGACTGGCTGCTGCATGCAAGTGAAAAATCAGAAAAGATGCTCACTATAAAACTGTGATGGAAGGTACTGTTTTCTAAGCAACCCATGCTTATCTATTGAATCGCTAAGACTGAAATAGGACTAGCTGAGATAACTTTGAACTTTTCCACTTTCTTCTTTCTCATTAATCACATTTTGCTGTACCTGATCTTTCCTTAAGATGTATTTTCCCAAGTGAAGAGTTGTGATTTGATAGTGTAGTTTCCAATAAATGAATTTCTCAAGATAAACCACTTTAGCAAAACCAGGCACATCAGCTTTTAGGTTCCTCACACAGAAGTCAAAATGTAACCTTAACTATAAATGTAACCTAACCTGAAGCTATAACCTCCTTTCACAATCACATAGGTATGCATGTGTACTCATACACAAGCAAGGAGGGTAATATACTTGGTTATAGAATACATCTATTTCTCAAATGCTTTGGCCAGAAAATCGAGTTATCTCCACTGATTCCAAAGCATCTGTGCTAATTAATGCATCCTCAGAGCAATGTACGTGAGTAATACCATCAGATTGCTAGGACTGCCCCTAAGCCAACCAAGCAAAAAATACATAAACTTAATATTCTGTTGGAATATCTATATTCTGTTCATTTTTTTATTTTCTTGACAGGTATATAAATGCAAGTAGGAAAGAGGAGAGAGAAGCAGGTAGTCTGGAAAACTACTATGACATATTTTTGTTGACAAAAATGAGAACACACACTGAAGAGGCAGGAATTTGATGACTGATCTTACGTAATCTCATCACTGTTCATATGTCTGGCAGTAGCTTGCTCAACAAATAGCACAGAACAAGATTAACYAGTATTGTGTTCTCATGGAACAGGGCTGCAGCATTACACAGGCTTTTTTTCAAAAAGCCTATTTAAGGCTTGAAAGGAAAGGAGAGGAACCAACAATTCTGTTATTTGTTGTTCTTATTATGTGGCCTTCTTCTTTTAATTTTTGGGAGATTCAATTCAAATAAGCATTAAGAAAATACAATAAATTTCAAGGACATTACCTTTTCTTCTTCATATCACAAAGAAGACAAAAGCCTTAAGGATATAATCTTTGAAATTAAAGCCAAAAGATTGTTTTTGTAACAGTGCAAGACTTTTTATCATCTTATTTTTAATGCATTTATAAATTTTGGAGTCAGATRTAAATCAATTGTATTCTTCAAGTTTGGGGTAATATGCAGGGACTTAACTAGGAATGACTTGCCACTGTGTATCAAGCATTCAGACTACTTTTATCTTTTTTGCCTTTTTCCAGCTCTTGGATCAAATAACATTTGCCTGAACTTAAAAATATAGTGTACGTTAAAAACAACACTTTTGCTATGATCTACATGCTCTGGAGGAAATTAAGTTATTTTTGGCCATGCACATGTAAAATGCAATAAGTTCTCTCCCTATAAAGGACAAAAAGCCCATTTTTTCATTTTGGTCATGTAACTTTAAATCTTGAAAAAATCTAACAGACAATTCAATTATTCCTGATGAAACCCAAGGATTAGTCCATGTTGTAGACAAGCAGTGGAGAACTTCTGTTGAGGGCTCTGTAGCGGCAATATGCTACAGAGGCAAAAAAAAAAAATACTTCAGGAATTCAATATGATAGTAGAGCCATTAAAATGACCATTAACAAATTGGAAAATGTATTATCTACTATTTCACTTTAAATCAGCGATCTTAAATTTAGTCATGGTCTAGCTGACAATCTAGTCTAAACAGTTTGGTTTCCAGTCAAATCCAGGTTGTCATAACTAGGTAACTCTCTCCTCTTTGGAATACAAAAAAAAAAAAAAAAAAGTGCTATAGGCTGCTTAAAACAGTGAACAGCACTGATGAACTATCCGATCTGTATTGCAGTTCTAATGTTGTCATACTGCTCCTATCATACTCCTTTGGAAATGACCCAAGAGACCTGTAACTGTGAATATAAGAGAACTGTCTCTTATGTAAGAGCCCTAGCTCTTTCAAGCTCCTCAAGCTGCTATGTGGGATGGTGCACTGGTCATGAGATGGGGGCATGTAAGTGATGCAGAGAGTCAGTGAGGGTGTATACACCTCCCTACACAGCTACATGGTGGAGAAAGGTGACTGACCTTTGCCTGCTAGGAAATATGTATTTCTTAGCATGGCCTCTTCCTGCACAGAGCCCTTCTGAATGGCAAGGCACACATTACAGCTTAATTTGAGGGCTTCTTCTCTGGTCCCTATGTGACACTTTCTTCTTTTCTTAACTAAATTAAAAATAAGTGTATATTTGATAGACTATACCAATTTGATCATGGACATGAAGCATGATACATCTTCAATTTTAATTTCCTGCTAGGATGCAGCAGTAATCAAATATTATAATCTATTCTGTGTGTTTGAAGGAACTAAAATCACCATGGTGTGAGACAGCGCAAAAAAACCCACTCCTCTAGCAAAGGAACATTTATGCTATCCCTGCTACATTCCACAGAAAATAGCAGCAGTTAATGGTACCATGGTATTATTTCAATAAAAATTGTGGGGTGAAAAACATAAATAATGATAAAACTTGCTTTTAGAACTTGTGTAGAACATGTGCTGAATGCACTGGTCTCTTTGGTGATACCTGACAGAGCCAGCATTGAGACGAGCACAAGTTTGATGAATTCTAGTAGCTTTTCTGGTTGTGAAGAAAGTCTCCTAAACACAAATAATGTGATGTCTGAGCCTGTCTGAATCTGAAGCCAGCTTGAAGTAAGTGTGCTATGCTGACTTACTCTATTTATATGAACAGAATGCAAAGTCTGAAACTATGGAGCCATTAGAGCAAATATCCAGCACCCCATTAATATATCTTATGCTAAACTCAGGTAATCTTGTTTAGTGTTCCATTTTTTCTCTGAATAAAACTTTTGAGTTCAAGTTAATGAAGATAACAATTCTCCTAATAGCTGCTTTGCAAAATATTTGGTTATGATGTCATTTAGCTAGAATAGCAATCATTTAGTCTGCTCTTGCACAGGGTCACATGTGAGGTCCATAGTGGGAAATCTGTGATTTGTAGGCAGTATAAGCAGTTACTGCTTTGAGCTGAAGAAAGAGCATGCTGTATTTGTATTCAAAAGAAGAACTGCAGGCATGTGTTACAATCATGCACTGAATTTAATCTGATTTTACAAGGAAACAAGGCATACATAATTACACCAAGTGTCTGTGTAACAGCTTGAGCCTGCTGTTTATCTGAGTATGTATGAACCAAACCTGACAAAGCCAGACAGGTCTCATGGCCATTCAGCTCTTGTAAGCCTCACAAAAACAACTAAATAATGGTGGGGAAATCCTATTTGTGTCCCCCACAAGAGAAGGACTATACTGAACACAAGAGAATTCACATGAGTGAAGTCAAAATGCTGGAAAAGCTTTAGTCAGCACTTACCCGTTCTTGTCAACAGGCTCCGGCCACATGACAAATATCTAATCAAAACAAAGCTTCGGTAAAACTATTGCTCACAGCGGCGTTTTGTTTAGAAAAAGGCCAGCAACGGCTTTGCCCTCCTCTGGAGGTAAGATGAAGGTGCGGGGCTGGGGGGCAGCTCTTTTACATCCAACAGGATGTAGAGGACGGTTCCCTTCTTACAGAGCTGATGGGCTCCTGCAGAGGGATATTTTTCATATTTAGTCTAAAGTGTCAGGAGAACTTTAAACTAAATTGATATAACTCTCAAACCAGCTAGCTTTGTAAGCAGGTGAAAATGTTTTTGCCTCAGCAGTTGTCTTCTTGATAAATATTTATAGTTGTTAGGGGAGAGTTACTTGAAGAAATCTGTTCTGAGGTTAAAAGCAGTGCTTAAAAAGCACATTTATGTCTTTTCCAGCATTGTTGGCCTTTCAAGTAGCAATAAGAAAACTGTGACTGATGAGGCTGGTAGGCATTTAGAAATACAACATTGTCTCAGATAGAGGAAAATGTGAGGTAATGGGCAAGGTGGTTCATGCTTTTTTTAAAGGATCTAGAAAAGCATCTAACAAGTCCATCTCAAATTCTTGCAATAAGTGCCTTGTCCCTGTAAAGATTATTGTTTGCTTAATGGATGAATCTTTCTAAATGAGGTTCTAGTATCCTAAGCTCTATTCAGCAATTTATGAAATCTGGAAAAAATATTACCGTGCAGAATCATAAGATATATATTTAATGGAACCACACTAAAGTTAATTAACAATATAATTTAAATATTTCATGTATGAAGGAAAGTGTGTCTAATACAGCTTTCTGCAGATGGCTCCTGAGAGAGTTTGCCACAGCAGCAGAGTGTGTGTCTGCAAGTTGCACTTGCTTCTGACTGTGAAAGGTTTGTCTGACTCCAGGCTGCCGTCAACAGTGTGCTGTGGGATGTGATCATTTATACTAATGAGTCTATTTAAAACAGGAAACTCTTTCACTTGGGACTTTAGCCAGGMTTTTAACTCAGAACTTTTTGTACGAGAAATGACAGTTTTAAGACAGGCTATTTAATTCATTCAGTGCATTCCCTGCGGAAATACAAAAATGTGAGCGCAATAAAATCACATATGATTTACACCAACAAAGACTAGTAAGAATGTAGTTCTCAGGAACTGTAATTCTTGGAAAATGTAATTCTTGGGAAAAGTAAGATGGAAGAAGTAGCATTAGGTTGGCTTTTTGTTTTGCATTTTATTTATGCRCTCGTACCATAAAATTCCTCAGTCATCAGAGATTTTAATGTGTGTACAAAAGCTACTTTTAGATTTTATTGTTCCCATATCCTTTATCTCACATTCAGTTCTCAACCTCTCTGAATCCAAGCCCTTAATAATCTCAAATCTGGTAGCTAGTTAAATCCCAGAGTGTGCAGAATATATGAGAAATACGAAGAATTATGAATGAAAGATTACTCAGAAGTATAAAAAGCAGTAAGAAATGTCAGGTATATAAATTGGAGGATGCTCATGCGAGGAATTTTTTGAGAGACAGGAAAAAAAAAAGAAAGAAGATAAAACTTCCTCCTTAGGATAGGAAAGAAAAGATTTACAAGAAAATATCAATTTCTGTTGCTCAGCATAAAATAATGGGTAGCTTAGTCAGGTAGGAGAGAAATACAGTCTACCAGATCTCAAAGAACTGTGTAATAGTCAGGAATAGGTACAAACATCCTTTATTTTTTTCTCATGGAACTAGGCCAATAGCCCTTAATTGCACTGAAAAAAGTATATCAATTATTGCAATATTTTCACTTTTCTGTACGGATTTAACCTGACATAGAATTAACTGCTCTGAGTTCAGTGGAAGGTCTCATAAAAATTTTACATAAATCTTTGTTGATATCTTATAGCTATATCAGCYGTATCAACTCCATCACTCATCGACTGTGCCAGATTGTAATTGCTACACAAACACATCTGCAACATGTTTGTTTCTCTCACCTCCTCTTCAAAGTCTCCCTACAGGTAGCCTTTTCAGGGTGGTATTTGCAGTAATGCTCCCCCTTGGGTGTGCTCTGGTAGGCTGGAGGCTCTGCTTACAAACTTGAACTGCACATGGCATACAAGTTTGGTCCTGAAGGCAATCCTCACTGGACAATATAGACTGTGATTCTTCATATTATGCTGAAATAGTTGACCTGAAAGTGGCACGGGCAGAGCATGTGACATCTATCTTTTTACTACTGTGCTAACTCAGTGAATGATGATCCTGAGCAGGATCTTCTCACAGGAGTGAGACTCCTGGGTCATTCACAGCGTCAGACGAAAAGTGGAAAGGACTGTTGAACCACTTATGGCAGATATGGGGAGATGGTGGCATCCCAGATTATTTGGCCGAGCTAAGAGACACAGTGTGGGTGTGTTTGAGGAGGGAAAGAGAGTTTCTGGATCAAGGTTTCTAAGCTTCATAAAGGATGCTGTAACCCACAATTCCCAATCACTTCTGTCCTCTTTCTGACACCACCACTGATGCAAGGGCAGAACCTCATAGCACAGACGGGGCTGGTAGAGACAGGAGGAACAGGAGGATCTGCTGAGTAGGTGCTCTCTTTCCTGGCTTCCCATTAAATTTCTTTATATGGGATGAGAATTTATATCCAGGTCAGTATGCCAGACTCCGCTCAGTGTTTTTAAATAGGTCTCATTTTTTCCACATTTGGGCAGAGAGTCTCTGCCAGCATGTACAATCATTAAATCTAGGAAAGCATCAGACATGTCTCCCCATATTTTAAAGGAGAACTGTCTTCATCAATTTAGAAATACAACTTTTGGTTATGATGGTGTTAGTCATGGCCTTGTAAGAATTGCTCCCTTAGAATTCAGGGGAAAAAAAAGACAGAAAGAGAAAATGAGAACAGTAATGTAAGTTTCTCCCTGTAAAGATACAAAGCAGACTTAGTTTAATGTATTTTGTCTGATTTCCAAGGTCACTGTGAAACAGAAAGGACAGGGTAATATTTCACATCTGTTTTGTTATGAACGCAATGGAAATTAAAACATATGCTAGCTTAGACATTGTAAAAGAGCACATGCAGCAGACACCGACACTGGTGATTCATAAGCAATGCTCTCTTTCCTAAACCAAAGCTCCAAGCTGATTTATGAAGTGCTGCGTTGCTGTCTAGCGGTGAAATGTGAAAGCTCCTGCTCACTTGCCATCATTAAAGGCTACTTGTCCTTCTGACTGCAAATACCCATATAAGTACCTTTGTTTACATATTTACATTGCACGTAACTTTCATTCCGTAAAACCAGTGCCCAAACTTGCCGTAGGGTACATGCTACTGGACAGCTGCAGTATTCAATACAGGCTCTGTAGTTGTGCATAGATGAACTTTGTCAGGTTATTTTCAGGAAGATGCAAGTCCTAGAAGCCTGCTCTTACTCTTTCCCCTTCTTATACGCACCTTCCTTACCTCAACACAGTTAGATAACGATAGCAGCTTTGCATTCTTCTGAGTGCAAAAGAGTAGCAAAAAAAAAAAAAAAAAGTTTCAATGATGACTGGCTTTCTCACAGAAAAACAGTTGGGAAAAGATCATGCATTTCTAAAGAAACAGTAAAGTTACTCAAATCTACACTCTTCTCAGTTTTCTTCTACCACCTTGCCCTGAATTTTTTAGAGGAGCCCCGCACAGCTCCTGTTTATCCAAACACTCCTGAGTCCCTAACCATCCTTCAGCCAAAATCTGCTCCTCCTCCTGCATCAGTCTGCAGCTTGGCCTGGAGCCCTTCTGTTCCATTCCATTCACTCTRTTTCCCTATTGGGTTTTTTTTTTGAACTGGTATTGTACTGTGTTGTATTGTACTTGTTACCCTGCTACCCAGTGTAGTATCCCACAGTTTTGTACCTCTCTACTACTTAATCTTTCTTCTCACCTCCCCTCCTGCTGTTGCTGGTGTTCTTGCAGATGTTGCTGTTGTCCCAGCACTTCATCTTGTATGCTCAGTGCTGTCGATGTCCAGTACCTCATTTCTGTTGGCCAATGCGGCTGGTGATTTACTAAAGCTCAGTTGGCAAGTTGTGCCTTCAAAACAAGAATCTTAAGATAATTATCAGCATTTGCTTTAAGCCCTGAGGTATTTTACAATAACTGCATCCAGACATGAGTTCCTCAAGAGCTTTGCAGACTGTATTTGCCATATTTCTCTTTAAGGCATAGAATGTATGATATGCAGTATTACCCCTAGCCAAAGGTTAAGGAACATCAGAAAAGGTCAAGCTTGGAAGTAGAAGTCAGGTCATTAGTTTCCCTCCAGAATGCTGAGCTAAAATATCAAGAATATTTTACCAATTTTTAAGGAAAATTCAAAAGTGAATTGGAACCTGAAGTTCAGCAGATCCCAGTGAACCAATCATCTTAAAAAGTAGTCAGGAAAAAAAAAGGTAGTTAGGAGAGTGCTACATTTGCTAGGAGTGAGACCCAGTCAAAAATTTAGCACACCTGTTTTCTTACTGCTTAATGGAAGCTTAAGTTCTTTAAAACATTTTGCTATGTTGCTAAGTTAGAGAAACCACAGCGGATGGTAGCTGCTCCAGAATAAGCAGAGTTTTAGACTTAGAAAGGGAATTAGAGTGTTTATAACCAGAACACCCATTCAGAATTAACCTTCTTGGGTAATTCAAACCTCTGACTTCTAGTTGCCAAGAATACCAAAATGTTGTCCATTTACTAGAAATAGTTGCATCCTGCACAAAATAAAGATAAGATAAAATCTTGCTCCTGTAAAATTCTAAATGTTAGTAAAGAACTATTATCTTTTCCAAATGACTCAATTAAAGGCCCTTGGGGGTTATCAAAATTAGGTTTGAAAGAGGTTTTTTTTGTTTGTTTGTTTGTTTGTTTGTTTTAATCTTTTACCGGTCCATGACACTTTCAGGTGATAACAGGGCACAAAAGAAAAAAAAATAGATAAAATGGCCAAAAAACAAACTTACAGAAAGAGAAAATTGTCAGTGCAGGTCAAAGCTATAGACAAAAGAGGGTAGAAAAGTTGCAACCCAGTGTATTTTTCAGTGAGGTTTGCATATGGTTTCCTGTACATTCTGTGAGTTAACTGGGCAGAGTAAAAAAGCCTGTTGGATCCTGGCACCAGCAGTTTGGGTCAGCTTGAACCCTCAGGAGAAAGAGCAGAGTAAGCCTGTGCAGCTGGGAGAAGCTGCTGTAGTACACAGTATGCAATGGAGCCAGGCACATCTGCAATAAAGCCTCCGGGGAGAAGGAGAGAAGATAGCTTTTCTACAAGCCTGGAGAGTGTACAATTCGTCCTACATGAGGAGCCACTAAAAGTTGCTGAATGGAGGGCAAGGCTAGAGGGAAGGGTTTGTTTATAAACCTTCTTATTTTTTTGCAGCCATTCCAACAAATGTTTGTTTTATGTCATGTTGTTCTGACCGCAAATCCTGCTCAATAAAAAAGGAAGCACAAGGTCAGCTATTTGGTGGGTTTTGGTATGCTTGCTTTCAGGCAAAGATCTAAGCAGCTCTTTCATGAAGCTGTGCCCAAATGAGATTTCTTTTTTAATATTCTGTTAACTCCTGATACGCGCATTTCCAGAGAGAGTAAATCTTACTAAAACAGTGTAAAACCAAAGCTCACATCCATTGAAATTAATGAGGACATTCCTACTGACTTCAAAGTCAGGAACAGGCCTATGAGGGAGATCAGGTGTTTTTTAAAGGACACTTGTTTACTGAAAGCACTACAAATTTTACTGTTCAGGCAAACTCACTGAATGATCAGTTCTGATTCCTTCTTGATCTTAAAGATTAGCAAAATGTTTGCCAGAACACATCTGAGGTAGTACTTGGGACATTGATGTAGTGATGTGTTGCCGATGTTTTAAGAAACCTTTCTCTGTGATAAATGATGCATCCTGGTAGAACAGGATTAAATACACTTTATTTTTCTATTTAAACACAAAATATTAATCAGAAAAAAACTTTAATAATTAGGAAAGTTCCATGCAATTCTATCCTGAAAGTGTTTTTTCCCTGCTGAAATCTATAATGAATGCAAGTAATGAGCTGATACTGAACAATGAGCCATGCTATTATACCCTGAAATTAATTAGTCATTTTAAAATTCTGTGCTTATATTGTATACTAGTTGGTGAAAAACTTAAGATTTAATTTTAAATTGAGTTGTGGAATGAGATAAAGGTGTTTGTTGAGCAGCCTTCTGCATACTCCTGTGCCTTCATGTGTCCTGTAAACACAAGTAATCAGACTTTTTATACTATATCCCATGTCTGAGAAACAGACAGGTTATGATACCTAAGATGCATACTTTTCACCATACAAATGCTTATTGGAAGGAAGCTCTTGAAGTCATCTAGTCCAAGCTTCTGTTCAGAGTGGGACTATCACCAGCATTAAGCCGTTGTGGCTTTGCCTAGCCAAGTCCTGAAAACCTCCAAGGAAAAAAATCTACAGCCTTTCTAAATAACCTGCACCACCAGCATTTCACCATCTTTCTATGAAAAAGTTCATCCTGAAGTCCAGCCTGAAATTTCCATGCTGCAGCTTGTGACTTTTGCCTATTGCTGATTCATCTGACACTACTGAGAAGATTTTGCTTCATCAGCTTTGTAAGTAGCCTTCAGGTAGTTATAGGCAGCTATTTGGTCAGTCAGAGGGTTTGCTCAAGATAGAATTAGCCAAATAGAATAGATTTTATGTTAATTACAAATGACAACTGCATGAAACAAGTGTTTGGTATGGTGGATTATGTCTGCGTGAGGAACATCTTAAATGAGCATACATATGCGATGACTTTTTTTACTGAAAGAGAACATGGAGGACCCCTGCTCCTTTCCTTTAAGAAATGTATGTGTGTCTCTGTTGAAGCAGATGCTGACAAATAGCAAATCTGGCACACACAGAGAGAAAACTACTTTGTATTTAGAGAAGTTATGACAGACAGGTATCAGATTTGTTACATGCTTTTGATAATACTGATGAACTGCTGTCACTCTTTGCCTGCTAAAATACTCATGTAACTGCTATAAAAGCAAGTTCCTTCAAAATCATCCTTTCAGAAGAGAATAAAACTATTACTGCAGCCTTAAAAACATGCTTGGACTTACAGAATCACAGAATCATTGAGGAGGGAAGGAATCTCTGGAGAGTGCCTATTCCAATCTCCTGCTTAAAGCAGCGCCAATCAGATCATCTCTAGTCAGGTTTTGAATATCTCCAAGGATGGAGACTGCACACCCTCTCTGGACAACCTATTGCAGAGTTCAACCACTGTCACAGTAAAAAAGTGTTTTCTGATGTTGAAGTTGAATTTCCTGTATTTCAGCTTGTGGCTGTTCACTCTTCTTCTTTCACTAGGTTCCACTGTAGAGAGTCTGGCTCCATCGTCTTAACACTCTCCCATTTATACACGTTGATAAGCTCCCCTGTGTCTTCTCTTCTTGAAGCTACAACACCACCTCTCACAGCCTCTCCTCTTCTCCGCTCTTCTCCCCAGACCACTGCATGGAGTAGAACCTCAAACTTTTGGGATCCAAAATGCTTTTTTTCACTGCACCAGTTTAATGAACCCTAACCAGGACATTAAAGATCACATACGCCACACTCAAAGAGATGCTACTCATTAAATGTAAGAGGCCAATCAACCCATAGCTCCATGGCAGCCATTTTCAAGCTTATCAAGGGAGGGTTTGGATAGCTCTAGAGACCTGGGGGGTTGAATTTTCAATGAAATTATTTCCACTTCCTTTTTAATTGATAATCCAAATTCATCTAGTGTTTTTCCTCATTCCTCTTTGCATCCTCTTTATCAGAGCTGCAGTTCATAATCCTATCTGTGGCTGGTGAAAGCCAAATAATGCTCTGGTTGTTTGCTGTGCACCCCATGAACAAATGTCATGTGACATTGCTCTTTGCTTCTGCTCAGGCTTTTCTGGCCTCTCCTCTTTACAGTTCTTCAAAGGCAATTGGATAAAGACAACATTCTGCAGAAACTTCTCTGTTCTGTGTTCAAGGAAATGCTGTAATTGTAATTGAATATTGCTTTACGCTGGATGCAGCTGTGAGATAAAGTGAGAAAATTTCTTCTCTTCTGCCACCAAAGTGTATTTATTTTACATTTAACAAGAAGTACTTATAGCACAACATGAAACAAAGAATCCCCATCTACAAAATAAAGGTTAATCAGATGTTGTAAAGTGAAAAACAAATAAATATTTTAATGCAGTCCCAGATACACTAAGTGAGGTAGAAGAGGCTATTCTCAGGAAAAACAGCATTTACTCTGTTTACTCAGCTTAAATGCATATGCTGTGGGGCCACATGAACTGAATATATTGTTGTTCAAGATTGGAGCATTTTTCTCCAGCTTCCCTAGGAAATCTCAGAGCCAAAAAGATCTTTCTAGCAGTATTGCACAGCCACAGAAGAGCTGGCACTCAACAGGGACTGTGGGCCTTAAGACCACTAAATATCAGATACGACAATCTTTCATGCAAACTGTTCCCCAGTTCTTTCAGACAGCTTTCCTTTTACATCATTAGCAATCTGCCCTCTACCGGATACAAATGTGTGTAGTTTACACAGCTCGATGCAGTTAATTAAATCTGTACCTATATGCACAAAAATAGCCTTCCTTTTATGCCCTTTCATCTTATCTTGTTTGAGAAATGTTATGTAATTACATACTTTCCAGTCAATCAACAGAAATTTTATCTCCTCTTCGATACAGAGCAATTTTTCAGCTTTTCTGATCTAGTATGATCTATGACCTTATTTTTTTGTCAGCTGCTTGTCTAAAAGACCTTCCATATATATTTTTGTGCACATGACTGTTTGTATAGAATATCATGCCATTTTAACAAGTACTTTTATTCAGTGAACTGCTCCCCTTTAATCAAAAAATCTGTGTTTAAAGTGCAGCCACTTTTTTTGAGCCATGGCAGTGACTCACCTCAGGATATCAGATGGAGCATAGACATTGGATAGTTACTGTCCCTCTTCTCTGAGAAACAAATAAGAGGCAGAAATGGGAAATATTTAGCAATTCAACTACAACAGTGTGGCGAAGAAGAAACTAATAGAGCCCTTAACCAGAAGGTCAACAGACTGAAAACAATTTGTTGTCTGATGCATAATCTCAGGCAATGTTATGGTCCAGGTCATATTTAAGGTCCAGCAATCACAGTGATCCATCCGAATTTATAATCACGAATAACTGTGTGCATGCATGTGTATGCATACATATGTCTATTAAAAAAAAAAAAAAGGAAGAATTTACAGACCTGATACATTCTTTGCATGCCCAAAGGATGGGCACAAGAAAAAGGGACCATTTTTGAAGGAATGTTTTGCTTTCACAGATAAATGGCTCAAAAGGCCTCACAAGCAGAGTGTGAACTAGGCATAGAAGAGGTATAGAAAATTTAAGGAGTTGTCATAGGGGCTGCAAGGTCAAAAGCAGAAACAGGATTCTGATTTCCAGCTGCACCAGGACAAAAAGCAGAGGTGAATTAATAAAAATCTCCTTCATGGGAAAAGAAAATTTCCAGACTTACAGGAATACCTGTCTATAAACAAACAAACACTCAACCAAACAGCAAAAAATACCAACCCTGTCTCCGATCAACTTACTCTCCAAATGCTGGAGAACATTTACTATGAATGGGGAAGCTTGGAAGGGCAACATAGCAGGATGCAAGCAATCCAGGAGATTTCTGGAGTGTATTAATGGTAAATTCCTAACAGAAGTGATTGAGAAGCTGATGAAGGGGGCACTCTGCTGGACCTCATACTTGCAAGTAACGAAAAAGTGGTGGGGGATGTGACAATGAGATGAAGTTCAAGCTCTTGAAAGGAGGAAATAAGGCAAATAGCTGGATCATAATCCTGAACTTAAGAAGAGCAGGCTTTGGTATGTTCAGGGACCTTCTTGGCAGAATCCCCTGGGAGATGCAAACTGTAACACAGCCCATAACTCTAGAATTATAAAAATATCACTCTAATATATGATGCTCCACTACTATCTTTTCTGAGCTAAAGTATAGCTAGTATGAAAACTACTCGTTTAGCATCTTCCAGTGCCCTGTGCCTCTGCACATGGGCATAAGGGGATGAATGCTAGGGAATCCTCCATACTCAGTGGTTCAGTAGCATTACATGCTTGAAACAAAATTTTACTGGTGCAACGTATTATTCTGCTCACTCCACTCAAAGTGGCTTAGCCTGTACCTGCTAATTTAAGGGAGCAAGAGGGTATTTTTATCCTGACATAACTGCATCTGCAGCACAGGATATGAATTTATCAGAGATAATTGAATGGGAACAAACTTGTGGCTACAAAAGTCCATATCCTGCTCTTAGTTGTAGCAATAGTTTCTGATAAGTCCATTAGATGCTGGAGATGAGCCACAGAATTTGGTCAGAAGCTTCTTGTTTTGCTTTTCTGCAGTCACAGGTGTATGTGGTAAAGGCAAGCTTCTACTCCCATCTACTTGAGGTTCAGATATTTGCTTAGCCTTCAGACTTTGTTTTACTGGAATGAGAATCCTGATTCTTCCTTACTATGTTTTGCTGATACTTTTTGTAAAGAGATTTCATGTGGCTCAGAGCCTGTGCTAAAACAAGTGTTTGGGGCTCCGTGTAGTACTGTCTGGCATGTGACAGCAGAAACAAGATATAAGTTCAAGGCTTTATATCTGTTATTGCATAGTAATACAATAAGAAACTGTAAAAATTTGTTATATTTCCATCACTTTCAGCTTAGCAGAAGTTGAACTGCTGACATTAGAAGTCTCCTAAGAATACAGATCTTCTGCAACATAACAAGTAAACATGTTGTTTAGAATTTTTAAATCATTCAGACTGCTTATGCATTTATAAATTACATCCATGGTGGTGTACCTTGCATCATCCCTACTGATTAATACAGTTTGGTTAACATTACAGTTTTAATGTAATATTACAAGATAAAGGTTATCAAATATTCACTTTGCAAGTATGTAGAAGAATATTGCCAATGGTGACGGAACAGCTCATTCTGGATGTCATCTCCAGGCATATGGAGGAAGAGAAGGTGATCAGGAGGAGTCAGCATGGATTCACCAAGGGCAAATCCTGCTTAACCAATCTGATAGCTTTCCCTGATGGAATGACTGGCTGGGGAGATGAAGGGAGAGCAGTGGACAGTGTGTACCTTGACTTCAGCAAGGCTTTCAACACTGTCTCCCATAACATCCTCCTAGATAAGCTCAGGAAGTGTGCGTTAGATGAGTGGACAGTGAGGTGTGTGTTAGACAAGTGGAAAGTGAGGTGGCTTGAGAACTGGMTTAAAGGCAGAGCTCAGAGGGTTGTCATCAGTGGCACAGAGTCTAATTGGAGGCATGTAGCTAGTGGCATCCCCCAGGGCTCAGTACTGCATCCCATCGTGTTCAATTTCTTCATCAATGACCTGGATGAAGGGACAGAGTGCCTCCTCAGCAAGTTTGCTGATGATACCAAGCTGGGAGGAGTGGCTGACACACCTGAGGGCTCTGCTGCCATTCAGAGAGACCTGGACAGGCTGGAGAGCTGGGCGKARAGGAACCTCATGAGGTTCAACAAGGGCAARTGCAGAGTCCTGCACCTAGGGAARAATAACCYYAKGCACCARTACAAGCTKGGGGCTGACCTTCTGGAAAGCAGCTCTGCAGAGAAGAACCTGGGAGTGCTGGTGGATGACAAATTGACTATGAGCCAGCAATGTGCCCTTGTGGCCAGGAAGGCCAATGGTATCTTTGGGTGCATTAGGAAGAGCGTTACCAGCAGGTGGAGGGAGGTGATCCTGCCCCTTTACTCAGCCCTGGTGAGGCCTCATCAAGTACTGTGTCCAGTTCTGGTCTCCCCAGTACAAGAGAGACATGGAGCTACTGGAGAGAGTCCAACGTAGAGCTACAAAGATGATCAGAGGGCTGAAGCATCTGCCCTATGAGGAAAGGCTGCAAGAGCTGGGCCTCTTTAGCCTGGGAAAGAGAAGACTGAGGGGGGGATCTTATCAAAGAGTATAAGTATCTGAAGGGAGGCTGTCAAGGGGATGGGGCTAAACTCTTTTCAGTGGTGCCATACTAGAGGACAAGAGGCAATGGGCAGAAATTGAACCACAGGAAGTTCTGCCTGAACGTGAGGGGAAATTTCTTTACTGTGAGAGTGACAGAGCACTGGAACAGGTTGCCCAGAGAGGTTGTGGAGTCTCCTTCTCTGGAGATATTCAAGGCCTGCCTGGATGCAACCCTGTGTATCATGTTCCAGGTGACCCTGCTTGAGCAGGGAAGTTGGACTAGATGATCTCCAGGGGTCCCTTCCAACTTTACTGATTCTATGATTCTATATGGACATCTCATGCTATCTTTGAAATCGAAATGTAAACTTTTTCAAGCATTTCAGGGCTGGTTGCTTTTATTTCATACATGAAACGTACTCCCTTTCTCCAAGAAAACCATTTAAAACCTTTTGCCTGATACAGACAATAGTGAGTTCTCAACTCTATTTCCATTTCCATTTTCTCATTTCCATTTGTTCCCCACTATTAGCAATTTAGTGCCAAAAATCTTAATATAGACAACAAATATTAAGTCAAGATTGGATTATATACAGGATTTTAACAGAGATTTTCATACATTTGCATTTAGCAAAAATTGAATCCACTTTGCAATAGATGCTGTTTATAGCAAAGCTTTGTAAAAATTCCAAAATTGCATGTGAAGTAATTTTTTTAGTGGCTAGAAGGAAAAACACTATAAAGCATATGCGCTTTTCATCCATAGAAAAAAAGAACTTAAGCAACCCTTAAATGTTCTTGTGGATTGACACACATTGGTATAAGAACCTGAAATTAAAGGGTTAGAGCCTTAATCAGTGATTATTTGGGCAATGACTTGTTTGATTAATTCTATGTCATTGACTTCAAATGAGCAAAACCAAATCACCTCAGCTTAAGATGTAATTCTTTGAGAGCAAAAATTGATGGGGTTATGTCTGACGTCATGGTGGCACTCACTTTATTAGGACGGTAATTTCTATCATAATAGAAATACTGTTAATTTAAAGAGGCAAAAATATGTAGGAGGAGGCCTGGGGACAGAGACTAAGTTTAGATAGCCTTATCACCTACTGCAAATAGAGTCAAGGATTGTGTTTTTGTATATTGTCTCCTGTAAGCCAGATGCTCAGTCACCCAGAGTTTTGCCTAAGACAGGGTACGATAGTTCTCAGCAGTCTTCCTGCAATAGATGCATTGGAGCAATGCGTTAAAGGTGCTTCCAGTTTTTGCACAAAGGCAAAAATGGTGACAGGATGGTGGCAGTTTTCATTCAGGTATCTAATGGCTAGGTAAACCTCATCCAAGATGAGAATGGTATTAGTACCATCTAAAACTGGGTCTGAGCTCTGGCACAATCACAACAGGCCTTATGAGATTCTCTACTTGGCACCTTACTTCATCTCGGTTGCTGCTCTGCTTTCTCATCACTTCTCTCCCTGCCTCCTCAACTATTTTCTCACTGATCTCACCCATCTTCTTATCACAGAAGTGTTAAGAGTTCTTTTCATCATATGCTCAGGTACACTGTGTTGGTCTCTTGTTTCCCATTAAGCTGAGAACTGATGTTGTCTTGAAATGATGTGCAGAGGACCCTAAGCTGATTTGCATCTGAACCTAGGCAGACAAATTTAGGTTGGTATTTGGAGTTTTAATAAAAAGCCTTTCTATAGATTCACAGAAATTAGTTTTGGCTTAGTATAAAATAGAGTCTGTAAATTAAACAAAGTATGATATTTATTATATGTGACAAATCAGACATAAGAATAGGAGAAAAACTAATGGAAGGCTATTTTGATAGACACCCTATCTAATTACTAATTGTGTTTTAAAAGATACATAAAGTTCTATTTCATTCAAGCTAATGAGAGCTTAATTTATCTAATTAAATTTGCTCTTTAACTGTGCTAAACTAATGAACCTTGGTTTCATTCTTATGTTCCTCTTTTTGACAGTATATGTATATTTTCGAGTCAAGATCCTGTTAATTGTCTGTTTACTTAGCTCTTTCTGGGTTTCATATGCCATATACCAGCATGATATCCAAATGGCAGTTAGCTTTTGAGAATATTTGTGAGTATAATGAGTACATGAAGCCAAATTTAGGATGCAAGGCATCTGATACTACAGTTCCAACAAGCCAGGTTTCCCCTCAACAGGACTGCTTGTAATGGTATAGCTTGCATTTTTCCTCAGGGATGCCTTCCGCTGTAAATGCATTTGTATACATCATAGTCTTTCTTTTATTAATAACTTCTGGGAATTTTACTGTTGGTTTAATGACTGCAGGATGATTTTCATGATCTATCAAACTTTGATCAGAATATCTGGTAAACCATGTCTGTAGATTATAAATATAATGAGTTTTATGCACTTGAGTATCAGGTACTATTTCATAATGGACATATCAGATGCAAAAAGTTGGCGGTAAAAGCTGCTACTGCAAGCTCTCTACCATCTCCAGTATATCCTAAACCCTGAAAACTGAAAAATAAAGATTTTTAGTTGCCATCCACTCAGTCTCCACTCATTACTCTGAGTACAATCACAGTATTGTCACAACATATGCTCATTCTGTCTTTAAGTTAAAACTGCCCTGTAGATAGATACTGAGTCTATTACAAAGAAGGACCATCGTATCTTCTAAATTTTTCAGCCTCTTGTGTTATGCTTGCGAAGTAGTCTAGCAATATGTTTTCAGATAACCATTTGCTTAGCCCACAGGACTCACTTATCTATCACCTAACTGTTACAAGACCCAAGGTGACAATATTGACAAGCCTTACAAAAGATGGTCCTCAAAGTGCACAGGCTTGGTTTTCCATGGAATACAGCTGCTTCTTCCCTTAGCCTGCTCCTCCCTGTTYTCCAGAAACTATTGCTCACTATGACCACCTGCACCTACCTATTGATAAGGATGGTATAGCACAGACTACCACAGAAGGAAGCAAAGTAAGATTATTAGTCCAGACAGGAAAATGAAATCCTACTGCCATGTCGTTAGGGTAAACGCAGATAATCCAGCCTCCACCAWTTTTTTCTTTTC
Source organism: Rhea americana (assembly GCF_003343005.1). Classification (NCBI taxonomy): domain Eukaryota; kingdom Metazoa; phylum Chordata; class Aves; order Rheiformes; family Rheidae; genus Rhea; species Rhea americana. The sequence continues at coordinate 1,027,445 of NW_028186366.1, read as the reverse complement.
TGGGGAAGAAGAAACTTTTGCCCCAACAATTGGACYCCTAGAAAGGAGGAGAAGAAAAGGTAAAGGAAGAGAAGAAAAGGTGTTGAGGTCATGCATGGTAATGTGGCCTAGCTCTTCTTGTCACTTGCTCCCCACAAGCGGAGCTGAATGCTTGCTGCTGTTTCTTCTGCTGATGTGGTGTCAGCCTGGGCCCAGCTTGCTGGAAAATCTAGGTTCCACTCTCCTGAAGCACAGAACAAAATGAAGGGGAGTGGTGATAAATACACATTTCATAAATCAGCTAAACATGAACAGAATATCCTGGGACCAAACAGAAAGAGGCAATTCTTCCTGCTAAATGTTGAAGACCTGCTGCAAATAACAGAGATCTGTGACTTTCTAAAACATTTTAGGAATCTTTTGAAACTTGAATATATGATCCAGTAAAAACTTGGAACATAATAAGCAGTATCTGAAAGAGTTTTTTTTTTTTTCCTTAAAATTGTTCATCTTTGTTATGTAATAATGGCAATATAAATGAAAACATAATACATGATAATTTTTGTAATTTCTGATACAAAGCATTCAAGAGATCTACAGCACATTAAAGGCTAGAGACTGTGCCATTTATTTCACACCACTGTTGCAGAGGGCTGAGTGGAACAGCACTTCAGTGTTAGTAAATCAGTAGTTAACAGAGGCCGGATGCTATGCAAATAGAAATTTTTGACTGGTTTTATAACTCTGGGTCTAATAGGAATTTTATGGACATCACAGATAAGATATGAATGACTACTAATTAGCTGATGTTAATAATAGTTCTATTAGATTCTCTTGCTTAAAAAAAACTCTCATATCATGTTTGTACATGAAGTCCAAAATAGCTACCAGAAATATTGATTTTAAATGACGAAATCCAGTTTTGTTTGGGTTGAGATGATTCAACAARCTCAGTATGAAATTACAGAGAGTTTTGTACCTCTTGTCAAGAAACATTTTGCTTAAATGGTTTGCTAAAAATGGTTCTCTAAGCTGTGTAGTTGTTTCTTTTGAAGGTAACTTTCTAGCTACTATAACACTCCACTAATGATCATCATTTCAGAGTGAGGTCATTGATCATTTAATAATTGGCTCTTCTAACTCTTGTCTTTACCCAATGTTTTGTGTTCGTATTGGGCCCCATGAAAAATGTCATAATTGTAAAACACAAACTGTGATGGGATCAATATTATTGATTGTTGATTTTCTCATTCATTTTTCTATTAATCTAAAAGGGAGGCCTTGAAGCTGGCTTCATGTTAAGGTGGATAACCAGTCAAATTCTTAGGTATGTGCACGTAGCTAACAATATTTGATCAGGATCATAATAAAATGATTCAGAATTTTTAACAACCTATATTATCTGATCTTCATTTAACCAGACTCCCTGTTGGTAAAGTCATCTCTCTCTACCTTATTCCTGGATATTCCACTAGTGATTTACTCATCTATCCATCTATCTACTCTTATCCTTAGAATATACCAAAAAAAAATGAGACTCCTATTTGAGAATTGCGTTTTTGAAGGGCTGACTTGTGTACTGTACAGATGAGATCTTGAATAGAAACTATTGCAAATACAGTTATGTGTATAGATCTAGATGTATGTATGTGTCGGTATACACACAGAGAAGTGTGAGCCATTCTGAAATGATTGCATAAAACAGTTAAAAATAGTATTCTGGGCTTAATAWCATGTAAAACCTTGAGTAACTTACTAATTAAACATTATTCACACTGCAAGTACCAATTTTCATTTCAGACTTCCTTCCAAGACATGTCTGATAAGGATAATTATTATGGTAATGATAATCGAGCTTTAAACACAGCATAATGAGGTATGAATAATAGAGTGCACAATATAAAATTGTTAGTTGCCAGTTAGTGTTTTTCTTTCTGTTTGTGCGATTTAGTGAAAAGATTCTTTCAAATGAGATCAGAGCCTGGGTTAGGCTTCTCAGMAGTTCAGGTAAAATAGAGCGGAGGGGAATGAAAAGTAGTTTCTTTCCCTCTTCTCGCTTGTCATTTCCTAGAGTATAAAACACCTTGTCTTCCTGGGATTCCTAAGGTTCTCTCACAGTTAGTACCTTATTTTTCTCTGTGCAAGCTTTCCCAGCCAACTTCCCATAAAATTATCACTGCTTTTATACTGTCCTGTAAGTATATACTTCTATATATACATAATAAATATATATAATATATATTTTATATATATTATATTATATTATATAGATAATATATATATTTGTATACTTTTATACTGTCCTCCTCTCCATGTAAGCAGCTAATGGACACATATCCTGTTATATTCTTGAAAGCCTCAACCTTGTGATGTGAGAATAGCATATTAGTATCTCAATGAGAAAAAGCTATGGTGAGAGGTAGGAGGTTAACTATCCCATTTCTCCTTGATAGCCAATTATTGTGCCTGGTTTAGAGTTTTATGGGTACTACAGACATTGAGGGCAGGAGCAGGCCCTGATGACATGAGGGAGAACTTGAGGTATTCCAGGTTGGCAGGATGTGCTGAGCTACTGTGGAAATGAAAATAATGGTGTAGGACACAGAAAACCAGATGTTACCAGTTCTGAGGCAAAAGTTGTTCACAACTATCTGTGGACATCCTGTGTTTTTCTATGGAGCTATGAAACTTCAGCTCATCCCTTGACTGTGGTACATGGACTGCTGGTGAAATGCAGATCATCTCAGGGTGAAATACAGCAGAATCTGGGGATGAGTAAGTCTCTTGCAGGCAGGCTGAGCTCAGAGCCTGCTCCACATGCCTTATTACTACTTTCCTTGAAGCAGACTGGGAGCTTGACCTCAGTTTCTGTAAGTACTTGTGGAAAAACAGATCTGGGGACTGACTCCTATCTCTAGTCACTAATATACTTGCAAACAGGTGGGTTGTTTTCCAGTCCTGCTCCCTGCAAATATCTGCAGTGCTAGACTAGCACAGGTGGCATTTGCTCTCCCTATATTGTGTTGATATTGAGACAGTCATTAAGCAAGCTACCTTTACTTAATGCTGTCCGGGGACAAGCATCATAAGCAAGTTTCCTGATGCAGAGATTGCTAATGTCTTGAGAATGCTAAYAGCAGGAGTGCTAGTGGTTGACAGGCTGTATGAGTACAAACTACTTCACCACCATGRATAGCTCTTCCAGACATATTCTTTACAGCTGCTGTGAGAGAAGGCAGAAAAGTTAAGTATCATCTGAGGTACAAATTCAATCTGGTTTTAGTGAGATTATGGTAGTTTGCTTCATCTGTACTTTTCTACCACAGGAGCTCTATTTTCCAYGCTGCTGTTTTTATCTGATGGTGTTCGTCTGAGAACCATGGTGGACTTCTGTGTGAGGAAGAGAAAGAAAGGAACTGCAAAATAGTTGTTTCGAATACATCCTCTATTTTACCAAGGATCTAAAGATTTTCAGCAAAAAAGAAGAATGTAGAGAAAGTCTAGGCTATGTTTGATCATGATTTAAAAATGCAATTTTCTTGTTTCATGGTGCTAGGGTTACTTTTTTATCTATCTGCTGAGAAASCTAATACTTAGTCATGAACTGGAGTTCGTGACTACAGTTACAGCAAGAGAGATTATAGTTTTACATTATGTGGCTCCATTAAGACATACCCTAAATACTTCTTCTATGCATAGCATAAATACTGTGGATAGGTTGCAAATGTACAGCAGTCAGAAGTATGGAGACTTTTAGATACAATGAAAAGCTTAATGTAAGGTTTGAGGAAAGGTCTAAGATCTGAGCTCTGTATAGATTCAGACATGGACCACTCATTATAATTAAAAGTAGTATACTTCTTTTCCTTGTTTTGACTTCCTAGAAGAAGACAATATATAGGAATTCTGCTTCTAGTATGCTGTTAGAATATGCCTCAGTGAGATTCTAGAAAGCTAAATGGGCATAGATGCTCAGTTTCTGTCACGCTTCCTCATATGCATGCATTGCCAGAAAGGAATTTTCTCTCTAGTCATGTTTGGCAGACATATTTGCTTCTGTGTGTTTGATGAAGTAGAAACTCTTTGGTTTCAAACTGAGTTTTGATTACTGAGGAGTATTTGTAATGTTCACAGTGAAACCAAGGGCATAAATTTGAGAAAAAAGGAAAAGAACAAATACTGATAACTGTCCTAGAAGAAGGTATTTGGAAGTCTTATAGCAAATCTAATACATTTGTGACTTTTTATTTTGTATTTGTGAAACTATATAATGCTGCTTATGCAGAATTCTTGCTTTCTCCTTTGGTTGTGAAAGTAACAGATCAAAATTACTTTTTACCACTCAGTTTCACCAAATGTTTACATGTGCTGTTCGTTAGCATATGAGTAACCTCGACCTGAATCGTGGCCTAAAGTATTAGCAGTATGTTGCTGGTATTGTGACACTGTATTACAGTCTTTAAGGTCTGTATTAAGTCATTTAAATTACATAAACTGTGTATGTCAAGAATAAATAACATGGGTTTTCTTTTACACTTTACAGAACGAGGCTCAAAAGGGCATCTTGATCTCACAGAGTTAATAGGAGTTCCTCTCCCTCCTTCTGTCTACTTTATCACCGGCTATGGAGGGTTTCCAGCTTACAGCTTTGGTCCAGACGCTAACATTGGCCGACTGGCAAGTGCTATAGTACCACTGCCTTTCTACAGAGATTTCGCTATTGTAGTTACAGTGAAACCAAACAGTGATCGTGGAGGAGTGCTATTTGCAATAACAGATGCCTTCCAGAAAACTATTTACCTGGGAATGAGACTTTCACCGGTTGATGACAGCACCCAGAGAATAATTATGTACTACACAGAGCCTGGTTCCCATATTTCCCGAGAGGCTGCTTCATTTAAAGTGCCAGTGATGACTAACAGATGGAACAGGTTTACAGTGACTGTTCAGGGAAATGAAGTTGTTCTGTTCATGGACTGCGAAGAATATCAGAGGGTTCAATTCCAGAGATCAGCTCAGGCCTTAGTGTTTGAATCAGGCTCTGGTATATTTGTTGGTAATGCAGGAGCCACAGGACTGGAAAAATTCACAGTAAGTACTGTCTGACATATTTGCATGTCTCAGTGTTGTATGTATGTACTCTCTATCCAAGAAATTCTATTTGCAATGCTTAAATCCCAAACTCTATTACAAATTTTACAACTTACATTTTTCATACCAGGCTAGTGTTCAGGTAGTGCAGATATATAAAAATCGTGGTTTAAAATGTAGATGTTCCTAGAACCTCAGAAGTTTATTAATAATCTGGCTATAGATTTCAATGCTCAGTCTGAGTAAAGGGAAATTCAAAGTAAATGTTTCATAATTTTATATGCCCTTCATCTGGAGGGCTGATTTCAGGATATCAGTTTGTTTAACTTCTGAGAATAGCACTTTAGTACAAAGTCGGTATTTTAAACTCTTATAAGCGAGGTTATTCCACACTGAACATTAAGAAGACAATGATATTATGATTTACATGCAAATCAGCCCAAGGATGTAATTCAGAGATAAAGGGATTTGGAATATGAAGCTATGTCTATAATTTATATATCGCTTGAAACTTACCAGGTGCTCTAGAATAACAGAATAGACCTAATCATCACTACAAGGCTCCCAAACACTACGAACTTGAGTGAAAGCATCTTCCTCCTGGGTCTAGCCTGGAATTTTCAGCTATTGAGCTTCCAAGTGGGAATACAAAAGCTGCTAAAGTGCAAGATTTTGACAAGTTGCCAAACTGAAATGGAAATATCACACTTTTTCTCTTCTCCTCTGTACTTCAAAACTTTTACAGTAGTTTGTGAGATTAATATTTCTTCCCTTAAAATAATAGAGCAGCATGCAGATCTGAGCATTTACTTTGGAAAAGGAAGATGTTCCTTCCAAAGCTCAGGTGTATTGGCAGGTTGTGAGCTCTGGTAAGCAATAAGGATAATGTACTTGTATCTTTTATCTGACTATTCTAAGCACCAGAGATACAATGATTAGCAGAAAACAAGTTGTGAAAAGAGGTAAGTAGAAAAACTGCCTGCTAATGCTGCCTTTCTTGGACAGATAGGATGAGTGGACTATTGTTAAAGCTTGATTAGTAAGTAGGAATGAGAAATATTCAACAAAATCAGAGCATTTTGGTGCTCCATCTGGAAAATATATGTGAGATGATTATTGATGGTGATTTCTGCAACTGAATCTGAAAATATAGTGATAGAAATGCACAGTGGATTACAACATAAGCATTTCCACAGAAACAGGCAATTCTGTGCACTATATGGAGTACATAAATTTGAGCCATTATCCTGTAAATGCTTCAGTACCATTAACTGTGACAAGTATTCTAGGTTCTTTCTTCTTGCATCATATGTTGCAATTGCTTCTGGGTAGAAAAACTGAACTGTTGAATCTTCCTCAAGTTCTATCTGTATGATAAGAACTGCTTACTCTGGATATCCAAAAGAGAAACAATTCAGAGCAGATTGTGTAAACGACCAGATTATGAATGAATATGAATACTGTGAAAATGAAACATCACTTTCAAAAAACTGCTGAGTCTCTGATCATACCTCTTTTCATATGTAATCTGTCAGTGAACTGTTCAATTATTTTGGCATCATTCAACATCTAAGTGGCCCATTATTGAGCACAAGGAAAACAAGATGGTTCAGATCACTGAGCTGTTTGATTGCCTGCAAACTCAGGAAACAACACTGCATGAGTTTCATGGTCTTTGAAGTTACAGAAATTAGAAGATAGTTAGTTGAAAAGAAAATCTCAGATTTTGTTCTCTTCTGAAATATTTTAGAAGTCACCAGAAATACTGCCTCAAAAATATTTCCCTGYTTATAATTTCCCAGTACTTCTAGGATAGGGAGAGGACAGCTACAAACAGGAAACAGTGAGCCAGAAAGCCAGGCATAGCAGCATATAAAATTGGTAGCTACTCCTATGCTGGAGTTTGCATTTTTTTTTGTGGCATTAAGCAACAACAACAAAGCAAAATACTCTTCTAATTGCAACAGCTTTTGCAGTTTCTTCACCAAGACATAGGGGTTTTTTATCTCTCAGGAAGCAAATCTTCTATGCACCTATAACAGTACTTAGATCTAACACAAATAAAATATCTTTGCACAGTATAAAGGATTCTAGCTCCTGGGAGAGAAGTCACTGGACTGAGAAGTATTCTGCACCTGTCTGGAGACGCAGACTCAAACCTTATGTAAATCCATCGKTTTTTTCATGCTCTTCCCTTCCTAAAGTGTAATAGCAAAAAGAAAATATATAGAAAGTCATCAAAATACAAAGATGCAGTTATATGTTAAGTAAGATGACTTTTTATTTGAATACACATCTTTTTGCCCTATATATGCATCATACCTAACAGTAGGGGCCAAGGTTTGTAATTAGGGGCTGTATGAAGTTATACCCATGCCTTAAGTCTGCAAACATCCAAAGAGAGGCTATTTTAGTAGTAGAGACCGCAATGGGTAAAGGGAAGTCAAGAATAGAAGCATGAAGGCAGATCCTAAGGATCTGATGTTCATGAAACTCATTGTATATGTTCATGAAACTCATATGGCAGATTTTCCAATTCCAAGGTTTTCCACATTTTGCAAAACCAAAACATAACATATTTAAATTATAAAAAATGAGCTTATTGTTATAAAATTTTGTGCTTTGGATAATTTCCAAAGCAGGTCAAACCAGTCCTTCATACATGCTACTTAGAATATACTTCCTTGAWCTGCTTTTGTTGTTTTCTGTAGGGCTCTATTCAATATCTGACAATCAAATCTGACCCAAGGGCTACTGAAGACCAATGTGAAGATGATGATCCTTACGTGAGTACTCTCACATACTTTATCTGTTCTCAGTGCCTATACACCAGAGATTTCAAAACCACTTGCCATAGGACATTTTCAGTAAGACTAAGTGTACTATTTCTTCCTGAGACTATCCTGCAATACTTTATATGTGGGTGGAAGTTTATTTTTTTTTCTTTGATTGCATAGTCCTTAAAACTGTGATTTTCAAAGAGCATCTTTTTCTGTTGTCTGTAACACTTCTGACTATATAAACTATGACATTCATTTTTCTAATGTATTATCTTCATGAAATGCTTCTATACTGAAATAAGTTAACAGCATAATGAGCCTGAGGCATCACTGACTGAAGAAAAATTATAACTAAGTCCTATCTGCATTAAACTAGCCAGTTCCTTGTAGAATATACATTTTTTCCCCTGGGTTTTTATGAACTTGTTATCATGATTTGTTTTTGCATAGGCTTCAGGAGACATGAGTGGCAATGGCAGCATTCAAGAACATGAAGGTATTTCTGAGATACAAGAAGTGCTTGCACCTTCTCATCTTCCCATCAGGGTAAGTTTATTTGATTTATTCTGCCTTATTCTGGGTTAATAGTAATAACGTTTTGGATAGCAAAGTCTGGATTCTGTCATTAGTTTTTCATATGGTAATTTCTGGAGGCACCTATGGGAATATCATGCACTCATCTAAATTTCACTCCCGAAAATCCTGTTTAAGACAAGATTGTGTAGAGCGTTTCATTGGCATGGTGCTCTAGTAGTGATCCAAATGTGGAGAGTAACTCAATGTCATGCTTTTTTTCAAATGCTTTTGAAATCTCCAGAATTCTTATAYTTCTGCAACAGGTATGGCTAAAATAGTCTGCTGAAGATACTACTTTAATAAATAAATGGAGGATAATAACATTAGAATGATTGACAGTCATCAGCAGCGAATGCCATGGAAAGACTATTAAGAACAGGACAAAAATGCAAACATAATACTTCCCCAAAATATTCTTTAAGTCTGCAGCAATTTCCATCTCAGGAAATGCCTGATATAGGAGTGTATTGGTCTGTGTTTAGTGGACCTCAGCTGAGTTTTCCTTCTTAAATTTCTTGATTTGTTTTTTCAACCCATGGGAATTTTAGCATCCCCATTGTCCTGCCACAGCATTCTTTAGCTTAATTAGTGACATACTTTGTGAAGAACTTGGGCCTTTTGCTTGCCCTCCTGAACTTGCTAACTGCAGCTTTCATTTGATGGTTCCTCTCCTAGAAGACAAAGTGAACAGTTATTCCTTACTCACTGTAACATTTATGATTTTAGAGATTTCAATTGTATTTTGTCCCCTTTCCCTTTTTGAGCCAGGTTGAAACATTCTTGTCTATTCAGTTATTTCTCATAATGAAGCTCCACATGTAGATTGTATGAAACATGTCTGTCTTATTCTCATTGATTCCCTTAGAGAAAAGTAGGATTGCTCATGAAAATAGCTTTTTTTACAGAAAAATATACTGACATTTCCCCAATATGGCACATATCTCAGTTATTTCATTGCTGAATTCCTTTACGAATTATGGGTGAATACCATCTGGTCATGATGATTTGTTGCCTTCATTTAATGTGTTTCCTAGTCTATTCTTATAAAGACTTCAGTTTTAGAAATAGTCTCAGCTGAGTCTTCCATGAATATCCTTTTGCAGGACATTCCTTTAGCTCTTCCACCATCAACATGAATGCAAAATTTCATTTATTTTTCCTGCTACAGTTTAACCTTCTCTGAGCACTCCTTTTACAACTTGATTGTTTGTTGACTTGGCTTCCTTCTCCTGATGTATTTAAGAAGATACTTATTGATTATTTTTATGACTTTTGCAAATAGTTGCTTGAACTCTTTTTTGGCCTGCCTTATTATCCTTGTCACTGAATCACAGAAACACAGAATAGCTGAGATTGAAAGGGACCTCTGTATTGTCCAACTTCCCTGCTCAAAGCAGGGTCAGCTAGAGCAGGCTGCTCAGGGCCTTGTTAGGGCCAGTCAGATTTTGAGTATCTCCAAGGATAGAGACACCACAACTTCTCTGTACAACCTGTTCCAGTGTTCAATCAATCTCACAATAAAAAACTTTTTTCTGATGTTGAAATAGAATTTTTTGCATTTCAGTTTGTGCCCATTGCCTCTTCCCTTTCACTGGCTATCACTGAGAAGAGTCTAKTTCTTTGTGCTTTGCTCCCTCCCATCATGTTTTTATACATATTGATAAGATCCCACAGAGCCTTCTCTTCTCATGCTCCAAATCTCAGTGGCCCTTCACTGGGCTTTCTCCATTGTGTCCATGTCTTATACCAGGGAGCCCAGAACTGAACAGAAGAGAAGAATCATCTCATTGCCCTGCTGGTGGCATTCTTCTCAATGCAGCCCAGGATGGTGTCAGTCTTCTTTACACCAAGAGCACATTGCTGACACATCCTCCAACTATTGTTCGGTGGGTTCCTTTTTCTATAAAGCCACTTTCAGTCAGTTGGCCCGCAATCTGCACTGGTACATGGCGATATTCCTCCGCTGGTGCAGGACTTCATTTTCCTTTGTTGAACCTCAGGAGACTCTACTCTGGTCATTTCTTCAGTCTATTGAGGCTCTTTTGAATGGAAGCACAACCATCTGGTGTATCACTTATATCATCTGTAAAATTTAGTTCTTTAGGTATCACTTTAAGGTTCCTTTTCCTTTATTTTGTAACGCTTTTAATTTATTTTCATTTTTCCACAAATTATTCTCCCTTCTTAATTTAATGTTGTGTCACTTTTTTTTTTCCAAATATTTTTAAGATTGTGTGGGAAACTCAACGAGGCTTTAAGTGGATAGATATTTTTCTCTGAAGTTCTGCAGCAGCATGTTAATAAAGCAAATATGCATCTGTAACAGTTTATCACGCTTAAGCAACAAGAAAGATAGAAGACTCTCTGTAGTTCTTTTTCATTTTTCAAATAACTTTTAACTAGTAGCTTGTCATTTTTTTGGACTGTGTAGAAACAATGAAGAACCTGTGTGCAGTCCTAGTTACCATTACAGTGACTCTTTGTAGAAGCTAATCACACAATGGTTTATCTTGCTTAGGTTTTTGAGTCAAATAATCATAAGCAGGGAAGGTTGATAAATGATCATTTTCTTCAAAATCTAAGAACTTCATGCAAAAATTTTTCCTTGAATGGCACGGCAATGGTTTTTAAAATACCTAAGGACTTCAAAAAGCCATACCAGTGTGTCAATAAATATGTAGGTTTTACGTTTCTCTTAGCAAAGTTTAATGCTTATGCCAAATATGAAATGTCTAAATGCTAATGATTCATAAGATTTGTTTGCCTTCCACTGTAACTACCCAAGGTGTTTTAATGGCCCTAGTCTTTAGAAATACTAAAGACACAGAGAAATGAATGACAATTTAATAATCAATACAGTCAATTACAGATGTTTCTGAGAAAGTTTATATTCACATTCTACCTTGAAAAACTGCTGAACAAATTCTCTAAATCAGCATTTCAAAGCAAACTGTGTTGCTGAGGTGAGATGAAATAAGTAAAGGTCACACTTGAAAATATAACCGCTGAACAAAGAAGCTTGTCAGTGTCAATTGTTTATATTCTGATTTGTATTATTCTGTTAAACTGTGAGGTAGAATTGATTAGTATTCTTTGGCTTACTTCAGAGTATTTCCATTTCATGGACCTTAGGTACTTTTTTTTCTCTGTGAATTGGCAAAAAAAAAAGACTTTATTTATCACTTGTAGAAGACATGTCTCTTCATGAAGACTTTTTTTGTGGATTCTCTGCTACTTGTTTATTCAGCCAAAAACTGCCCTTGACAGGTGTCTTCAAAAGGATCTTCAAAAATATATAGCTTGTACTACTATGGATGTCAGAAAGGCACTGAAAGGCAGTGTCAGAAAAGGAAAGTAGGGGAACAACTGTTCATTATTAATTCATGAGTCTTCACGGACTTTTCATGCTGGAACACTGGGCTCAGGCTTTCTTCACACAGGACCAATACTATCCACTTTGTTTCTTTAAGCTTACATCTTTATGAACTAATAATCACAGAATAAGATCATAGGATCACAGGATAATTCAGATTGGAAGGCACCTCAGGAGATCATCTAGTCAAACTTTCTGCTCTCCAGAAGCCTTCTCTTCCCCAAACTGATCAGCATCCTGAAGATACAGGATCCAGACTGAACTATGGCATATTTCTTTCTATTATCATTTAAATAAAGTGACTAAGACACTAGGGCTTGCTCTGTGAGAGCTCTCTTCTGTTAGAGGGCTTTCTGCRAATTTTGAACCTTACTTGAAGGGGCAGAATCCTCAGTATCTGACTCAGGGTATGTCAGGGTCCTAAGAGTTGATAAAGAAGAACTCTGGACTACAAGGACGTGAAGTAGCTGAACCAGAATTTATTTTCCTTATCATCAGAGGCCAGAAAAACTGCTAAAAAGGAAGCAGTATCTGTGAATTTTCTGGAGGAAAGTTTTGGAACGGGCCAAACAGCAGGAGAGTGCTCTGGTTTTATACACAGAGGCAAGAATAACCTTTGTATGACTCTGCTTTTATGTACTTCTTCTGAATTCAGTCCTCTTGCAGGAGCTAAATTACAACTGGTTGTCCCCTCTGTAGTGTTCTCCTGCTCATGAAGACCTACAGATGGGAAAGCAAAAGTGCTTGGTGCTTCTCAGAGTTTTACTGACTCCAGACTAGATGCATATAAATACTCAGCAAGGAAGAGTGCCATACAATTCTAGCAGGTCACAGGCAGTGAGAAGGTTTCATTTTCTATAGTCAGGAGATGGTACTGAAATGCATATCTGCAATCTCCTGCTCAATTCCCCCCTTTCCCTTGTGCACAAGGAGTGCATGTAAAGAAAGCTTGTTATCATGGTTTGTATTTGCATAGGCTTCAGGAGACTTGAAATATTCTTTTACTGAGCACACCCTTCCAAAAGCATTTGCTGATGTTTATCATTAATCTTTGTGTATGGTTATTAGCTGCTGGTTATTTTTTCCACTGATGTGTTCTCATGTCTAAATTGACTTGGATTATTTGAAGAGATTTCGTATTTCCTTTAATTGTTCCACTACAATCCATATGTACTTTTCTCATTATCCTTACTCTAATCATTCCATCAGTCAGGCAATCAGTATTACCAGGCACACGTTCTTTTGGGTGTAGTGTGAGGGTTTTTTGTTTTTTTTTTTCCTACTATCTTCAAGGTGTTTAACAAAGTAATTATCTCTATTTTTCCCAGAGTTATCTACTGTAGAAAGTTAGATTTGGGGATGATAATTATTAATATTTCTTTTCCTATTATATAGCTTCATTTTTATTTCTCAAAAGTAAATATTTAAATCCTTGTCCTACTTTTGCTTTCTTTATCTTCCCAGTGAGATARAAACAGCAGAGCGGTTTATAGACTGTATAATTAGGCACATTCTGAATTCTATGAATTATTTTCTGGTGTTCATTTGAAGCACTGGTTTTATTGCATCAGAAGAAGGAAGTCATTAAATATTGTATTTAAAGCGAAAAGTCCTGTAATTCCTCCTGTAATACATGAAACACTTAATACTGCAAGTTTACTGTAATTCAGACAAACTGGCTACGTAAAAAGTTTTAGTGGCCTCTAAAGAGTAGTTGAAATATTCTTATACAAAGTACCAGGAACAAGGTATGTAGTTTTAAGGGAACTAAGAGAAGAGGAAACACTCCTTTGTTTTTTTCTTGGGTGGAACAAACAAATCTGAGCTCCAGTGAAATTACTTTTGTCTACTGCCTTTGGAATCAGATCTGGCCAACAGTGGAAAAGATTCCTATTGCTCAGGAAGCTGGGTGACAGACTTGCTCTCACCATTACTGATTCCTTTATTTAGCAGACCACTGGTTCAGTTAGAAGCATATGATTATCCTCACTGATCTGCGTCGAAGCAAAGGCTCACGTGCACATACTGTCTAGAATTATCTATCCTTTTCTTTCCCCTTCAAACAGAGACCTAAAGTCTATTTTCAATACATATCTTAATAACAAGAGGTACTTGACACTCTTCCTCAATTATAAGGATACAAAACCAATGGGATATAATTATGCCAGTTACCTTTCTTCCTTTTGCTGATATATGTAGCCTACTATTTTTAAAAGTCCTGTTATGCCATTTTGCACTTCTTATCYTGGTTCCAGACTGAGATGCTTGGCCCATTAAATCTGCTCCAGATTACCATACCATCACAAATCACATCTAAATCTGGACCTAACTGGCAAGCGGAGGTCTGCATGTGCTAATCTCTTCCCAGCACAGAGCCAGCACTTCTCCAGACCTCCAGTAATAGGGAGTAGGCTGGATACCTTACTGCACGTGGCTGATAACAGATTTTTGCAACAGACTCCCCGGCAGCATGCAGACCACATGAGGAAGGACGGATGCTAACCAGCTCYAGGCTCTTAGACCTGCAGTGATACCCTTAGGTTCCTTTTGCTTTTCTCSCTCTCCATGGGTTTGCCATGTGCCTGGAGGAGCTGAATTTGAAAGCACTGTGCTAGCTTTTCACAAGAGCTTGACTTTGATGCTTATGCCTGTTTAATATTGACAGAGTATGAGAGCTCATGTGACCAAATTAGTGTGACATCTGCTGCTAGGCAGAAATCAGATGTATACTGCTAATAAAGATTAAAAAAAAGGAAACAGAAGGTGAAATAAGAGGTATCAAATTAAAAACTTGCAAATGTAAATGTGTGTATATATCTAAGACATTAGTAAATTCCAATTTTATGCTAGAAAAGGCAACTAATGTTTCAGAGAGCAGCATAAGAGCAAAGACTTATAAGGTGTTATGCTGGAAAAAGCTGGCCTTCTGGTTTGCTTCATAAATGTAGTATTTCTGATTACTATGCTTTGAGGAAGGTAACAAATCTGTTGATTCATGCTTTAAAACATATGATAACCTTTTTGTCTAAATAGTTCTCTGGGATTTTACATTTTTTAGCCTGAAGACACATCAGCTGAGCCAGTGGAAGCTCCTCCAACTGTATTGTCTCATTTGGAAGAAAATGATTTCTCAGGACATCACATATCAGAAGAAACCACTGAACCAGCTAAAATTAAAGAACAAGGCACTGCTTCTTTTTTTTTTTTTTTTTTTTTTTTTTGGGGGGGGGAGGGTGGAAGGGATCCTTTTATGTTCTCTAGGTCCCGATCTATAGTTTTCCTATGTATGAAAAGCCCCTGTAATATTCCTGGTGCTGCTAGGAATTGAAAACGCTATTATTTTTGGCATCCTGCATGTTAGAAAAGAACTGCCATGTCAGACATCTGGTCTTTCAAATTAATAGATTGTAATTTGTAATTTTTTAATAGAAACAAATGTAAGTAGTGGAAACTACAGCCACTCTTCAGCTCATCTCTTCCATCTCTCATTTTTTACTCAACAGAGATGTTTATCTCAGCCACTGGTATTTAACAGGCAGTGAATAGGTTTACTCTTCCATGATTTGGAAGTTTTAATCGTATTTTAAAACAAGAAAAAATGGATAAAACTTAATTTTTAAAAGTTCTCCTTTTTGGGAAGTTCTCTTACAGTAATAATGTCATAATAATGCAGACAAATCTACCTACTATGCTGCTGCAGTGATAAAGCACTCCAAAAATGTGCAGGTGTTAGGCAAAGGGAAGAAAAGGGGAAAAATTCCTTTTCTTTCTGCTAAGGTCAGTGGGAAGCATGTCATTTCTTATGAAGTACCTCTGTAAATAGGGCTACTGGCTCTAAAGTAACATTGACCCTTTAAAAGGACTTTAAAATAACTATTTAATTTGAATATATGAAAATATCACAGTAATATTCTCCACAAAAGATCTGAATCTGCCTGGTATACATAGGGTATTTTACGTACAAGTGTAAGCAACAAAGTGAAAACCTAGGATATAGTGCATTGAGGAATGCCAGTCCTCTACTGGTAAGATGATTTTTGTGCACTCTTAAACAAGTAAGACTAAAGCTGGTTACTTTAATAAAGACAAAAAGAGTGCACCTATTAAGTTTCATATATATTTCAAATAGTACCTGCTGTACATATATCTCTTATGTATAACATTATGTAGGTGAAATATAGGCAACCAAAAGATAAGAGGCTGAGGCAAAGAAGACGATGCAATACAGTTTCTTCACTTTATCCTTAAAATAAGTAGTTATTTTGTATTTTATTCTGTTTTCTCTTTTTTCTTTCTTTTTAAATCTTCAAAGTTATGGAATGACTGATATTAATCCTTGGAATGTTTCTATCTCTGTATTTTGGTGAAAATTTAAGTATTTCTTTTTTCATACTACTTGCAGCATCTATGCTCTGATAAATATATCTGAGTGCGTATTATTTTGTTCTGTCTCTGTTTTTTTTTTGTTTAGATTCAGCTGTCACAGATGAAGAACAAGGCAACAGTGAATCTACCTCTTTCCTACAGGAAACCTTAAGAGAAGATGTTGGCTCTGGTGTTACTGTTTTGCCAGGAGTGAGCAAAGCGAAGGTCTGTGCAATGAGTTTATCATTTGTCTTCTCATTTTGTCTCAGAAGCAGGAAAATATGTGAACTTTAAAGTGCTTTTCTCAGCTGATGCCTTGACCTTGTCTAACCTAGCAGCATGCTTGCACAGAAGTCACTTTTTACATTCCTGAGATTTCCTCACATGACATGAGATCGAAACACACACGCTGTGCAAATGTTTGGGTGTGCCATTTCTGGTTGAAGAACCAGAAATCTATGACCTCAGTACAACCACTGAGACTGGCTTGAGATTTTTGAATGGCAAAATAGATTTGTTTTCTGATTTTTCCATCACTTTTATTTTGCATCAAAGAATGCAAGTAAGAAAGAAAATAAACAGTGTAAGTTCCCATCACAAAAGCCTACACCTTTTCTTCCCTAAAAGCAGCCATCTTTATGTAACTCCTAGTAATTGCCTTACAGTCCTTCATGTCCTGCTTTATTCTCAATACATTATTCCTTAGCATATAAACAGATTTAAAATGACATCTTCTCAAGTGCTCAAACTAGTGCTTCTGTATAAAGCATCAAGTGCTTTTTTGACTGATTCTTTATCATATGAATCCAAACAGAAAACCGATACCAATATGCACTAAACTCTGGAGGAATCAATGTCTAAAATGTGTATCACGGGCTTATCTTTCAAATGCCTCCCAACTAATCTGAAAACCTGTAGTGCATGAAGATGACCCCTTTATAACACCAACCATCCTTSTCAACTTCAGACCCCAAAACAAGAGGTTGATCCTATAGTCCCTGTCTTGGCAAGGCAATGACTGGGTGGGTGGCACAGGGAAATTGTCTGGGACTCTAGTTATTTCTTTAAGAAAAAGGTTTGTGCTGCTTAACAGCTGCATATGTTAATACCTGGAGATGCAAGATTCATAGAAAGTAACTGGTCGCTTTCCTGACAGTCAAAATAAAATGATATTGTGACTAACAAAATATTAATACTGAACAACCTTTTTACTCATAGAAGGCTTTATAAAGGACCAAGTGTAAGGCAAGTCAGTAGAGTCCTTTGGGGTCCTTGTGTTACTCATGTCCTGGTCAGAGCAATCACATGAATGGATGTTGTTCACAGCTGTGCCTAGCTTCTTCAGAGGCTAGTACTTTTAAAAGTACTCTAGAGGAGGGGATATTGGGAAGGATCTCAGATGCTGGAGGTGCTTTGATTTATGTGTTCGAACAGAAATGTCAGAATCCCTCCTGAGCGAAAAAGAGATGCTGGAAAGCATGTGTGCCAGCATCAGTTGGGCTGGATATTATTGAACTGAAGAGGCTCTAACAGAGACACACTGTAATTTAACTGCCAATTCCATACAAAACTGAGAATAATCACATTTTTCAAAATCATTTTTTTATCAAACCAATTATAAAATCAGATTCTCCTTTTGGTTAGAATCCTTTGGGCCTGGCTCCTAGCAAGACAGAGAAATTAAAAACAAATGCAGGGTTCAATACTGTCTCTGCTCTAAGGTTCACATGATGCTGAGAAAAATGGCAGCCCTTTTGATCTCCTAAATAGAGAACTATTCCAGCCCGAATGACTGCTAGTACTGGAAACGCCAAATTGGGGTTTTCAAACCTCAGTATGGCCATGCCATATGTAACAGTCTCTGATGTGATGCTGGGCTTTGAAAGATACTGTACTTATTGAACTTGTAAGGTAATATGTAATGTGAATTTTTATGTGATTCTGCAAATTAAAGTTATGTGCCCTTGGCCTGGAGTCCTGTGAGTTGAAAAGGGTATTTCAGGCTCAAGCGACTCAAATAYTTGCCAAACTTCCATGTTGACATATTACAAAATAATCATCTAGTATAACCTTTTTGTTAATCAGCATTCCAGATTCTGCATCCACTGCATTTTTTTCTAACCAGAAAATAAATAATATCCTTTCTTTGTGATTCTTATCCCCAAAGCTCATTCTTCATATTGCTTGAAATGACTGTAGGTTACCGCTGGTTCTCTCTGCCAGAAAATGTACAGCCTCACAAATGATAGAACTGTTACTTTAAGGTTATACATTATGTATTTTATTCCAATGTTTATTATTGCTTCTTATGGAGTCTTCTAGCATTTCTGTGTTTATTGTGGAGAATACTAACAAATGATGCAACATTAGATTTAGAATAGGAGCTGAGATACAAGAGGCTTCAGTATTTTCTGAAGGACTTCCAAATACGATTTCTCTAACATTTTCATGCTGATATTTACTTTTCTTTCAAGTAGCAGTTTTAATGATAGGATATAGTATTGTTCCACAACCTATTGTTCAGTTTGGAGCTATTTATCATATATAAAAATTCAGTCTTGATTTAAGGAGTGAGACACAAAGAGTTTCTTAAATCTGTTGTGACAGGTAGTTTTGCCAGATGTAGTCATCTGTACAAATGGTTCTAGAACTTGTTCCAATTTCTTCATCCTTTTTTCTACATAGACACTCAAGATGCTTGTACAATATGCTAATGAACACTCTTCTATAAAATTCCAAAAAAAACCTGTTTACTGTGATAAAGCTTTGCCTCTGTCAGTGCATAGCAGAAGTGGCCCCATCTTCTGGAGCTTTGCATTGTACCAGTTCTTCACTCTGCCAGTTACACAGCCTGTCATCCAATTAATATGGGCCACAGTGCTTTGGCACGACATTTCTCTGCATTATGTAGAACTCAAATGCCCCTAAGGAAACATTGCTAAAGGCAAATCAATAGCATTGCTCTTATCAACCACATCTAACAAAGAAAATTCTGACTGTTTGTCAAACAAAACCAGTATGTATTCACTCTTCAGTTTTGTACTGATAACATCCTGTATCAACTATTCTGTGATCTCACACAGATTATGATCTTACCCACAACTTAGTTAACTCAGTTCTCACCCAACTTTTTTCCTTTTTTAATCTCTGGTCTTTGGGAACTTCCCTGGTAACAAAATCCAGCACTGGTGATTCACAAAGCTCTTTAAAAAATTAGCTAACAACTTTACTGATAAATGTCATTCAGCCAGCTTTAAAATGTTTGAATAATTACTATATTACATCTCTCCTAATTACATTAGCTACTGATGGAACAGAGATTATCTCATTGCTGTTGAAAAAGTGAATAAATCCTGACACCTTTCTCAAAATACAGAACAAAAATTGATCAGATGTTCTGTGTGTTCTGCAATTTTGATTTTAATTTTTTATCTGTATTAGCATCTGTGCTTCATGATTGGAAGAGTTTAGTTTGTTCCTGCGGGGTTATTCCTTTTATAGTTCTTACTGTCTGCTGGCCAAATATTGATAAGGGGTGGTTAGTAATTTTTTGTTCTTGCTTATATTTTTATCCTTTGTTATCAGCTTTCTCATTTTATCTTCTGTTACTTTCCCTTTTAACCAAATTGCATATTTAATCCTTTCTTTTAACCAAGTTGTAACTTGGTAACCTTTTTTTGCTAGAGTTGTAGCTCTTAGGGGAATCTGCTAAAGCATGCCTAAATATCTCTTTTAACTTTCACAATTTTCTTCCATACAGACTGAATTTAAGAAATTATTCTTTTTCAGATGTGGTTACATACATTATTGATTGACACTGTGTTCTATTTGTATGAATATGAAATTAGGTCATAGTCTTTCACATCTAGGTAACTACCTCTCTTTTCAGCTCAGTGAGCAATTTATTTGCTCACTGCCAGAAAGATTTCTAAAACAGATTGCCTTTGTTGAATGCAATATATTGTTTGTGCAGTGCCTAACAGGGCTGCGAGTGTGTTGGAGACTAGAGGTTTCAGGGAAAAAAAAGGAAAAAAGGAAATGAAAAATAGGGAAATTAATRCAATATATTTTTTATATTTTGCTTACTCAGGACCAGAAAGATCAGAAAAGAGAGAATGGGCCTACAGGAAGGCCAGGAGTAGAAGAGATGCAGGAAAAATATCAAGGACCTCCTGGACCTCCAGGAAAACCTGGCCAAGATGGTCAGCCTGTGAGTGTTGTGTGGCTATTGAAAGGATGTGTGTATTTTTGAAAGGGCAATAATCATTCATTACACCCATCTAAAGGACTGAAACTCCACGGCCCTGCATACTATCACCAGTTATACTTTCTCCAAGATGGGTTGTTAGCCCCATAAAATCAAGTTAGGAGTGTCACKTCTGTTTCGCACGTGTCAATGATTATAGAAGGGCCCAATAAGAGAGAATCCACAGAAAGCCTAAGGCAAACTCCTGATAAGGCAACATTTCAAATTCTCTAGTTCTTRCCACTTGGACAAAGAGAAGAACACGGAGTCATAAAATCATGTTAATTGAAAGGGAACTCTAAATGTCTCCATTTCAACTTCCCATTCAAAGAAAGACCATCCTCAACACCAGATCAGGTCAACTATGCCTTTGTCTAGCCCTTTGGTCCAGTTTTGTCTTGAAAATTTTCTGAAAACAGAAATTCCACAGACTGTCTGGGCAACCTGTTGCATTGCTCTACCACCCTCCTAGTGGTCATGTTTGAGCATGTTCAAAGCTCCCTACCCTTAGTGGCGTCTGGATGTCCAGAATGTTTTATATTTCCTATCCTTCTTGATCAAGAATACAAGCTGCATCCAATTAAACGGAGGTGCAAAACAGATCCCATTGTAATATAATATTTTTTCCCAGTTCTGCTCAATTTGTTCCCAGTTTTGTCATGGCTTGATACATTAAGCTTTTTTCTCCTGTTTTCTTTCTTCTTCTTCTTCTTTTTTTTTTTTTTTTTTTTTTTTTTTTTTTTTTTTTTTTTTTTTGAATGTTTTATTTTAGGGCATTCCTGGTAAAAGTGGGTTACCAGTAAGTACCTTTTCATAAATATTTTGGTTAACTGAACTAAAAAATACAGTATCTTTTATCAGAGACTCAGCTAAGTTTAAGCTTAAGCAGTTGCATGCTTTCTCTGTGCGCTTTCTTGATAGGTAGCTCTGGTGTTGTAGTTAACAGAGCTCATCTGTTAAACTCCCTCAGGCTGCCAAACTCTGAGGAGCACTCAGATTTGTAAGAGAAATTTGTGATTTCCCATTTGCAAAGAAAATAAGAGGCGTGACCTATCATAAGCAGCTCTACAATGAGTCCGGCACCAGCAGGGAAGATGTTTTTCTGTTTTATTTGCAGAGAGAAACTGCAAAAAGAAGGCACACTCGGGCTTTTTCCAGAGCGAACTGCTTCGTTGACCCTCAACAGGGGCATGCTCCCATGATACCTGCCTCTAACATCACCGATATTAAYTCTCCACACGATTCTCTCTCTTCAGCTCTTATGCAGAACCTGGCCTGTGCCACCTGCCCCTTCTGTCCACTCCTAATTGTCACTATGGCTTCCATACTGGAAAAGCAACCTTTCCTTACCTGCTGCTGTCACTTTCTGCATCTTTCCCCCTCCTAAGACCTTCCTATCCAGAGGCTATCATCATTACCAGGTCTGCGCTTCCTTTTATATATCTCCATGCACCACTGCTACAAACTTCCTGKCCATTCCTGCCCCCTGCAAGAGAGCCTCAAATTAAACTGGTATATTTTAAAATATTAAAAAAATAAATCAAGGATCAGGGGATTCATTATTAATTCAGCTCATGCATGAATGCTGTCTGCACACACTGATGGGATTCTTCAAATGTACAAAGG
The DNA here is from genome assembly GCF_003343005.1 of Rhea americana. Lineage (NCBI taxonomy): Eukaryota > Metazoa > Chordata > Aves > Rheiformes > Rheidae > Rhea > Rhea americana. Next base: position 1,005,409 of record NW_028186366.1, on the reverse strand, counting down.
TGTCAAGGCCAAAACAATTATTTTTTCTGCTAGGAAAATAAAGAGACAGCACTTCAAAGTAACCTGTAGGTATGTTTGTATTGTCTCTATAGTTCCCTATAAAGCAAACAGTACTATCTTCTGTCACATAAACTTTGTCATAATCTTGTGAAATCAACTATTGTTCAGCATTGTTTATAGATATGATGAGCAGTTGAAGTCCAGTCTTGCACATACCTGTGCTGCTTTACTATCAGATTGATGGGGCTTTACTGAAAATGGCTATAAGTTTGATACCAGTAACTGCCTAATAAAAAATAATAGGAGAAAAAAGTCTTACAGATGCATTTTTATGCATAATAAGTTTGTATAGTCAATCTTTAAAATGAGCACAATAGTAAGATTTGAGCAGCAGAGTCCACAAAATGCCATTAAGTAAAATAAATTTGAGATTCATTTGTCTTCTGAGTCTTTTTCAGTGTTCTAATTGAATTCATAAATAGCATCACTTTATAATAGCGCTAACTTTAAAGTCAGTAACAGATTTCTAACCTGTGATCAAGACTGTCTAGAAAGAGTATATGCATATTATGTATGGATAAGATGAACATATATAGAAAAGTTATTTGGGATTAATTTGACTACTGGAGTTTAGAACAGAAAATGAGACCAAATGCTATGTAATACCAAACATCCCATGTCAAATACATGTCCTTAGGAAGCATCTGACTCAGTAGGAAACAAATCTGTTCATGTTGGTCAGGGCAAGATTTCAGGAGAAGCTGGAAACAGGCTAATGTAAGTAGCATGATTTGTTGTACTCAGAGCAGTAGTTTGCAGTAGTATATTACCGGTATATCTTATTGCTCTCTTCTCTGTTGTCTTCAGTATGAAATTAAAAACAGAGTTTTTCCAGATGTCCATTTTCTCATAATTTAAAAGTCATTAGGGAAAAGGCAGAATTCTAGTTTGAAATCTTCTGCTGTTAGCAAATTTAGCAACTGTGGAATAAATGAGGACTTTCTGGCCTCTTAGATACATATATGGCTAAGAGAAAATTTGAAAAGGGCTTTTCACAGACAGCTGTCACTTTTTGTTCTAAGGGAATATAGTTTTCAAATCATCAGTGCTGGATGGTCCATCCAGTTGGCATCCTATCAAATCTAAACACAGCCTGCCAAGCATTTCCATCCACATCCTCCAAGCAGGCTTCACTGCTGCTTTGATGTGGGAAGAGAGGATGTGGTGAGAGATGCATTTTGTGCACTATCATCAGCTGCTTAGAGCTGTAAATTGCTGCTCTTACTTCCATGTCTCCTCCCATTGCATCTAAGCAAGTGCTTAAAATCTAGCACTGTTACATCCAGCTTCTGTTACTAAATGTGGGGTCTGTCTGACCTATGAAAAAGATCATGTCTAATTTTAAAATATATATTTTTTTTAGGGAAAAAAAGGACTTCAGGGGTTGCCAGGGCTGAAAGGAAAAGCAGGCCTGAAAGGAGAAAAGGTAGGTGTTCTGTTAAGTTTCCAGTGATCAGTCAGACATCATTTATGCTTGACATGCATTAATTTGGTACACTCAGAGAAAAAAAATCAATAAATAATAGGGAAGCACAGGAAGAATTTAAACATCCTTCTGTTCACTCATGCATCTGCATAAAGGCCAGTCATAACAGACCAATCAGGATATTTCAAGAAAATGGAAAATTTAGGCAATGGGAAAAGCTGAGATTTCAGAGAAGAGCTGTTAAATATATGTAACACAATAAAGAAAAGCCAATTGTTATGTATAACTGCACAATTTACTCTGCTGGCTAAGTGATTTAACAGTGCCATTTTGATCATATCAATCTAAGGAAGTGAACACAACTAAAATATGAAGTAACAATGAAATCTGAGATAACAACTTGAATCTCTTCTGAGCTGAAGTGAGCTATAATAGATTAATCTGTCATTAAAGCACATGTTCCACACAAGACTGGCATTCAGCCAGTTAGTCCTAGGAACAAATTAATCCATTTGTTTGAACTAGTTACCAAAGCAGTTCATAAATTCACAAAGCATATACCATATAAAGCTCATGTATTCAATTCAAAAGAGGCCAGAATCATTTAAAAGGTAAAATTCATTTCCAGTATATTTCATTTCCAGGTCATTGAGCTGCCTGAAGAACTACTATAGCCCCTCTGTCAGAGGCTTAATTTTCCCTATAGTATTTGTCAACCACACAGCAAAAGAGCAGAAAAATATGGCCTAAATTTTGTTTCACAGTCAGCTTTCCAACTTTATAGGAAATCTGCACTTGCAGACATCAGTCATTTCCAGGACACTTGGTACCGACATTAACTCAAGATAGGATGCTCAGTCTATAGCAAGACTGCTTTGCATTAGAACAAAACAGGAGAAGGTTTCAAGATAGGGATGTTTACATTTCTTCTACTTAAGAGCAAAGGGAAGAAACAGCAGGAGAAGCGTTGTTGTGCAATTSCTTCAGCTACAGATATTGTTAGCAACCATTGTGTCCTCCAGAAACAAGCACTACATCTACATTGACAAATGAAACCTGCCTAGGGACTAACTGAATTGCTGATACTGCTTTCTTACTAGCATGCTCCATGACAGCATTTTAGCTTTGAAAGCACATGGCTGAAAGGAGGCCCAGGCCCAAGTGTTACATACTACGAACAAAACCAATCTGCTCCAGCCGACCTCAGGACCAAAGAATGGTCCCTAACCTTATTTTGTTCAGCAGAACAGACATGATTAAGGACAATATTTTGGCAGGATAAGAGGCAGTTTATCCCTAGTGAGCTGACAGATCTGGGAGCAAAAGATTCCTGTAATCAATTCCTGACTATATATGGCTACTTTAGTCAAGCTGTCTTAAACTTTATCTCCCATTTTTTAAATTGGGCTAATACTTTCAAGGAATACTTCAAAGCAGTACTTTGAAAATAATTTAGTGGATGTGTGCAAAGCACTGTTTTACAAGTGCTGAAAATCCTGGTGATATGTTGAAAAACACTAAGGAACACTGACAGCTTCATCTGCTGAGCTTTTTCCTGGGTGGATTTTAGCTAGATCCAATTCCTACAGCAGAAAGTGGGAAGGAGAAGAAAACACTGCTTTGTTCTTCTTTTACATATGTGGGATAATTTTTTAATTTTTGTCCAGAAAATCATATCATGATCCCAAACAGTGTGACTTCTTGAGATCTATTCTGTTGGCAAGCTGAACAAAATTTAAATAATTTATCTATACACAAAACATATTCACACCAGCTATGTTCTCTAAAGACAGCCAGAATGTTTTCAGCATAATAATATTCATAATTCTAGGAACAGTAACAGGATCTACCTGCCTGTTTCTGGCTCTTCTCACTGAGGATGAAAAGCTGGAAATTAATATAGTGCCACATGCAGTGAAAGGTGGGGAGCTGGCTATCCTTGGTTTATCATTTTTTTCACTGTAGTCTTTGTTCAGTGCAAGATACAGTCATGAGATGCTTCTTGGGAACGCATATAATCAGTGCTTTCTAGACATGACTGTGATCTCGATGTAAAAACTAGGAATTTTTTCTTCCTTTAATACATGCAACACAGGAAAAACTGCACAAAAACAAGCACAAAGTCCTGACAGGAGCTAATGTAATGATCACTGAAAAAAGCAAAGAATCTATTAAAGCAAATAAACAGCATCTGTAAAAGAGCATGCTGACAGACAGTGAAAATAGCCCCAGATTAATTAAACACACTCCCTGTGAATATGACTGAAGAATCACTATAGGAACCATTTGACAAAGCCACAGGGAACGAAGAAATGAATGAATACATTTATCTAATGAATTCTGGAATGCAAAGAGCCTTCTGACCGAAAGGCAGGTGAAAATCTGTGTTTCCTACACGTGACCAAATATATTAATTTAGAGAATGTAATTAAAATGCTTGTGTGAGTGGAAAGAGATGTAATCCCAGATAATGGATTGGCAAGACTGAGGGTAAAGCACAGATCCCTAGAGTCAGTAACCTCTCTGTGGCCTCCAGCCCCTTAAGAAAGTTTTGTGTCAGTTGGGCTGGTTTCCCTCCTCCTTCTGCAATCTGGGAGGCAGATCACCTCCAATAGCTCTGCAGACTCAGGTGGGTGSGCCTTCCCACTCGGGAAGGCTAAAGAAGCTCCAGTATAGAGCAAAGAGTTACTAGCTCCTCCCTTCTCTAAAAATATACATCTGCCCTGAAACTAGGAATGCCATGTGAGCAGGCTGTCCAAAATTCACACTGAGAAACTCCTCAGAACTGTGAACTGGAGTTATTGAATGCCAAAAYGAAGAAATGTGAGACAGTCAAGGAGGGAGAGGTGGGGACTATATCCAGCTCTCTTGATATTCCACTGTCTGATATACCAGGTAAAAAGCAAGTGGAATACTTCACTTTTAGATACATACACAGCATTAAAAAAAAAAAAAAGAGGGCCAAGTATTCAGTGAAAATAATGTGTATGTCAAGCAAACATGGTATTTCGCATTGTTTGTATTTATGATACCAGATACCATTGGCCTTGTGTTTTGGGGGTGCAGAGACAAATCCTTCCAAAAGGGTCTGAACACAGTGGCCAAATCTGGCTTAATGAATTCTCTAGAAAAAGAGGTGCAAATTGTTGAGAATTTAAAGGTATATTATAAAATGCTTTCATCTTTGGACTCCAAATGTTGAGTCACAACCTCAGCTCTTGAGCTGAGTGAGGTAAAGTTGGAGTTGAGCAGAAATTTTGATACAATTCATAAATATCTTAAGCAGGTGAGAGGTACTCTAAGCAATGCCAGAGAAGAAGAGATTGTAGTAATTATGAGAAAAAAAATGACAATCGGTACTTTTGCTGTCTTGGCACTAGATAAAGGTCAATACCTAGAAAAATAAGCATTAAATGTTGGTTTCAGAAAAAGTATCACAGCTAGAGTAATAACATTAAGAAAGGTATCTATTAACTACCACTGTCTGACCATATTATTTATTTATTTGCTTGTTTATTTATTAATGGCATATTATATCCACTAAAAATGTGTGATACACAGTAAAATGTAGTTCATGAAAAAAATATGTAATGTCTAATACTGTTGATGCATCCTGAACACTCATGTATTCATTAGAGATTTTAGAAGGAAAAAGTCCTTCCTTTGCCAATGCAGAGAACATTTTTCTTAGGAGCTTGTTTTAAAAATGAACAATTTTAACTCTGTTCATAGCATYTAGGCAGACATTTTTGTTGCTTCTTGCATCTACAAGCTCCACAAAGACTGCAGCTAATTCTGAAAAACCCTGCTATGGTGGAACAATAACTTGATGTCATGAAACCCTTGCTGATTCATATTCATTCCTGTCTTAGGGTGATCCTGGTGAGGGATTTCCAGGACTCCCTGGACTACCAGGACCCCCAGGACCATTTGCTCCTTCCAGAGGAGTTGTGAGTATTGGAGGGCTCTTTCAAAGTTTGGCTTGCCACAAAGAAAGATAAAGCTAAATAGATTTTACCTGGAAAGTAACTTGCTTGCCACAGAGATCACCACATTTTCTAAAACACTCAAGCAGAAATAAAAATAAATGTCTAGGTTAAGTGTGTGCAGCATATTCTAATCTACATAAAGACAAATATTCACATTTTTAAAAGCAAGTCTCTGTGCTTACTCTCCTGTGCAAAAGCAAGAGTACATGGAAGAACAAGAGACAAAAATTTCATCAAAAGGCATTATAACTGAATTATTCATTTCTTCCCCACCCTGAACAGGGGAATGGTTTGACAGTTACTTATGTTTGCTATCATTAAATATTGCAACACATACTAGTGTGATGACAGTGTTCATATTTTGCATGCTCAGTATACTGAAATTGTAAAAGAAAATATTTCAGATGCATCTCTGCCTTGTACATGGGCTTCTCCCACTGTTTCCACGAGGAGACACATGTATGCAGCCATAGAAAAAGCTTCATATAGCTTTTCAATTCATGTCACTGGAATTGATTTTACAGATAGATAGATATGGTTTCCACTGACACCAGTTGCAGTCCTGTGACTTTAAAATAAAGCTATTTGTCATACTCAGTATTCTGAGTATTTCACAAATAGTCTGTAGCATATTCCAGAGAGAAAAACTGATGCTGTACCGAGGGCTGCCAAATTATGTCCATCTGTTTCTATAGCACAAAATTGAGTAACATTGCTATGAAGGGCTGCTTGAATTTACCTCACCAGGATATGATACACCTGCCATGCCTCTTTTCACACTCTGAGTAAATGTAATGCTGAGCACCTGGTCCTGCACCACTTTTTTCTTTTTTTATTGTCCATGGGAGTAAGCCTTTAAGCCTTTTATTCACAGGTGAAGTAAAAGAAATCTCAGTGCAACCAGGAAATGCACCAGTGACTCTTGAGCTTTTGAAACTACAGATGACGCAGATACTAGCTCTCTGTGTACTTCGAGCTGTAGTTTGTAAAGCATATGCAGCTATGAAATTCATCAGGGATTTGCAATGGGAAGCATCTGTAATTAATTGCCTTTTGTATGAATTAACATTATTTCATTTTAAATGTGGTAGAACTCACACATATAGAAAAGTACTATTTCAGCTGCCAAGGACTGTTGGACATCTTGGTTTATTCTTTTTATTTTTTTTAATTATGAGTTCTATAAAACTTTTATAGTACTTTTAAGTTCTGTAATTAAAAAAATAGCCAGCTGGATTTCATTTCACTTTCCTTTTATTATTCAGGCCAATAGTGGCAAATTTTCCATGAAAAAGATTTTTTTTAGAATCTTAAAAAATACTTTTGTAGCATCTATGCTGATTAAACCTTACACTAGATATATTCCATGTATTTCTGTATATGTTCCATAATATGAAATATGGCTTGAATCTAAGCTGAAGAAATTTGGGTCCATGAAATTGTCTTGTAGATGAGTACAGTCGGACTGTGATGCAAAAACAAATAGTATTTTCATAATTAAATATTTTAGAAAATGCTTTAATATATTATTTTCTCTTTTTAAAATATCTCTTCAGATCTCAGCTGTAGGAATGTCACAATCTGGTTTTTGAACTAGAGGGCACATTGAAGGAAATAATGTGGGATGAAGGGAACTAGTTGTTAGGTATGCATTTTATGATCTCCTCAATGGTGACAGGTATCTTTCTAAAGCTAAAATCTGTTTGATATATTATTCCTGTGATGTCCACAGTCACAATGGCACCTACATCCTGCAGAATTACTGTCACTGCACTAGTAAAGCGTCTGCAGGTAAATGTGGAGCTCAGTATCTACACAACAGTCTTATGAAACTCATCAAAAATCTGATTGAAATGCTCTTGTTGCCTTAGACTCATAAGATATTAGTTGAAATTCAAAGGTGTCTTTTATTTCACTAGCAACATTCTGCTGCAAGGATGCTGATGATAATGGCATTTGCAGTAACTGACAAGAGATGTTTTCATTTCTTGTCTTTGGAAGCAATATTTTAAAATTAAATTCTACTAATTTCAGAGTATACTGGAACCTGAAGAATCAGGTTCTGGAGACCTTGATGGAGAGACTGAGATTTTAAGTGTAAGTATACGTTGATATTTATTTCTCATTAGCATAATAAAGAGCTTTATTTTACTCATCCAGGTTGTAAAAGATCTATTTTCATTGACAGTAATATGATTTTACAGTGCAAATCATGTCACTTTATAGAACATGCTTAATTCACAGCATTCAGAAATTCCTTGCAGGGAATTGGAGTTTCATTCTAAGATTTGAAAAAATGATTTGAGCTATTATATGAAGAAAGCCAAAGAGAAAAGCCCAGTAGAAGTATATCTTTTTCTCTCAGCTCTCTGCCACAATTGCAGTGTATTAGGGAAAGGTGTAAATGCATGTAGGGTGTGAGAAAGAAGAGGACAACAACAAAATAATGCCAAGAGGACTTTTCTAAAAGAGAAGATGCTTTTAACCTGATTCCGAGAAGGCAGTAAAGATGACAGAGATGGGAATGATAGTATTCATTGCTTATTTTAATTTGGAGAACCTGTTCTTAAAAAAAAAAAAAAAAAAAAAAAAAAAAAAAAAAAAAAAAAAAAAGGTATGGCTATATGAAATACTTCACACTGAACCTTCTGTTGTTGATCCATTTTGATGGACATTTGCACTTTCTTGTATCCTTGCCTTTGTGAAGAAATGTAACATTGTCATATCAAGGCTAGATAGCAGAGAGAGATTCAGCTAAAGTTATGTTCCTACATGAATTACTGTGTATCAACAGACATGGGATGTCAAGAAGGGGTGTTAATCCCAGGTAAAACTCAAGCCTCAGGCTGTTGACACACACTTGGCTACATGTTAAGCTGGGACAACCAAAGCAGTTGCTGCTTTGGATGTTTCCTTCATCCTTCTCCTGGAGATGGCCACCTCAGCTTCAGAAAGAACTTGTATAGCTTCTGCATCAGCTGAACCACTAAAACCAGCATTCAGGAAATTCAGCATCAATTTCAGTTCATTTCAGTAGGCTGTACTGTAAAATGCAGCAGTTAGAGCTGATTCACAGTCTGTTCAATTGTGTTTGGGATCAACAGGCTCCAGGAATAGGGCAGTACAAGTGGGAGGATATGCATTGCTTTAATATTTTAGCTTAATCTGTCTCTCTCAGCATTATGTGTCAACACCTCAAATAAGCTTTATTTTATGAATTGAAATGGTGCATTGGACTTGTGCTTCCCCTTTGCAGAAGGATGTCGTATTTTGAGAGCCAGTACCTGAATGGGCAGGTACTGGCTTAATAATGGACTATCTAGCTAGTTTTTCTCTTCTTGCTTCTGAGCAGCTATGGGGCAAAGGAAACATTTGGGAGACAGAAGGGTTCTACTTAGTTTTTGCTGGAATATTTTTCCAGAGCAGAGGCTATTTTTCCTTATATGTATCCTGCACAGAACAATGCAGAGTGCCTTTCCTGGGCAAAAATACATCAGTTAAGTAGAACTTGCTGCCAGATACACTTTGGAATTATCTTGTCTGTTTTTTCTTGTACTTCAGCCAATTCTGCCTCTTGTTATCTGTGGACAACCAGCCAGACCAAGCTTTGCCTATTTCCTATTGCAAATTCAAATAGTAAACTATGAAATATCTATTTCCGATCATTGTCAAATAACATAATTTTCTGTCTAAAGAACCAGTCAGAAACAAAATGAATGAGAGGAAATATTATACTTAAGGAGAACTGTTAGAAAAATGAGAAACCAAGTAGAAGAAGATGAAGAAACATAAATGTGAAGGCTTTTACAGAATCACAGAATGGGTAAGATTGGAAGGAACTTCTGGAGATCATCTAGTCCAACCCCCCTGCTCAAACAGGGTCACCTGTAGACAGGATGGCAGCCAGGCAGGCTTTTTCCACTGTTCTGTCACTCTCACAGTAAAGAAGTTCTTCCTCATATTCAGGTGGAACTTCCTATGTTTCAGTCTGTGCCCATTGCCTCTTGTCCTATCGCATGGGACAACTGAAAAGAGTTCAGCCCCATCCCCTTGACACCATCACTTAAGGTATTTGTAGACATTAATAAGATTCCCTCTCAGGATTCTCTTCTCCAGGCTAAAGAGGCCCAGCTCTCGCAGCCATTCCTCAGAGGGCAGATGCTCCAGTCCTCTGATCATCCTCGTAGCCCTATGCTGGACTCTCTCCAGTAGCTCCATGTCTCTCTTGTACTGGGGAGACCACAGCTGCATGCACTGCTCCAGATGAGGCCTCCCCAGGGCTGAGTAGAGGGGCAGGATCACCTCCCTCCACCTGCTGGTAACGCTCTTCCTAATGCACCCAAAGATACCATTGGCCTTCCTGGCCACAAGGGCACATTGCTGGCTCATAGTCAATTTGTCATCCACCAGCACTCCCAGGTCCTTCTCTGCAGATCTGCTTTCCAGAAGGTCAGCCCCAAGCTTGTACTGGTGCCTRGGGTTATTTTTCCCTAGGTGCAGGACTCTGCACTTGCCCTTGTTGAACCTCATGAGGTTCCTCTCTGCCCAGCTCTCCAGCCTGTCCAGGTCTCTCTGAATGGCAGCAGAGCCCTCAGATGTATCAGCCACTCCTCCCAGCTTGGTATCATCAGCAAACTTGCTGAGGAGGCACTCTGCCCCCTCATCCAGGTCACTGATGAAGAAATTGAACAAGGCTGGCCCCTCTACTGACCCAGGGAACTCCACTAGTTTCAGGCCTCCAACTAGACTCTGTGCCACTGATGATAACCCTCTGAGCGCTGCCTTTAAGCCAGTTCTCAAGCCACCTCACTGTCCACTCATCTAGCCCGCAATTCCTGAGCTTGCTTAGCAGGATGTTATGGGAGACAGTGTCAAAAGCCTTGCTGAAGTCAAGGTACACAGCATTTACTGCTCTCCCCTCATCTACCCAGCCAGTCATTCCATCAGGGAAGGCTATCAGATTAGTTAAGCAGGATTTCCCCTTGGTGAAGCCATGCTGACTCCTCCTGATCACCTTCTCTTCGTCCATATCCCTGGAGATGACATCCATGATGAGCTTTTCTATCACCTTTTCAGGAATGGAGCTGAGGCTGACTGGGCTGTAGTTCCCTAGGTTTTCCTACTTGCCCTTTTTGAAGACTGGAGTGACACTGGCTTTCTTCCAGTCCTCAGGCACCTCTCCTGTTTTCCATGACCTTTCAAAGATGATGGAGAGTGGCCTGAAAAAAACATCTGCCAGCTCCCTCAGTACCCGTGGATGCATCCCATCAGGGCCCATGGATCTGTAGGTGTCAAATTTGCCTAAAAGATCTCTAATCCAATTCTCCTTCATCAAAGGAAAGTCTTTCTTTCTCCAGACTCTGTCTTTCATCTCTAGGGCCTATGATTCTTGAGGGCTGCCCTTAGCAGACAAGACTGAAGAAAAGAAGGCGTTCAGTAACTCTGCCTTCTCTATATCCTTCATCACCAGGGCCCTATTCAGCAGCAGGCCCACTTTTTCCCCAGTCTTCCTCTTGCTACTGATGAATTTGAAGAAACCCTTCTTGTTGCCCTTGATATCCCTTGCCAGATTTACTTCCAAATGGGCCTTAGTCTTCCTCATCACATCCCTGCATACTCTAACAACATTCATATAATCCTCCCAAGGAGCCTGTCCCCTCTTCCTCATTCTGTGTACTTTCCTCTTCCATTGGAGTTTTGCCAGGAGCTCCTTTTCCATCCATGCCCGTCTCCTGCCCCCTTTGCTCACCTTCCTGCTCACAGGGATGCACTGCTCTTGAGCTTGGAGGAAGTGAGGCTTGAATATTAACCAGCTCTCTTGCACCCCCCTTCCCTCTAGGGCCCTAACACATGGGATTCCTCCACCTAGGTCCCTGAAGAGCCCAAAGCCTGCTCTCCTGAAGTCCAGGACTGCGATCCTGCTTATTGCCTTGCCTCCTTCATGCAGGATCCTGAACTCCACCATCTCATGGTCACTGCAGCCAAGGCTGCCCCCAACCTTCACATCTCCTACCAGTCCTTCTCTGTTGGTTAGGACAAGGTCCAGCAGGACACCCCTCCTCAYTGGCTCCTCCACCACCTGTGTCGAAAAGTTATCCTCAATGCTCTGCAGGAGCCTCCTGGACTGTTTCTGCCTGGCTGTGTAGTCCTTCCAGCAGATGTGAGGGTGGTTGAAGTCCCACATAGGAACCAGGGCCTGTGATTGTGAGGCTGCTTCCAGCTGTCTGTAGAAGGCCTTATCAACTTCCTCTTCGTGGTCAGGTGGCCTGTAGTAGACACCACATCCACAACAGTGTCCCCCATGCTAGCCTGCCCTTTGATCTTTACCCATAAGCTCTCGACTGCCTCCTCCTCCACTCCCAGGCAGAGCTCAATGCATTCCAGCTGCTCTCTTGCATAAAGAGCAACTCGACCACCTTGCCTTCCTTGCTTGTCTTTCCTAAAAAGTACGTAGCCATTCATGGCAGCATTCCAGTCATGCGAGCTATCCCACCATGTCTCTGTAACTGCAATGAGATTGTGACCATGCACAGATCTCCAGTTCCTCCTGTTTATTCCCCATGCTGCGTGCATTGGTGTACAGGCTTTTCAGAGAGGTAATTGAGCATGCAGGTTTCCCAGGAGGGATGCAAGAGGATCCCCCATAGCCATGTCTCATATGCACATCCGTGGCTGCATGCGCCCGCTGGAGGCATCCTGATTCGAGCTTTGTTTTGCTGAGTACCCTATCTCTGTAACTCTTCCCTTTCCCCATCCATCCTATTTCAAAGCCCTCTTTACCAGGCTGGCCAACCTGTTGGCAAAGACACATATGCCTCACTTAGTGAGGTGGATCCCATCTCTCCCCATCAGTTGCTGATCTTCAAACAGGGTCCCATGATCACAGAAACCAAAACCCTGTTGCCAACACCAGCAGTGCAGCCAGCTGTTAGGTTGGAAAATCTGTCTACTCTTTCTGTCATTCCCCCTCATTGGCAGGATTGAGGAGAAGATCGCTTGGGCTCCCAGACTCTTGATGACCATACCCAGAGCTCTGAAATCCTGCTTGATCATTTCTAATTCGCCCTTGGTATCATTAGCACCCACGTGAAAGAGCAGTAGAGGGAAATGGTCTGATGTGTGGGTGAGCCTTGGCAGTCTTTCAATGACATCTCATATTCAAGGCCCTGGCAGGCAGCAAACTTCTCTAGATAAGAGGTCAGGTCAGCAGAGGGGTACCTCCATCCCCYGCAGCATGGAGCCACCCACAACAATCACTCGCTGCTTCTTCTGGGTGTTCCCGCAAGGCACAGGGTCTGTCAGCCCAGTTGTTTCCCTTGAAGTCAGGTCCAGGTCCTCCTCATCCTGGAGGCACTAAATTGGTTCTTTAACTGCAAGTCCAAGTCTTCAGGAGGACTAGAGGCCTTTCTCCTCCCACAAGAAGCAACTAGTTTCCAGCCTTCTTCTCCACTGCTGTGCTGTACTATTTCACTCTACACAGAGCCTTCCAGCAATTCCCCTGCTGCAGGGGATTGGGACTCCCGGAGCAGTACAGTCTCCAAGAACGCCCTGTCTCCTGCTCATTTGCACAGATGCTTTGTAGTCTGCTGACTTCATCCCTCAATTCCTTGACTTGATGACACAAATGGTCAACAACAGCACACCTCTTGCAGGAGAGCTGACCATCTGTCCTGGCCTTCTGGAGAGGCTCCAAGCACTCCCTGCAGCCTGAGACCTGTAGGCAACATCTGCTGTCAAAGGCTCTGTCTGGGCTGAAGCTTCTGACACAGCTGATGCAGCAATTCCCACAGCTACGGGCAAATATGCTTTGCGGCACGTCAGGACCATGTTTGTGGAAGTGGGCACTACTAAGACTGGAAACAAAGATGTCTCCTTGTACCTTCCTGCGCACCTTCTGCGCTAACTGCTGCGCAAACTGCTGTATCTGTTCACTGCTTCTGTTAGCTGTGCTCTGGGAGCTTACCGATCTGCCTAGACAAACTGAGAGAAAACCTTTCATACAGTTTTGAGGTAGAGCCTTTCCATGCTTTGATAAGAGCCTGTTTCATCAGTAATGAAACTTTCTGTGAAATGAAATCCCTGAATGCCTCTTTCCTAAGCTATGAAGTTCAGAATGCTATATTCAGGGGCCTCCATTCTGCAACACATTTCATTCTCCCAAATTGATTTCTGCCTGAAGACTTCTTTCCTGTCTCTTCTTTCTGCCAAAGTGCTGACTACCTTATTCCCAAGGACCTTCAGAAGGGAATCGTCACGTGTTGAAAGCTAGTTAACTTGCCAAATTAGGAGACTAGTCTCTTTAGATGCCCGATATAGTTAAAGGACAGAGATGGCTGGCATATGTGCTGAGAGTGGCTCCCTAGAGAAGGCTCTGTTGATGTACTGAAAATCCAAGATAATCCACTTCCTAGCAGAATCCTGTAGATGAGCCTAGGGCAGAACTGGGAAGTTCCTTGCCTTGCAGCTCCATACCCCTAAATTTCAAAATGTCCGTGATGTTTGCCTGCCAGTTTGAGGGATTAGTGATAAGTATGGATTTGCCCTTGAGAGAGGGATTTTGCTAACATACTGTTTCTCACAAAATAATACATTTCATTCATTCTGTTCACTTTAAAAAGACCTGCTTGTGGCCATGCAGACAGATCTTTGGAGCAGAGGCCATTTTTATAGCACCAAGGACAGCCAGGTCCCGACCATGAACACAGCTTCTCAGTGCTACAGCAATAGCATGGAGAAGCCTTTGTAAATCAGTGAAGGAATCTGGAAATCTGTGATCCCTTGATTTCATTTAGGTTAAATTTATTAACACTAGATGATCACTGGAATATCTCTATGGTCTTTGCTGGGTTACAGAAAGCAGACAATTTTTCGATTCTTAACTTCCTTTCATTGTGTGTTATGAGGAGGTGCAATTCAGAGAGCAAGAATAGAGAAGGTCAGGATGACCCTACGTAAGGAGTGTATCTGTGAAATCAGAACAGGTTCTTAATGAAGCAGAAGGAAGATAGTGACCCAAACTGAAAATTTTATGCATCTGCAAATTCACTGTAAGCTTTACCTGTTCCATGTATGCTAATGAAATGAACTTGACTAGGAGAGAATTGAAGGGCTTTCTAATGGTAACAACTTTCTAACAATACTGCTGATTTATCCAGGGTCTTCCTGGGCCACCAGGCCCTCCAGGATTGCCTGGTCTTCCAGGAGAACCAGGACCTGATTCAAATGTAGGACCTCCTGGGTCACCAGGAGAGGATGGAGCTTCTGGAGAACCAGGCCCTGAAGTGAGTAGTCACTTGTGCACAAGTATTAATGTTGTTCCAGCAAGAAATGCTAAGGGTTAAAAATATTGCAGAATACTGTTAATTTTAGAGCTTGGATTTTATGCTGATTTTTTGTGGATTTTTCTGGAAAATAAGAAAATTAATGTCTGATTATCCCTAGCAATAGCCCATTACTCCACAACAGGGTGAGGTTTAGGCAGAGAGATACAGGTGAATCTGGACCAGAATGAATAAAAGCTAAGGATAATTTTACCAACATTGAATAAAGCTAAGGATTTTTTTTCATCTGATGTTGTCAGGAAAATGAGGTTGGCTAAATCACTTACATAATCTGAAGGCAATTTATAGCATATATTGAAATTTCCTCTTTCAGGATTGTCTTCCTACCTTGTCTTCAGTTAGGCAGAAACACTTAATCCTGTGTTATGTTAATCCCAGTTAACATCCAAATCTTTAGAAATGTGCCATTGACTTAAACTTGAAGACAAATATCAAACATGTTTTAAATTAGTGTAGTATAAAAATGTTCCCTTCTTTTGTTAACCTTTTGCTTTCTAAAAATTATCAATGGATTTTTAAATTCTTTTATGCAGCTAATTGAAGCAAAGTCATGCTTCTGATGGTTTCTTCTGAGTGCTCTTTGCAGAGTTAGCCTCTGATCTAGCAACATGGTCTACCCATGACATATTTGTCCTGCAGTTACTGCAGTAGCATAGACCAGGTCTTGCAGCCACCAGGAAAGCTTGGAAGTAATCCCTAATGCTGAGTAGCTGTGTGGAGCTTAGTACGTGCCAGTTACAAAACCAACAGCAAGGCTGGCCAGCACTGAACTGCATGCTGCCATGTCAATAGTGCTAGCAATACCTGTACAAACTATATTAGTACGCTCCTGACATCTCCTGAAGGGAAGAGCCTTAAGTATGCTTGGAGCTCCAGTGGTTTCAGTCTCACTCACGACGTCTAAGCTGTAGGGCCAGAGAATGGTTCTGTGGTTTGGATAAGTGACCTTGTCATATCCTGACAGCATAATAGGATAGGACCCAGCTATTTGCCATCCCCTTTCCACCTCCATCCTCCYGTACCCTGGTTTGCTTGAAAGAAAAGCCAGCTGCCTGGGAAGGGAAGAAATCTCTAGTCTAGAGGTTGTGAAGTGCAAGACAAGTCCAAAAGCGCACCTGCCCTACTAGTAAGAAAACCACTATTAACAACCTGAGGGCTATGACAGCAGGAAACCATTTTTCTATTCCTTCCTTAATTCCTCTAATTAAGGAATGAAGGCCTGAAAAGCCTTTGGTATAATTGAAAAGAGCTCCAGAAGCACTGACTAAATGACAGCGGTTCTCCAGTGCTGCTTGCAGTGGCTATGCTCCTAGTGTGCACTCCACAGGCCTTGCTCATCCTGCAGCATATGTGGTCTATCAGCCCTTCCCAGATGGTTTCTTCTGTGATTGCAAAGGTGAAATACTTCCCTGCACCTGCATGTTTTTGGAGCTCCTTTACTAAATGCCAGGCCCTATCTCACTGGACAGCGATAGACAAGGGAGATTAGTTCATCTGCAGTCTGAGCACAGCCTAGGCCAGCACTAATGGATTTCTGTCTTTATTACAGGACTTGACTCCAGTCCACAGGTTGCTTGTTTGCTTTATTTATTTGTTTGTTTGTTTATTGTCAGGTTATTATTCCCCCAAATCAGAAGTTTAGCTGAGAACCTATGAGATTGAGATCAGATTAGAATCTTTCTAATTGCTGTTTAACCTGTGAAATTTATTATTTTCTTTGATCACATTTTCATGTTTGTGGACTTGTTTGTTTGTTACAGTAACCAAAAGAGTTAGCATCTTGTTGTTTCAATTGAAAGTTGAGATTCTCATCTGACTCTGGGAAGCACACCAGATGTCACTAGTCTTTCAAGATTACAGCATTCTTGGGGAGTAGTAAGGAACTTGTTCAAATGCTTTCTTAAGACGTGCTACTAATTGCTACATACATTTCCCACTAATTCCTGTGAATACTTAACACTGAAACAGCAAGTGCTAAAAACCACAGTACTGCTGTGACTTAGATAGTTACTTAATTGTGCCAATTGTCTCATTTCAAGCATGAATAAAAAACCTTATAAAATATAACTAGGAAATAGGCACTTTTATACATTAATGCAGTGCCTGGTCTGTCTTTTCTTACTTTAGCTTCCAAAAAATTAATAAGTTTATATTGTTTTGGGGATGATTTAAAGGAAAGCTATTTCTTGTCACATTTGTCTGACACTGAATGATCAGCTTAAACTTAAAAACAGTCAAATCATCTAACACCTGGAATAGTATCAAGCATTGTAAAAAATTCTGGAATGACCCTTCCTGACAGTGCCCATTTTGGTCACATTTCTCAGAATCATAGTATACTCGGAAAATAAGTAGAGATTTCTGTTCCAGGTGTTCATATATTTAAAACTGATAATCAGTTTTCAATAAATTGAAGGTGCTTAGCACCTTAATTCTTACTATTGGGAGCAGTCTGCATATGACTAAAATATGCCTATATTTTCCCACAAAAGAGAGTATTATCTGTTATTTAGATAAAGATTCTGAGAAATTACAAAGACATATCTACAATCAATAATAGAAAACAAAAAAAGTAGAGATGTGCAAAAAAAGAAAGCAGAAAGCACAGATAGCCAGTCAGCTCAGGTCCTGTACATGAGATATAACGATAAAATTTGATAGCAGCTGCTTTTCATGCCCGTAACACAAACAAGAAGCCTGTATAAACTTGGCGCACATCTGTAAGAAAAGAATTTAAGAGACAACAACTTAAAATATATATATACTTTGACCTAACTAGGAATGATTCACGAATTTTGCAAGGTGGAAAATTTCCCCACAGCAGCCATAAAAGTAGCGGAATGTACTGAGATAGGTTGTTATGAGCTGACTGAATAGATTCAGCAGTGTGAGTGTCCTACAAAAAACACATGTTTTTGGCTTGAATTTCTCTGCCCTTTTTTCATGTCTACCTGTACAGCAAACCATGCTGGACTTCCAGCACTCGTTGTTCATGCACCTGTAGATACAAATCAGAATGGGTTACTAAGATTAAAAAAAAGTGATACGCTGGTCAGATTTTATCTAACTGTGATATTCCCAGCTGTACCTTTATGTATTTTTTCTTTACCTGCATCTGAAATGGATCAAATTGTATTGATTATTATGTCTGCCTTTTTATGGAAATCTATTGACATATCTGGCAAAACTGACTATTGCTCTAATACTTCGTTTGCTGTATTTATGAAACTACAGGGTTTGATTAAAAGGTCCTTTATGTTAAAAATGTATGTTCAACATCATGAGTGTGCCTGTTTCTGAATCTGTGGAAGGTAAAGCAACTAGAATGATCTGGGACATTCGTTAAAAGAGTTCTCAGAAAGTAAAAATGTGAAAGGAATTCAAAGAAAATGAAGGAATATGGGTTCATGTTGCATTCTTCTTACATTTTAAAGATAAGCATCTTCCCTGTTATGTAATCTAGGGTTCCACAGGCTATAATACTGACTACCTGTAACCATTTGTGTTTCTGATGCACCAGAAATCATTGCTTACTTTCACAATGATTCCTGAGAGACATACCAATTAAAAATGGAAGTTAAATGCTAACCAGGCTACTGAAATAAGTTTTAAGGAGAATCAGATCATGACAAATTTGCAGACTGTTGAAGGGAAAGTCCAGTTATTAGCAGTGCAACCCATGCACATGTTGAATGACCTAAGAGACTATAAACCTGCTCTCTGAAGAAAGATTCATACAGATGTTTAAGCCTTGCACACTGGGTAAATGCAGTGGGATTTATTCACAGCAGCAATTTTAGGCTGAGCATCCTGATTCAATAAAACAATGAAATAGCTGTGCAATTAAAGCWTTTGAGTTGTGAATCGTGATTTCAAAAGACTGTTTACTTGAAGTTATGCCTAGACTTAAAGACCTTGCTGAACCAGTGACTTCATGATGGAATAGTTCTTTTTAGGAGAAACATGTCTTGGCAATGCTTGAAAAGATACTGCTTTTTGTAATTTGAAATGCTGCTTTCACTAACTGTTCCACATTGCATCTGATATTAGTCAGATTATGTACAAATTTTTGAAATGCCACATGAAATTAAACTGCCTCAAGTAGCACACAAACACACAGATGCACTCTGAAGTGAATCACAAATCTCCAAGTGTTGCTTGATAGGTACATCAGAGAGACAGTTCAAACGCTGTAAAGGAAATGGGCAATGAGGTATGAAGTTGTTAAGCAGTATAAATGAAAAAGTCATAAAAATTTAGAGCAATTTTTGTTGCTAATCCAACCTCTCTTCTACCTGTCCTCTGTTCATGCAATTATGACAAAATACAGTATGAAAATGGGTTTCAGACACACAGAAAATAGTATTTTAATAATAAAAATAATCTATCAGCTTTTCTATCAGGTATAGTGCATCCAAAGGGCAAAAATACTAAAAGAAAGGTGAAGAGAGCAGTGAAAATGAGGCCTCTGTGACCATTCTGAAAATACCAGAGAAAAAGATTGTTTTCCTCTCTCCTTCTACAACCAATTTATTTACTTCTCCAAAATAGATCAATAAATAAATTGATAAATGATTCTCGTGGATAGACTGCACATCCGTAAATTTAATTAAGGCTTACAAGGCTCAATTTTTAAAATGTAAAGCATGCAGATATGAATGTAACTGTTCTCTTTCTTGCATATCTAGTTACTATGGGCTGGACTCCAGTAACTATTTATTGACTGGTTGACCCTATAAAGCCAGTTCTTTCCCTGTGTGTCTATTTCCTCAACCATGTGCTCAGTCATGGGAACAGCAAAGGAAATTAGATGCAGAGCTGAATACACATTTTTAAAGGAAAAAATAGAGAGAAGCACTCAACAGCAAACTGGGGTCATTTTCTGTCTTTGTCAGTACCAACTTGTTCTCAGCTGTCTCTCATCTGGCACTGGGGTTGCAAAAGGATGAATGGCTGAGGTGCATGTGGAATCCAGCAACATGTGTGTAGTACAGCGTTGTCAAAATCTGCTGATATTGTCTCATAACAATTTTTATGTTAGTATTATATGATAATTTGGTATTGTTTTATATTTGTATATATTTAAATAATGTTTTGGTACAAAGCCAAACTCTCAGAAAACAAGGAATACTAACGTTAAAACTTAATGATGTTAGCTGCTATGCATTGGAATAGTCTTTCATATTGTTATATCATTAGTTGATCCAAAATACTTACCTGCATATGCTGGGAGGAGGGCTACAGAATGGCACCTGCTTTAGACTCGCTATCATTCACAGGGTCCTCAAGGTTCTCCTGGTCTTGATGGAATAGTTGGCCCACCAGGGCAGAAGGGAGAAAAGGTAAGTTAAATATCGATGTTGCTCCAGTCAAGTGGGAAATCTTTGTCAATTCTAGTTTGGAAAAAGCCTAAGTAGTTGTCCTTGCGATACAATGTTGGCTGGGCAATTGCAAAGATGTGAAGGCAAACTGTTCCGGGTAGTGCCAGATGTTACAGCCAGGTGCAATTGTCACAAACTGCAGCTTAACAGGTTCCAGCTAGATGTCAGGAGAAACTTATTCACTAGGAGACGAGTGCAGTGCTGGGGCAGGTTGCTCAGAGAGGTTCTGGACTCTTCATCCTCGGAGATTTTCAAAACTTGGGTAGGCATGCCATGGCTGACCTGATCTGGTGCTGGTGATTGTTCCACTTCAAGGACTAGGTTGGATTAGATGGCTTCCAAAGGTCCTTACCAACTCTGTTTCTATGATTTTTATGCCTCTCAGAATTAAGTGATTGCAGGAAAATTTCATTCTTCAGTAAGCTTCTAGACCAAGCTTAATGTGCAAGAAATTCAAAACACACTCCCAAGTGCACATTGAAAACTCACGTTCTATAAGACAAATGAAAAAATCAACTGCTAGACCGCAGGAATATTGATGTATTTATTTATTTTTAAATTTCAAGAAATTTTTAATATCACCTCTGCAAACTGAAAGATTTGATTTTGAAAGGCTGAGGTTGGCAGAGGTACAGAATACGTAGGAATTAGCAGCTATCCAGAAAATGCCAGTATGTAGAGTTGCACAATGTTAAAAAGCAGGCAACTGAAGCTTGTGCCCGTCATTATTAGGGGTTTGAGTGTTATATGGGGGAGTCTAAGAAGAACAGAAGTCTAACTGAAGTCTAATTGAAGTAATCTGAACCTTAATCTCAGATTACAGGAAGAGAATTTGGTGTGGAAAGAGAAGTAATTGGAATAAAATCTTAATTTTCAAAGAGGACATAATCCAGCAAAGAAGGACTAAAGCTCATTTGTCTTTTCTCACTGAGCTTGGTTTTACTGCATTGCATATATCTGATAAACTTAATTAAAAGTGAAGCACTCTTTATTTGCACTAGCTCATTACAATCCCCAGCACCTCAGAATTATAGGATTTTTGCATTTCTGCATTTCTTTTTCCTGAAAACCTTGGTTTAATGTATATCGCAATATCTAATTTTAATCATTATTCCCAACTAGCATACAGAGAGGCCTACAGAAAGAACCATCAGAAGGCACGGAAGAGTGGGATGTAAAATCAAATTGTGCCTTGAAGTGCAATTTGGGGGGGGGGTTTTGCAATTGCTTTTGGAAGAAATCATTGTTATTGTTTTACCACTGTTTGATGTTTATTTGTTTTGCCCAGATTCTATCACAGGCCATGAGGACTTTTCTATATATATTCAGAAAGATGAAGATGTGACCCACAATGCTTAATTCTGTGTTCTCCAGACATTTAAAATTTGCAGCAATAATTGAAATATGAGCTCCTGTCTGCATACCAGACCAGAGCTATTCATTTGCTGTTACAACTCCTGAATTACAAACTGATTTTTAAACTTTTTTAACTAGGAATGTCCTGTGGATATTTTAATTGTGAAAAAAATAATATGACTTTTTTTGTTCCCTGACTGATATTCTTACTGTAAATAATTAAGACTGATTTTCTTTTACAGGGTGATCAAGGTCTTCCTGGTTCTGCTGGTCCAAAGGTAAAGAAAAAAACAGTGTTTTTTATGGGATAGTAGTATCATTCCAACATAGCATGTTACTTATAATTTACCATTAGAGAGGGCTGAGAGGCCTAGAAGATTATTATTGTGCAGTGTAATGGAGTCAGCAAATCTGACTTCTCAGTTCACCAAAGCACCTATTTGCATCTACTTGGGCATGCCCAGTATAACAATAGACTGACCTTTCGCTTTAGGGTGATACTGGAAGCACTGGATCAATAGGCCCTAAAGGAGAAGCAGGTGCTGATGGGCCTCCGGGGAAACCTGGACCACCAGGACCACCAGGACCACCTGGACCTCCTGGACCCCCGGGTCCAAGCTATGGTTTTGGATTTGAGGTATTTTTCTATTATGGAGTTTGTTGTAACTTGTATTGATTTCCCTCAGAGAATGGGTAGTGTAATCATCTATGTATCTCATAACTATCACAGATACTGATCACAGATAGATTAATTTGCTCTGGACTGAAATTTGTTTGTGACTAGCCTACAATTCCTTTTCCCATGGGCATTTGGCCATATGGTTGGCCATGCTTAGACCAGGCAAACGATGGATTTCTTCAAGTAATTTTTATGAAACTATTCAGTAATACCAGCTTTCAGGTGCTATTATTAATGCTCATATCATTTGCTAAAATCAAATGTTCAAAGCTACTACAGTACTACAAGGAAAAGCTCATTTGAAACCATTTCATTTTTTCATGTAAATAATTTAGAGCAGAGATGTAAATAAACACTGACACCTGCCAGTATTCATTAAAATTGAACTGCAGGTTCTGCTTAAGCTACTGCTTTCCCATACTGTCATTTTTGAGGCCAGAAATTTAGTTTATGCGTATGACCCATGTAAGGTGGAACTACACAGTCAGGTTTTAAACATTTATGACCTCACAGCCTGTTCTATTCAGCAGAAGAAAAATCTATTAAAAAAAAAAGAAATTCCAGATGTTTCATTTTACTTCTGAAAGTGATACCTTCATCACTTTCAAATATGAGGTATGGTCACCTTAAGTTGAGTTTTACGTGTCTTTTGAGAACTGCTCGTTTAGATGATCTTTCTGGAGCATAAAGCAACTGTGCAGTACGGAAAGCCAAAGGGAGCACACTCAGGTTCAGGAAGAGCATTTGACATTTTTGTCAAGTGATTGCCTGCATGATATTCACATACAACTCTTCTCCTTTTTTCTTTTTCCATGTATTTTTGCTAATTTATCTGTTTGGTCCAGGAGAATCTTTCCAAAGATTTCGTCTTCTTCTTCTTCTTCTTCTTCTTTTTTTTTGTTCCATTTCATAGGCTATAATTCATGCGTGCACAGAAACTAAGAGCAGTTTCATCAATGTTTGCAAAAACTACTTTCCGTGTATAAAATTGAAGTGGTAAATCGGTGATGTTTGAAAAATGCCACTTCACTTGCACATAAGTACGCGTGTTTCTCCCAGTATCAACACTACCCCTTCTATATTTCTCTTTGGTTTACTACAGAAACACTTTAAGTACTCCAAGTACAGAGCTGACCACTGATTCTTGTTTGGAGACATATTCCAATATCTGATATCTGACTAAATAGTACTGTACACTACTAATTAATAATCTCACTGACATCAGTGGATTTCAATAGATAAAAAACCTCTCAGGCAGCTCATAAATTCTTAGTTTCCACGACTGCAATTTTAGGAAGGAATGGCATCAAATTTAAGTGTACAAATAGTCCATTGCATTAACTTACATCCACTGTAAAAGTTGGTACAGAGTTTCCCCCAAATCAGTACCTACTTGGCTCAGAATGGGCTCAGGACTGCTGGGAAGCCTCATCTTCATCCTAGGCGTGATATGAGTTAGAGCCGTGATTGTTTCCCTGTCTTATATCTATCTGCTGTGACCCTTGAGGACCTAAGTTTGCATTAGGAGTTGCTCCACTCACACTATTTGAGGAGAAGCCACCTTTGTCTCATTACACTGACAAAGAAATCCCCCGCAATTAGGCAGTTAGGGTAAAACTCTGCCATTTTTGATGCCTAAGCCCAAGAGAACAAAGTTATCAGAAGAGGAGAAGATGAAAAAATTGGGAGTCCTCACTTTGATGGATACAAATACAGAAGGATTCCAGCTCTAACTCCAGCAACAACTAAGCTTCATCTTGTCCAAGCAGCATTGACAAGGTTGTCTTTTCCCTGAGGGGAATTACACTATTAATAGACTTGCTAGTTCTAGCTGAACTTTTGGATGCTCACTCCTSCCATCTGTTAAGGCAGCACTGTAGTCTGCCCGTTCATTAGAGCTACACTACCTTTTGGTTAGCAGTCTGGTTGGCAGTTTATTGCTGTAAAGCTGTCTAGAAAAAAAAAATCCTGTTAGCACTTGTTAGCATCTGTGATCAGCTATATGTGAAACCCAAATGGCTCTGGGAAAAGAAAGAGACTGCATTTCCTGGCTCTTGTGCTTGCCAAAAGAACAGTTTGAAGGTACCAGAAGGTACCTGGTAAATCTATTAAAAACATGCAGATTTAAAAAATGATGGTATGTTGTATAAAGCAGGCATCAAACACTCTCTTTAAGGAAAAAATGTTGACAGAGAAAGACCAATTAAAGCACAGTGGAGGCAAGGGAAGGAAGGACTGAGAAACAGCTTGCAATTTACCCAAAGTTGCTAGTGTTTAATTGAACAAGCCAAGCACACAATCTCAACAGAACTTCTGTTGATATTTGACCTGCTGAAATTCAATGGAGGAACTAAATGAAAGACTGTGTAACAATCATTCTCAGGTAAAATTACATGGAAGGGCTTGATCCAATCTAATGACTACTTGTCCCCTACCCCAGCCCCCCAAAGGGAGGTCCTGATCCCAACTCTGCATTGCTGCTTCCCTTTCACTTGTTCTCGTGGGGCTGGTGGAGGAGGGAAAAGAATGACACTTCTTTTCACTGGATCAGCTGATATCTTCCATAACTTCAGCATTAGGCTGTCATTTCATAGCAGTGTAAGCTGATCTAATTGGTCTTCCCACCCTTTTCCTTACACTGTCACTGGTGTACATAAGCTCCTTGGTGATCTGAGCCATTTCAAGACACTACCATTTTAGTGAGTTAAAGTCACTCACGGGAAAATCAGAGGATTCAACATGTGGCAGAGCTGATGAAAATGGAGATTGTATGGCTGTGAGCAGGAAAGTAGAGTGAAGAAAGACCAAGATTTCCCCTTTTTAGAAGTAAACCATTAGGTCATTTAAAACTGCAGCTGAAAACAAGTGAGTCATTTCCTGATGGCATAGTTCATCAAAATGGCTTAAAGCACTCTGTCAAGCCCTAGAATAGGCACAACACAAGGAATAGGAATAAGTAGCTGGGGTGGGGGATGAAGAAAAAACAGTGAATTATGGCAGTCTGTAGCTCTATTCTTTTGGCTGCTCTGGAACTCCCGCCTCATGGCTCTGCACTGACTTTGGAATAAGTCAGAACAATTACAGCTGGAAGCAGGTTGCCACTTTCTCTATTGTCTCCTTCAAAATGCCTAGAAAATCTCCATAGAAAATACAGGTATTTCCCCCCAAAAGACATCTTCTATTTCAGCGAGATCTTTTTTAAGCCAGCGGAGGGCCACCATGACGGCAGGAAGCTCAAATATATAACCTGTGAGGAAAGGCTGAGGAAACTCAGCTTGCTTATTCTGGAGCAGCCTTCCAATACCTAAAAGGAAGTTATGAAGAAGACACAGTCAAGATCTTTACAGTGGTGCACAGAGTGATGAGAAAGTTGAACTTGAGAACAGGTGTTTAGAGAGGTTGCAGAACTCCATTCTTGGAGATTTCCAAGACCCAAGTGAACAATGCCCTGAGCTACCAGATTTGAAGTCGGTGTTGACCTTGCTTTGAGCAAGAGGTGAGAGCAGATAGTCTGTTGAGGTTCCCTTCCAGCCCAAGTAGTTCCATGATTTTGTGACAGAACAGTTCTTTCAGTCATGATTGCTGGTCTTAAATTGCATGCAGGCCTTCCCTGCCTTCAATCAGCTATGTAACCATTAATAGTCATTATGGTATTTAGTAACAAGGTGGTAAAAAAGCACTAACAGAAAAATACCACTACTGTATGCTTAAACATAGTGCATGCTTAAAACTGTGATACTGTCTCACTTCTGTCTGATGCTCTCCGAACGGAAAAATGCTGTCAAAGTGGCAAGGCTCTAAAGAATACAGGTTCTTACACTGCACATAAGATCAACATACTATTATCTCATTTGAGTATAGCTTAGCTCCAGGACACCACACATTGATCAAAAAGAGGTTAATGAGAAAACTTAAAAATMATAGAATTGGTAGGGACCTCTGGAGATCATCTAGTCCAACCCCCAAATGAGTGGCTCATATGGGAATCGAACCCATGACCTTGGCATTATTAGCACTGTGTGCTAACCAACTGAGCTAAACCTAAGCCCCAAAATGTTTGTGTTCACTGTTTATCCTGCTTTTACAGTACTCTAGAAAACAGAGGGAGTGAAAAAAAGAGAATGAGAGAGAAAGAGAGAGAAATACTTAATTTGATGTAACTTTTTTTTCCTTTTCACTAGGACATGGAAGGATCAGGGAGTATTGGCTTACTAAGTGAATCGAGAACTCCTGGAATAAGAGGGCCAAAGGTAAGAAGTTATTTTGGGGGAGAAGAGTTTTTTTGTTTTCAAAAACAAAATTGTCCTTCTCTATTTTTTGCAAATCTGTATCCTCAGATAACAATAAATGTGGAGTAACTGCATGGGGTTTAATTGCTATAGAATCACATTGCAATAAGGGTGTCTTCCAAAGAAGCTGAATGGTATTTTTCTGATTTCTGCTGAGCTGAACATTTTTAGATAATCAACTTTCTGCTCTGCTATGTTTTTCAGATATTTTAGGATGAAATGCTGTTTCCTTGTATGGTCTTCTTCTCTCTTCCTTGTTTTTATCCCTGATAGAAGCCTTTATTGCTTCTTTCAATTATTTTTCAATTTATAGAAAATAAATAGAAACTAAGACCTAAAACATTCTAATGCTGATAATTAAATCCAAGTGTACCCACACACAAACTAATCTGTTCAGTTTTCAGAACACAATAGGCAAAACAGGAGACATTTTAGTGAGCTCTGTTCAGTTTTCAGAACACAATAGGCAAAATAGGAGACATTTTAGTGAGCATGCATAAAGGATTGGAGTTGTAATGCAAATTCTGTCTAATTATTGAACTGATCTGGAATTCTTATATAGAGAATAATAAAAAGAAAAATAAGTTTTGAGGGGTTTTATTATTTTCATAATTGAACATCAAAATTGATAGAA
Source organism: Rhea americana (assembly GCF_003343005.1). Taxonomy (NCBI): domain Eukaryota; kingdom Metazoa; phylum Chordata; class Aves; order Rheiformes; family Rheidae; genus Rhea; species Rhea americana. The sequence continues at coordinate 978,254 of NW_028186366.1, read as the reverse complement.
TTGAAAGACACCACACTTGAAAAGAAAGATAAAAAAAAAGCTGTGCAATAAATAATTAAACTGGGGAACTCAGTGCCATAGAATATTAATGATGTCAAGATTTCAGCAAGATTTTAAGAGAAATTGTACATCTATAATGATAATAAAACACTATCTTTTGCATTACAAAGGCTACTCTTTGTCAGTTAGTATTTTATGTTTATACTTCCTAATATAAGCCAAGTTGTGACTGATTCCCTATAGGTGGACACTGGACATGGTGTCTTTATGCTTATATTGAAAAACATAGTAGCCTTCACTACTAACAGGAAAAAAAAAAGAGAAATAAAAAATAGTAGATGGAGAAAGACAAAACTAACTGATATTTTCTTTCTCAGTGGCTTTGACAGCTCGGCAGGTTACACTGTTTCATAAACATTTCACCAGTAAAAATAACATTCTCCAGCAAGCATTTCCTTCAAATATATAATCAAATTCTTCCAGCTTTTTCTCACTCAGCAGCTATGAATTTGCATTACATGAAAGTAACCCAAGAATCAGTGTGGTACCATTGATATAAATTCATTTAAAAAGACTTTTTCAACTTTAACTGATTAATTGCATGTAGTGATAAATGGAAGTGAATAGTTTTAGTTTGACCATCAAATGTTCACAATCTGAAACACTGTTTAGACTAAAATTTTTTTCCCAGTTATATGGAAACAATTTCCAAGGAGAAGGGATTTTTTTTCTCCACCACCTTCTCTCAGGAGATTTTCGTCACTGTGGGCAGCTTTAAAACATCAAGGGTCATATGCCTCCTGCRGGGAATACATCATCTTAGTGTCCTACCAGATCATTTGGTTTTATCTTGGAACCTACCAGTAACACCAAAACTGTCTGAATTGCTCCAGAGTAACGCTCATGAGTCCTACCCCTGCACTCATTCCTGCAGAAATCAGCAAAGCTTTGAAAGAACAAGTCTTGATGGCCAAGTTTGGAGAGCGCTACTGAAAAGAACCTTGGCGTTATAGTAGATGCCAGACTGAATACGAACCAATAGTCCACTGTTACTGCAAATAAGACAAATCAGGTACTAGAGTACACCAGGAAGAGCATGGATAGCAGACACAGAGATGTTACTATCCTCCCCTTACTCAGTGCTAGTGAGACTGCATTTAAAATACTACATCCAGTTTCTGACAATTCACTTCAGGAAGAGTATGGAGACAAAGGACACAGGCCAGCAGGGAGCTACTGGGACTACTTGGCAGCATAGTTGTTAGTGGGTTAGTTTTCTGTTGAATTGCTGTGCTGACTGGCTTCATGGAAGGTCCAGTGAGCACTACAGCCACCACAAGGGGAGGAGTGGGAAAAATGAAAATGGTATCAGGAGTTGACAACATCCAGTAGATGCTAGATAATATATTATGCTGCCTTGGAACCAAAAACTACATATGGGAGTATTTGACGTTCTTGTATACTCCCAAATTATTGCATCCATCTTTTGGCACCCCACTTCAAGAAAAATGTGGAGAAGAAGGACACAGGCCAGCAGAGAGCTACTGAGACGGTCAAGGGCAAAGAGTCACAACCTGCAGCTTGACAGGTTCCAGCCAGACATCAGGAGAAACCTCCTTGCTCAGAGGAATATTCACGATAATAATAATAATAAAAAAATGAGATGTCCAAAAAAAAAGTCTAAAGTTTCCCTTTCTGACCTGTCTAAATGACAGCCTTAATCTCAGTTTTGCTTTTGTAACAGGCATTGTTTCCAAGTCACTCTGCTAWAAATACCAAAAAATGCCTTCTAGCAGCTGAGCAAAATGCTGGAATTTTATTTTCCTGCTACCACTTAGTTGCTCCCCAATGTTTGGGTCACTAAAGATACAGAAGAACTTGCCTCAAATCATTAAAATGATTTTAGATACTTGCTGGTACTGCATGAAAGCATTATGAGCCACTTACTTACACCGTGTAAACTGTAGAGGTTTCTGATTCTCTTAGAGGGAAAATAGAATATCTACTTCTAAAAGGGCTGTAATTAAAAGCAGCTGCAAGGAAATCAACTACAGTTATTTGTGCTATATTTACATCTGCTTAATTTTTTTAATGGGATGGCAGTTTCCCCGAAAAATACATAATAAGAGCTTTGATTACTATTTTGTATAATTAATAGTGATATAAATAAAGCAATTAGGATTTGATGAATAAAAACTTTATTTCAGTCTTTTATGAAAACGTACTTTGAAACAGAAGCATCAACTGTATTTTTCTGTAGCTTAGTTACCATTTCCAGGATTTCTATTCCCTTTCTCCCAAAGATCAGTTATGAAACGGGGGTTGTGCATATGTTTTGTAGGTATTGATTTGTCAGTGTCTTGTCTTCATGTTCAAGATGAAGAAGACTTTTTACATTCTAAAATGATCAATAATGGCACAGTTCATTTTGACAACGAGGAGTCATAAGAGTCATAATCGGCTACATCATTGACATCATCATATGGAGAAAAGAGGATCGTTTGCAATCCCCAAGCTACTTTCAAACCTGGAAAGAAAATGCAGTGTTGCCTCCAAACTAGTAACATAGCTTCATTTTAGCCAAGGAGACAAATAATTCAAAAAAGTGAAGACACTTGAACGTAACCCCTTGCAACAAAAGCACTTGGATTTTTCGCTTTAATCTTATCATTACACATTATTAGCTATTTTAAGAAAATATTAGAAATAAAGCTATCTTTCTAAGAGCAAAATCTCTAGATCATTCATGATAATATAAAGCAAGTAATTATTTATTAGAACAAATCTGAACCAATGTTTGCATTTTACTACTCTCAGTTGATACTACTCGTCACAGACATTGTGTTTTTAACAGTTGTGAGTTTGATTTTTTTTTAATTATTATGAAATTCAGTAAACAGTAAATTCAGTGTGGTTTTGTAGGGTTCTGCAGGAAGACAGGGACAACGTGGACCGTTTGGACCAAAGGTACCCTATATAACAAAGAACATTTTAAAGCTAGCGTATTTTGTTTTGGCATAGATTTTTGATTTCTATATTCCCAACATTTGCCTTAATAAAACAACTTCTTGGTTAACATTCATATATTAACCAAGTATGTGACAAATTTTGTTCTCTTTCACGTGGGATATGCAATGTTATTTTATATTACTGGAATGCAGTTGCATATTACTGTACATACTGAATTTGGTATGAATAGAATTAATTCACATTTATACTAGAACTGGGGAGATGCTCTAAGAAGTCTGCTGTAACATGGTACTTTCATTTCACTTTTTAGGAAGTTTGACAGTTTCTCTTTATCCCTCATCTGTACAACATCATTGTGGTTTCCAAGAGGTTATATGTGTGCTATTGAAAGGGAAAGCTCTAGAAAATTACCTTCTGCGGTGATCGTAGAAGGCTCTAGAAAAATGTCCTCAAAGATTCTAGGGAGGAAAAAAGTTAATTGTCATATTGTTTTGCCTTGGTTTTATATTAAGTTCAGCTGTAACTGAATTTCTCCACTTTTAGGACAGTATTGGTTAAGTAGCCCTGAAATAGTTTAAGCCAGAAACATATATTGAAAAAAGGGAGAGATGAAAAAAAAAGTAAATGGGCAGACCCCCAGAATGGGGCCATAGCCAGGAGGATGCTGTTTCTGTTCCTTTGTAAAGACTAAATTCTGCACAAGTTAGTAATACAGCAACACCTTTCCAGCACCTTAAAACTCCTGTGTGGAGTTTAAGAACCTCTAAATCTTCATTGCCTCAGGAACTGAGAGCAATGTTGAGGTAGCAGAAGATAGATTGGGGCCCCATGCTCTCTTCCATAAATCTATATCTGGACACACACAGCACAAAGTCACTGGCTACCAGAAAGCAGAGTGCTGATAACAAAAGCTGCAAGAATCTTTCCTCTCTAGGAGAACAGCAACTGGAGATCTGGGCAGCTCCTGATGTCTAGGGTCTGCAGAGTTTAGCAAAAAGGCCCTTTACTGAGTAGCTCCTCTTGTTAATGCTGGAGGACATGAGCAGGTGCAATCTCTGAGTTAAAAATATATTTCTTGTTAAAAATAGGAATACTGTTTTTAGAATATTGTGGATTTTTTTTCCACAAAGACTTCAGAAAGGAGGTAGCATTCTGGATTTAGGAGTCGGATTGGAACTGAAAAGAAAGTTATCAATCTTTGGCTGGGAGACTTCACGACAACCTGTACTTACCTTTTGGTTGACAAATCTTCATTCATTCATCCCTAAAATCATAGAGATACAGAAAGAAACTGACTATCTGTTGCCTGACAAAGCCCAGTACACTTCAGCAAAATTAATATAAAGTGGCTATAATATACTATCATTCTCATGGGGGCAAATTTTACACCCACTTTTCATGGTTATAATTGACTTCACTAGGCAACAGTGGCAAAATACAACAGCCACCCACTTTCAAAAAGCAAGAGCTCAAGAACCACAAGTTTATAGTTTAAGGTACAGTTAAATTATGTTTCATGTATCCTTCACCCTTCAAACATCCCAGACATAGAGCTGTCAGAGCAAGTTTGTTGCGACCAAAGTTTAACCTGTTTCCTAACCAATAAATATAGATCCAAATTCTGCTTTCACATTTACTATGGAAAGCTTCTTTTCTTAAAAAAAATAAATAAAAAATAATAATATATAAGCTTCCTGCATTCATGAATATAAACACTCCTAAAAGACAAAACCAATAAAAGCTTTCCAGCAAGTGCAAATGTAACATTATATGCAATGCTCTTAACTCTTTGTGACTTTAATGCTGTTTATAGTCTCTACATATTCACTCTCTGTAAAGAAATCAAGAAATTCTGCCCACTCAGAGCCAGAGCACTGCAGCACCAGTCCCACAGGTGGAGCAGTGAAGTATTCGACACTTTGCTCATGGTACACTACAGTACCTGGGTAGGTGATGAGAACAGAGCAGTGGGGAAGGGGCTTATTTACCTGTATCGAAGGAAGACAGTGAATCACTTGTGGAGGTAAAAATTGCTGTGGCTTTGGGAGATCTGGGGAATGGGTGTGCACCCATGTGCAGATTTTGGCCAATGAATAAGAAGGTTCAGGCATGTAGCTTGGTACATGCTCAGCAAAAGCAGCATGTAGTGACTGGAAACTATAAGAAGATGCTGGTGGCAACTGGAGGTTAAACCTCCCCAAACCAAATCACAAAAGTATACTGAGCATCACTTTACAGAAAATATGCCTTGTTTTTGACTAATCATTTTGCTACATTCAGTCTCTTTATTTTCAGAGAAAGTAACATACATGTTTAGAATACGTGTAATCACAGCTCACTACTTCAGCCCTACTGTGTGTCTGTTTCAGGGAGAAAAAGGCAACATTGGTCCACCAGGCTCAAAGGTGGGAAACTCATTTAATTTGATCTAAAACTTCAATAAGTTCTTTCTTCCTCTTAGTTTCCTTTCTTCCTTTTATGCACTCAGGTGGCAATGAACATTTCTAGCACTGTCAGACTATTAAATGGCACAGAGATTACTCTGGAAAAAGAGAACTGCTTCTGAGTGGAATTTTGATTATCAATAGGCAGTATAACCTGTTGTTTAAGACTTTTGTTTAAAATACAGTTAAATTTGCATTTAAAATCCAGTTCTTCAAATGCATGATACCATGATGTTTTTCTGATGCCATTTTAATTTTCAGCAAAATTGAAATGAAAATCAACAAATGTTATATAACCAACATCAAGTTCCACATGCCTCTTCATCCTCGTTCTCATAGCATACAGCCTGCATTCTCCACCCAAGCACTGCCCCCATGACTCACTTTTCTGGTGCAAGAGCAGATATGTATAGTGCCATGCAGAGGCCTTAGGAGCCATCTATGACCACAATCTGGTGTTAAGTACATAGGCCACTGTTGTGGCCTATTTCTGCGCTAGAACTTCCCCACCATGCTGCAGCCATCTATCCCATACCTGACCATGCAGGAGGGTGGAAGGATCCTCTCAAGGTCATCTACTCCAGTATCACACTTAAAAGTTTGGATCACCAACACTAGCTCAGGTCAGCAATGTTTTTTCGTTCACTAGTCTTCAATACCTCCAAGGCAGTTCCACGGGCTTTCTCAGTATTCTGTGCTGGAGCGTCACTATCCTGCTAGGGAAGACACTTTCCTTAATGTCCAGCCTGTGTCTCTAAATCTATAATTTGTCCTAGCTGTCTAACTCCTTCCACATGCCAGCAGTGCCTGCAGTGTGCACAAGCTAGACCTACTGTTCTGAATCAGCGCAGCTGCTAGCCGTGAGACTCCATCAGAGTGGAAATCAGCTCATTTACCCCGGTTAACACAGTGTTAGTGCTGGAGCCAGGTCCTTCCTCTCCATTTTTCCCCATTAGCCTCTTCCCCTGTATAGCCTGGCTTGGGCTCCTCTTTCCTCATCACCAAAACTCCTGCCTGAGATCATGTGGCTGCTGCCAGCCCTGGCAGACTTGGGTGCCTGGTGCAGGCAAAAGCCAGCAGAGGGCGGTGCTGGGGCAAATAAATTAAATTAAAACAAATCAAAACAAAATAAAACAAAATAAAATACTTCTCTTGCATCGAAATCAAAAGTTSCTCAGCGAAACAAGTAATCTTGATTAGACCCTTCTGCATGCTGAATATTTACAAGAGTATTATCGTAGTCTTCTAAAAGCATCTGCTTGTTTATTTAAAAAATAACAACAACAACAATATAGCAGGACTCTGTTTGCCATAAATTCCATCTGCTGTACATATTTTGAGTGTTATCATTTCACAGAAGTAATTGTCAGCATGATAATTAAATCTGATGCATGGATGCATTGTACAGTTGTTTTAAAGTCTTCTTTTTAACCTGAGATTATAGATTATTTTCTTACTTGAGTTACTATTTCTGCAACTGCTTCATTCTGTGGTCTGTGTTCCAGTAATTATTACCACTGATGTGACAAACACATTTCAAAAGCATGCATGTATTGTGAGCAGAGTAACTACAGTGTTATTTAAAAATAATCCATCTCTTTAATCCTCAGATACAAAACCTAATGATAGTCCTCTTGATAGGTATAACTTTCTAAAGGCACTGAAGAGAATGAAGTTCAAAGTCCCATTTTTACAAGTCACTCAATTGCCTAAATCCCATTAGCTTTCAACCTTTTATGCTGCAACTGACTATAAAATGAAAATTAGAATGCTTCTAAAATTACACTTTATCTTAATAAACAGTGTGTTTATTCCTGACACACGCTTTACTGATTACAGATTAAAATATGAATAGAAGAGAAAATCCATTCTTAATGAGAGACACACTTTTTATGCTGGTAGTTCTGTAGTCAGGAAAAGTAAGAGGGAAGATTTTGAATCTTATTAACAATTAATTTATATTTTCTCCATCACACCAAAAATGCATCAGAGAACATCATTTGACTTAGGATGCTTTGAAGCTCTATTGTATTCCCATAGAGCATTAGAGAATTCCCAGTGATTTTATTGGGTCAGATCCATCCATCCCAGTTTCCTGTCTACAACAATGGTCAAAAGCAGATGCTTAGACACAATTTGACCATAGAAAGGGGGAAGTTTTGCATTATAGTCGCCCTGCATACCCTCCCAGATTTCAACAATTTGTAACTCAGGAACCTCCTCAGCCAGAGATGGTTTCTATATTAGAAATATTCCATAGATCTCTTTGGCATGAACTTGATATCTCCCCTGGAGGTCATGCAGACTTTTACCATCTGTGGTATCTTGTGGCAAGGTGTTTGATCAGCGTAGTTATACCTTGCATGAACTTCTCTCTACCTATTTTCTTATCATGCTCACTAGCTCTTGTACTAGAAGAAGTCCAGTATTCAGAAATTCTGTATGGAAGTTACGGGCATATGATAACTATATACAGTGACGTAGCAATCTCTAGCATTCACTTTATTCTTTGACAGCTGCTGAGCTGACTTTTTCAGAGAATTATCTACGTCTATTAGATTTTTGTGACACTATCTACTGTAAGACCCCCAAAATATTTTCTTAAAGTAGAACCAAATACAGGAAGCAAAACAACCCTCTCCTAAAAAAGCCCCAAAAATCAAACAACAACAAAAACACAAAATCAACACAGTGCTGGTCTGGTACCTGGAAGAATCATTAAGCTGTTCTCTGTCATTTTTTTTTTTTGCACTTTCACGTAACATAGAAGAAAACACATGCAAAAATGTAGTTCACTGTTTATCAATGTTTATCAATGCTTTAAAACTTCATTGTCTTCTTTTATCTATTTTTCTCTAGGCCAACTGCATTATCATCACTGTGTGATAGTTGATGTTTTTTTCATAGGATAGAATCAGATTTTTGGTAACAATGTCAGTTCTGTGTTAAATTACAGCAGGGGTTATCAAACTTTTTGCCCCATACATAGTCTCTCCAAATACGTTCCACACCTCTCCCCCTGCTTCCTCCAGTTAGATCATCACTTAACTGAAGGGTGGAAATAATCTGGAAAATGTATCTTGGGAGAAAGCAACAGAATTCACCTCTTTAGTACAGAGATGGGAGCAGTGGAGAAGAGTGATTGAAGCTGTACTAAAAAAGATCTGCTCTGAAGAGGAGAAATCAGAAGGAAGAGTGAAGACAGTTGATGATTGATGAGAGCCACTGATCATAATTCAGCTGAGCTCTCCACAAACATGTCTCACAGTCCCCTCAGGATACATCTTATGTTCCTCTGAGAGTGGTAAAATCCTGCTTTTATGAGACTGAATGCAATTACAAGTGAATAATAGTGTTTTTGTTGTGGCAGGGTATGCCAGGTACAGATGGAAGACCAGGCTTTCCTGGCATCGCTGGGCGTCCTGGAGACATGGTGAGTTTGGCTGTTATACTCTGTGATCGCTTAACACACTGGCTCCCAAACCCATGTCTCAAGGATCGTCAGCAACCTCCATAGCATCTGCTATTAGTCTGTGGAGAGCTTGACATGGGTTTGCCCCTACCTAACTTGGAGCAGTTACCTGAGGCACCAGACATAGGAGCAGAGTCTCCCTTGCCCACCTTGCTAGCCAAGAGTGATGTAGGCCTCTTGAGAGGCTGACTCAAACTTTCCAATGCTCCTTCTGTTTTTAATCTTTCAGAAATAAACTCTGCTTTTAATTAGAGGGAAGCCATCAGGCCTGTAGGTGATTTTAATGTATTTCTCCTGCTGAGGACCGAGAGTACGCTTTAGCCAGAACATCCCACTGCTCCTTCCTTGTCACCTGTCTCTGGCTTGTGCCAGCTAGGCTGTCTGTGTCCCCAGCAGAGTGAACCATATTGAGGGGCAGATCAAGCTTAGATATAACTTGCCCCAGAAATGGTTGTTTAGAACACCTCTGTTCCCTTGCTCAGCCCACTGAGCAATCCTAGACACAACCCGGGTGGTTAATGCTGATTCAGGAAGCAGCAGCCAGACATAGCTGATTTCAGTGCATTGAAGGAGCTTACTGAGTTAATCCCTGACTAATGAAATGTTGCATACTGTTTTGTTCCTTGTCACTTGTGAGCTCTGTCAAAGGTAGTGGCACATACTTTCAAACATCAAATCATCAGAGGGTCTGAGATGAAACCAGCTTAACCTTTCTGCGGTTTGATGAAGCTGGGGATCATTCCATGATGCCAGCATTTTACTTCATGTATTTTGTACAGCTAGAGAATGCCATTTTCACAATTTTTCTTTTCAAAACAGTTGTGTTCATTTTTATTATCACATACAGGGTCCAAAAGGGGAGAAGGGTGACCCAGGACCTCAGGTGAGATTGAATGGATTTCATTCTTGTTGAGAAATCTACTTGAAATGTAGTGTTTAGTAAATGGGCTTTCCATCTGTAATGCTCTTGAAATAGGGTGAACCAGGACAGGATGGGACCAGTATTGTGGGACCACCTGGACCACCAGGGCCACCAGGACCAATCATAGCAATACCTGCGGTAAGTATACTTGTTAAGAATCAAAGTTCTTGTAACTCAGCTTGAGGTGAAGAGGGCACAAGCAGTTGGAAATTCTGGTGTTGATGTTCAGGTCATAAACCCACTCTTCAAAACTAAAAATCTCAATATATCTCTAAATCAGATGGATATATTTTGAGAAGATGAAGTAGGAAGGAAAATGGATAAAGAACCTACTAGAATCATGGGGTGATACTGAGAGCTTCTCTTGAACTTTGCACTTGATTCTGCAGGAGTTGTGGAATTTAAATAAAGATCAGCCAAGAAACACAAAACTAGTAACAACACAAGGCAGCTGAGACACACCAGCGTGTAGGAGGAAGATGCAGCCTGCTTGTATTCTCTGATGGGTATCCATTGTACAAACAGGAGCATTGTCTGTGTTGTTGAAGCATCAAAGGGTGAAATGCTCAGTGTTCATACAAAGTACATCATATCCTTTAGCTGCATATATATTTTAAGTCAAGTTTGATTTGTGTACCTCAGCCTTTGCAAAAGCAATATTAATTAGCAGTAACAAAGCCAAGAAATTAGGATGAACCCCATTTCAAACTAACAACAAAAGTCTTTGGTAGTTAGCTTGATATGACTTTAAGAACTGGAGAGGTGTGAATGGCCACAAATTCTTCATGTTTGAGAGCTGGGGGCACCTAAATCAGCCGGATTCCTCCATAGTACTGCATATAACTACAGTCATAAATGACTTCTGATTACGAGGAGTGAAAATACCACACTAAGAAATCTGCATTAGGGGTAGCTGGGCATGGATGTTGTCAGAAAGCTGACTTCTTCATTACATTTTCTGTTGACCAAAGCAACAAGGCTGCTGCTTAGGCTTCCACATGTGACAGGAAATCTAGCACAACTTGACATCCCAGAGCCCGTATAATCAGTCCCAAAAGAATTTGTTTGGTTTCTTCCTAGCTTGTCATGTAAAATTGTCATCTTAAATATGGCTCTAAGATCTTGGATGAGTGGACATATAGAACCATAGAAATGTTGCCTGGAAGGGACCTCTGAAGCTTGTTTAGTTCAAATTCCTGCTCAAAGTGGGACTGTTACTAGCTCTGTACTTTGTCATGTTTCTGTTGGAGTGTCTGGCAATTTCCTCAAGAGTCTTGAGAGGAAAAGGTGGCCAAAAGACAGAAATGTGGTGTAAAACATATGTTCTTTCTCCCAACGTTGAAACAGTATAATTGTGGGACATTAGCATTTACCAGTCACTAAACAGTTCTATTTATAGTAATAATGAACCTGAATATGTTGTTCCTTAGCTCATTAATATTTGAAAAACACTGTAAGACCCTTAGCAGGAGGACAGCACATATAAGAAATGTGAAAAGATTATTGAAGCTAACAGAGCTAGAGACTGCATGGCTTCTCCCTACGTGTCATGATAGTCACGGTGCACATGTCATAACTAATACTTAACTAATGTATAACTGTCTGCAGTGCACACATGTCATAACTAGTACATAACTAATGTATAACTATGTCTGAAGGACCCTAATGTGTGTCTTCTGGATTGTCCAGAACATCTGAAAGAACCAAGTTCACTATGTGTTACGATAATGTGCAGAATAATGTGCAGAAGCTGCATTACATCAGGTGCATTACAAACCAATGCAGAAATCCATTTCCTTCTCTTAATACCTCGGAGTTTTAAAAGTAGGCTATTTTTTGAAGTAAGGTGCGTATATATTTGGTTTTATGTACATTTGTAGCAAATAGGTATTGTGTGGGGATACAGCAAGTGCCATCTGTCCTCATATGCTTCAAAACCTATCCATTGTCAATCAGATGATTTCTCTGAGGACTTGGCAATCTGGATTTGGAAGCAGTTGATTAAATGTGTGTGTGTGTGTGTGTGTGTGTGTGTGTGTGTGCACGCGTGCGCCTGTGTGTGTGTGTGTGTGCCTGTGTGTGTGTGAATATATATGAAATTGAGTTCTACCTACCTCACAGATGTTTGTAGAAGAATGTAACCTTTGTTCATTATATACTTTCTGAGATAGAAGATTAAATTATTCAACCACATTTTGTTGATTCAGTCTCTCAGAGAAAAAACATCCCTTTCGTTAACATCAGTTAAGGGAAAGAACCACTGTTAGCAGATCTAGCAGCTGCAATTAGAAATATAGGAGTAGAATAAATACCAGTTCTGACTGTTGCATGTGGATATTGGCTTGACCTGAGTGAAGGGGTCAGAGATCTTTTACCATTTAAGTCATCAACAAGTTAGTCAGGGAGATCATTCCCCAGATCAGGGTCTATGAGTTCACTCACTCAACCGTTGTATTACTAAAGACAACAATACTTCCTGAGCTCTGGAAGTCCAATGGGCTGATCTGTCAGAGTCAGACAGAAATTTTCTTGCTAAGATCTGAGAGGCTACCACTAAACAGATTTTCTGTTGCTTCACCACAATTCAACAAATTAAAGAGCTGGTGCAGTTTCAGTGTTGTTGCGGTATTAAAGTCTGAYCTGGGCAGTTGTGGCTTAGGGCCAGGCCTCATCAGTAACTGTCAAAAAGCAGGTTGATTGAATTACACAGAAAAATGGCCCTTGATTTCCTCCTCATTTAACATGATCCCTATGTGCACTGAGGAAATTTGATTCTGGCAGACATGAGATATATGGCAGGAGCCACTTTTGACACTGGAAAAAGATAAGATAACATAAATTTGAAGTCTGCAATGGAGCCTAGCTTTTTCCAGGCTTCTGCAGTACCTATTGACAATTGTTGATTTCAGCAGCTTGCAGCTGTTTGTCTCCTGTAGTTGCCCTTGTTAGCAGCCTGAAAATCTGCTCTGAACTGTCCTGTGTAAAAAAAGGTCTCTCAGTTTGCTGTTGTTTGATATCCCAAAGTGATTAAACCAATATTCCTTGTCCTACATTGGTTATTTTACTCTTTTGCAGTCTGATCTGATATTTTGAGCATTTTCATGCATGTAATCAYGACAGCTTACTAGCTAACTAACTAATTCACATTAGTTTTTTCTGGGCTTGTACCATATTGCATTAGTTGGGTAATGTATAGAAATAATTTTGAATAGAGAAAGTTTATTAGATAGAATTAAAAGAGCAATTAATTATCTCTAGTTGTCATTTTTCATCAATAATTTAAGCACAAGAAATAAGTGAAAGTAAGTCCTGGAAAAAGAGATTTTGTGTTACCCATGTCCTTTGTGTAATTATAACAGTGGCATATTCATGCCCCTTGGATAGGAAGCTGAAGGTGTGAAGTGACAACAATGTTGTCCTTACTGTGAAGTCAGCACTTTCTGAACCGATGTGCTGTGTTGAAAAGTTAACTTGCTGGATTGTTGCTATTAAAGCTGTTTGCTCATTCAAAGAGGAAGGTAAATAATTACATACCTGCAGCAGTCTGGAAAAGCCATGATCTTTTTTTCCAAACATAATTCTTGTACCATACGTTTTCATATATTCTTCAGCACGGTGTATGCTTTACTGACTCTCAGTCAGAGTTTCTACTTGCCACTAAACTCTATTTATAAAATATAGGAAGTGCCTGGTCCCAAGCTCAACAAAGCCTTTGGGATTCTCTCCATTGACTTCAGTACAGTTTGGATTGGGCCCAGAAAGAATGAATATTGAGTAATTCCATACTGAAAAGACTGCTTAAACCCAGAGCTCCTGGAATTCTGCCAACAGCTATRGATAAAGCAGAACAATTACAACTACAGGGTTTTTTTATTACTGTCATTAAAATAATAGCCTACATCCTGCTCCCTCTCTGGGACATGTAGTGGCTGGAATGTAGTGGAACAAGAGGTATTTTGCTACCTAGGAGCAATGCAGTGGAGAGCTCATGCAGGCTGGGTGATGGAGTGCTGATAGCAGGACTTTTGCTTTTTTTTAATTGCTTCAGTGACAGTTTTCCAGAGTTACTTGTAGCACACGAAGACAGGGAGYAGGTAGCAGCACCCAGTAAAGAGTAACGACTTTCAGCTGCATGAATCGTAAAGCCAACGGGACTTCAAAACACAGAAAGTTGACCACATGCTGCYTTGCTTCAGATGTCATGGGTAATATAAGATAATATATGACTGAGCAGGTCTGTCCTCTGTTATCTTCTTATTCACATTCCAGTTTGGAAAACTACTATTCAGACACTATAATTGGAAGGGACCTTGGAGATCATTTGATCAAGCCTCCCACTCAAAGCAGGGAATTCAAAATTAATTCCTGAGTATTCCATTCCTGACAGGTGTTACAAAGGATTGTGATCTGATGGCATTGATCAAGACATGCTTGCACACAGAGGAGACGTGCAGATTTCACAGAACCTTGGTTACAACACCCTTATTTGTGTGCTGCGTGGAATCCTCTAGCACCAGCAGGCAAACCCTGCCCTCGTGAAAGTCAGAGACTTTTGTTATGTTTAATGGGAATGTACTGCTGTACACAAAACCTGAAACTGAAATGGATAGAGTGGCTTGTCTGCTAAACAAGTGGACTAGTTCAAGACTCTATGGGGATTCAGTACATATTTCTGAATCCAAAATAAGGTTAGATTAACACACAGTAAATGAAACTGTTGGGTGAAAGAGATGAATCAAATGACAAAAACTGAGTAAGGCTCTCTATTCACTTGCAACATTTATGTGGAGCAAGTGCTTATATATCATTCTGAATTGTAATGTACAGGATTGTATGTAATTTAGGTAATACTGGGACCAATACTGTTTAATGTCTTCATTAACAACCTGGATGATGGGATGGAGAGCACTCTAAGAAAGTTTTCAGTTACCAGATTTGGGGCATGTCAATACTCTGGTGGACAGTGCTGCTGTTCAGAGGGACCTGGCTGGCTGGAGAAATGAACTGACAAGACCCTGCTGGAGTTCAAAAAGACTAAGTGCAAGATCTTGCACTGGGGATGGAATAACCCCTTGCAACAGTACAGGCTATTGGCAGATTGTTTAGGAAGCAGCTCTGCAGAAAAGGATCTGGTGGTCATAGTGGATAGAAGTTAGCAGGGTGCTCCTGCAGTGAGGAAGCCCAACCACATCCTGAGCTGTATTAGTAAGATGGTAGCAAGCAGGTCCAGGAAGGTGATCCTTACCCTCTATTCAACATTTTTGAGACTGCATATGAAGAACTCTGTACACTTTGCAGCTCCCTAGTACAAGAAAGATATTGACATACTGCAGTGAGTCCAGCAGAGTGTCACCAAGATGGTCGGGRGCTGGAGCATATGATGTGTGAGGAGAGGCTGAGAGAACTGGCTCTGTTCAGCCTGGAGAAGAGAAGGCTAAAGGGAGACTGTATTGCTGTCTACAACTACCCAATCAGAATACAAAGAAAAGATGGGGTTAGACTCTTCTTAGAGGTGCACAGCAATAGAATGAGAGGCAACCGACATGAACTGGAACGTAGGGAATTCCAATTAGATATAAGCAAAAATGTCTTTACCCTGAAGGTGGTCAAATACTTTAACCAGTTGCCCAGAAAGGATGTGGCATCTCTATCCTTCAAGGTGTTCAAGACTCAATTGCACAAATACCTGTACAACCTGATCTAACTGGACCCAGTTTGAGCAGGGTGTTGCACTAGCTGACCTCTCGAGGTCCCTACCAACCTATAATCACAAACTAGAGAGGTCTCCAAGTTAGTGCTGATCTTGCTAATTCCAGGCTTAGGAAGGCTCAGCCAGTTTGGCGGATCCAAGCTCGTTTCTCTGATCACTCTGTATTGCATTGAGTAGGCACAGCAGCTTGCTCAGAGTTAACTTAGGAATCATTGCATGGTGCAGCACTGTGTGATACAGACATGTCCAGAATATAACTTTGAATCTACAACAAGGTGTGTGCAGTCAGACAGTTTCACCATCTCAGAACTCCACTGATGTATTGGACTCTAAAACTTTTATWTTAATCTCTATCTTATGATGATGTCAAGTCACAGCATTTTGTTTCAGAGTTTTCAAATCTTTCCCCCAGTTAGGGGTTTCATGAGATTGAGTTGATGAAAGTTTAAAGTTTAAAGCATTCAGAGATCCTTATATATAAAGTAGATTTTGTTGTTCCAGATGCAGCCTCTGTTGCCTCATTTGTGTTCTCCCCACAGTTATAATGGGATGCTTTAATTGTGTGTGTATTTCCAAAAACGTATGTCTATTCCAGATAACCATTTGAAATAATCTGTTCCTTATCCACTTTTTTAGCTACTACTGAATGATACAGATGGAATTTTTAATTCCACTAGAATTAAAGGACTGCTTGGGCCTCCAGTGAGTATATGCTGCTATATTASATGTTCAGATTTGCTCTGTCTTCAATGTCTTCTTTTAAGTACTGTCTACAGATCAGTTTCGTATGCCTCAGAAATGTGGGTGTAAATCCTGCTAACTTCATCAAGAAGCTGTACAGGAGTACAACAGAACTGCATCTTGTGTRGATACATTAATTTTCATATATTTGTATTGAAGAAAACAATTGGGGAGGTTGTTTTAGCTCTGGATCTGAACTATATGTTCAGAATGATAGAAATGTGGAACAGATGTAAAAATAGGGACTCAGATTTACATAGCATTTCTTCTATTTTTTTTCTCTTCTTGTTTTTCAAGTGATGATATATTGGAACAAAGTTGCTTTTCACTTCTACTTGAGTCTGTGATTAGGAATGCTAAGCTTCAGTGTGTGAGTTTTGTCTCATAGCAGYTAGAGTTGTGGATTCCATGTACAGCTGGAAATCTCACAGGAGAACCACAGATGTGAAATTTCAGGCTCTGTTTTGCAGCCAGGAGTTTATCACAGTTCAGTCAAATACTGGATGCTTCTTGGTACTGATTTCAAATTCCTAGAGCTAGATCCACAGAGAAGCCTACCTTCTTTGTGCTGTGGAGTCTATGCAAAGTTAGAGCAGAACTGATCTGAAAAACAATATATTGCACTTTGCAAAATTTTACTCCCCAAAGCTCAGCATCATGCTTCACAGCTAGTTTAATTTGAAGAGTGTTGTTTGTGTGTTTTTGCTGCTTGGTTTGCATGCTAGGTAAAATCACAAAGTGAGCCCAGTTCTGCTCTCCCAGCTCCTCTCGTTCAATCCCTGTTGAAACAAGGAAGACCGGAGTGTGTGTACCTGATAACAGAATTTGACTCTGCATAGCCACAATGAAAAAAAGATTCATACTATTGATACAACTGCCCCAAAACAAGTATTTTTTGAATATATTAGTGAACTGAGAAGAGCATTAGCTCCAATAATAGCTTTCAACCCTGTGTCTGTGTACCTGTTAGCCCAACATGCCTCTTTTTCTCTTTTCACATGGCAAGATGACACTATTATAGGGGCTGCTTTGCTTATGGTAAAAGAGCTTTCCTGGAGGAGCGTTTTGCTGTATTTCCTAAAGGTCTGATTCTCCCAAGCCCTGGACATAGTAGGATAAGAGCATATCAGGCCTTCTTGTGTGAACCCTGTTACTGCAGCTAGTTGCCAACCAAACCTTAGATGACAGATGCCCCAAATGATGTAGATGAGTGGGTTCATGAGCCTAGCCAAAGTGCGGTGATTTGTAATACTGATTTCAGTTAATCCCAATAGTAGGTCCTGCAACTTAAACTGCAATGGAAACTTTGCATCATTCAGAACCTGCACCTCTGAGTACTCCCTAGTCAGGAAGGAGGAGCAGTCCCATAGTAATTCATATAATATGCATCCAGGTGAAACTAGAACTAAGGGGGCTCTCTTTGAATATCACAGTGGGGCAATTTTAAATATACTCAGTGCAAATCCAAATCCATATTTCTTCTCACAGTCTAGTGGACAAAATGTGATCCACAGATAACCAGTAGCTTAGTGGCAAAGGCTAAGGGAGGGCTATTGTGTTCCCTGTGGTGGACACTGAAAAGGACTCAAAGGAGGCTGAGTTATGGTGGTCTTTGATATGTGGAAAATGTCAGCTTTCTTCTGCTTTTCCTGAATCTCTGTTCTTTCAGTTCTGGAAAAAAATCTAATGTCCCAAAAAAAGTTATAAGGTCAGGGTACTGTGGAGTGTTTGCAGCTTACCACTGGCTGAAAGAAATTCTTCCAGTTTCAGATCAATTAATATTCACAAGTCAGGAGGTACATGTAAACTGCACTTTCTGTTTCGCAAGTCCATAATATGTTTTTATATGGATCTGGGTTTTTTTGCATTTTGCAGGGACCAGATGGTAAGCCAGGTCTACCAGGATTTCCTGTAAGTATTATGTTCCTGGGATTTAAATACATATTCTTGAATATACTTTAATATTTTATTATTTATGTAGCACAGAATTTATACAAGTTCTGATAAATTCTCATATGGGAGAACATAGGTCTTTATGCAGTCAACAGGATATTATACTTATGGTAGAAACGAACYCTGTGTTAAGACCTTTCTGCAGTTTAGATGCAGGCATATGATCTCAGGATCCTTTCTCTGCTGCCTAACTAAGAAGAAAGATGAGAAATCTGACAAATGATATTGACAAAATGCTGGCAAATTGCCGGAAGTTCTGCAGAAGGTTGTTTACTGACTCGTGGGTATTGTGGACTGTACTGGAAGCTGGAAGTGGGGGAAAAAACTAAAAAATTATTTTTAGTTAAAAAAGACCTGGTAAGATATAATCTCTCTGTCATTAACAGAATTTCTACAGACATGAAAACACCTTTCTTGCRCTGATTTCAGCTCTTTTCTCTATCTCTTTTCTAATGTAGAAATCATGTAGACTTAAACTTGATTCTTGATTGGTGAAATTATGACATAAGCCAAATGTTTTCTCCACGTAAGATATAAAAATGATCGTTTTTTTCATACATATAATCTATATTTCAGATAAAAAATATTTTAAAGTACTATTCCTTTGAAAAATGTACCTTCAGAAATTCTTCTGAAAATCAGTGAGGTTAAATAGAATGAGAGAGAATAAAGTAGGGAGGAAAGAGAGAGTTTTAGGCTGAATTTCCACTTTTATTAATATTTACTTATTTCTGTTTGTGAACGTGTGTATAATCTACACTGGTGAAAAACATCAAGGGGTTATTTTTGTTGTTTTTAACAGATTCTCCCTATCTGATATTTGTTTTAGGGAATAAAGACAGCAATATGGTTTTATGAAAGTGCTTAGATTACAACCAGAGTGATTTAAAGTTCAAGATTTCCAGTTATTTAAAATTATATTTAGTAAAATTGCCCAGCTCCATATTCTCAGCAGATCTCACTATATGTATATGTACTCATTTTTACTTAGGGCCCTCGGGGACCAAAGGGAGATACTGGTTTATCTGGACCACGAGGACCTAAAGGACAACAGGTAAGAGAAAATGAGTAGGGAAAAGTACAAGCTGCAAAATGTATTAGGTAGAAAATAACATTGGTGACATTACAAGTTTTATGATTTTAATTTTGTTAGGGACTGGGCTGTTAATAAGTCTATGTGAAAAATTTACTAAGTGGAAATTGAAGCCATGCTGAACAAAATACCGTGATGTATTACTGAGAACCGACATTCTGTCCCCTGGACTGAAATTCTGCAATGCACTTATCGGAATAAGTTTGCATAAACATTAAACACGAGGTGACCTTTTCTTGCAAGCTCATCATCTGTGCTGACAGCCTGGGATCCTAACTGAAAGGCCAAATATATAAGCATGATCTTTTCTTCCTCCTGCAATAGCACAAAAGGCTTTGCCTCCGGAAGTATATCACAGTGTTTCTGTTCCCAAAGAAAGTCTAAGACCTGGGGAACTCCTTCTTCTGGATTCTTTCTCTTATTTCTACACAATTGGGTTTGCATTATAGCACTGCTGTGATACAACTAAGGACTGACTCTGCTGTTTTGTAAATATCCCAGTCGTTGTTCTGTTCTTCTCCCCTTCTCCACCTGCAGGAAGCAGGGGAGAAGGACAAGTTATTACAATCTTGGGGATAAGAAAAACAAAAACACTTTCCTCTTGTTCTTTGTGTTTGTAAGTAGCTGACCTCACTTTCTCACAGGTAATATGAAGCTTTGGGAATGGTTAATTATGGTTTGAAGTGAGATTGTAGGTGAACAGCAGCTTCAGTGCTTAGGAGGAAACATTCCAGGCCACAAATGCCAGTCCCCTTTTGACGTTCCTRTTGTTTTACCCAGTGAATAAAATCATCAAGCTGAACCTTAAAACTAGTTAAGTGGCTTTTTGGTGTGGTTTGGGGGATTTTGTTTGCTTTTTGGAGTATGTTGGGGGGCAGACTTCTACAGTCCCTAATGGAAACAACTTGAAACTCCCACCGATGACATCATGATTCTCAGGCTGATTATAAGCTGTGAACACAAGGTTATGCTCAAGGTTGATGATCTCAGGAAGCACAATGAATCTTCGTAGACCCCTAGGAATATTCCCCTTCAAGGATCATGAGAGGCTTCTATTGMAGTCTTGGGTGCATAAAACCTCACAGAAGACAGTTAGTGAAGCCAGCTTCAAGGAGACTCCAAAGTGTGCCTTAAATATGGGGAAGATGAACCACAGGGGAAGGGCTACAAGTCTRTCGGTGCAATTAGTTTCAAACCGGGTATTTTCCATTAGAGATCTTGGGAGAGCTATTGTACCAAGGTGCTCAGATTGCCTGAGTTAGGTAAAGAGAGTTATAGGTGAGGTCTAGAATAAGAACCATTTGTTTGCACTGGGGAATGAAAATTCATGGTTGTGGTGCCATTATTGAATGGAATTACACCTTGAAGAAGTGAAACTCAGAGGCTCATAATACTGGGGAGGTAATGAGGCTGCATTATGCTACAACTATTTCGAGAGAAAGAGCCATGCTTTCCTGATTGTCTAGTTCTTTCTAGGTARTGTTCTATCAAACTTTCCCAGTTCCAACAGGGCTTCCTGACCTGTATCTAAGCTGATGGTCCACAGGAAGATTCCAATAGCTTGTTTTCCTTTGGCATAGGTTTCTTTCGGACCCAGCGTATGTTTCATAGGGTTTGTGTCATGTGAGTGAGAGTAATTGAAAGTCAACCTTACTCACACTGATTTTGCAGTATAGTGTTTTTTTCTGACTAATCTGTCACATTTCCAACAGCAATATTGCTGCTTTAACTTTTCCTGCTTCATTGATGCCTGCTTTGTAAACACTGTAAAATACTTTGGTAATTGCAGGGTGAAAAGGGAGAACCAGGAGCTCTCATTACTGCTGATGGATCTTTAACTGAATTGTTAGGAAGAAAAGGGCAGAAGGTGAGCTGACACTGCTTTGTGTTCCTCCAGAATGTTTGGTGGCCTTCTTGCCAGTCACTTTTGCTAGATATTGCAGAAGTTCTCTCTTTCATCTGTGTGTTCGTCTGTCCCCAACAGGGTGAAGCTGGAGTGGTAGGACAGGTGGGACCAATGGTAAGACATTTCCAAAGTCTATTGGATTCTTTTTTGATTTTGTTTGGTTTTATAGATACTACTAAGTGTAAAGATAGACTGTTTTAGCTTTTCATTACTTCTGAGCAGAGGTGAAATTTTCATGCTTAAGGAATACTCATGTTAAAGGAYGGTCAATGTCCTTTAGAAAAAATGTGTTTGTTACATATGTGCTGCTGTGAACTACATACTTAATTCAGGATTTAAATTTAGGTATTACCACTGTATTCTTTTTAACTCAACAGTGAAATATCTTCAAAGCTAGAAACTCACCTGACTTATGCAGCGATTCTGAGTGAACTGGCAGAGAAAAGGCTGAGGGGGGGGTGTCTAATTACTGTCTTCTACTATCTGAAATACAGCTTCATACAGTTCATCATATAGGCAAGGTCATTTAGAGGAAGTCCTTGCCAGCACTAGTCTCAGCGATAATGCTGCAGGAGAATTTGGCACATAGAGCCTGTCTCAAGACTTTGTCCAGCCGGTTCCTCTCCTTGCTCAGACCGTTGTGCTGAACTGCCCAACTACAATTCAGGTTCATTGTAACAATCTGTTTTTCAGTTAGTGAAAGCCCATTAGCATTTCCTCACCAAAGGAATCTGTGATGATAGACAGAAGTATATGGATTATATAAGTCAGAAAAACTTAATGTATTACTCCAAAAAACTTAAGATTATAAAAGGTAACAGGCCACTGCCAGTTCAGTTAAAACAGGTGACACTGAGGTAATGGACCTTAGTAGTTCCCACAGTTCATCTTCAGGGAACCCTAAGATGGTGGTAAGACTAGTTTTGTCAGTTTAGGTGATACCTTCAGAGCACTGGACCTCTGCTTTTCATCTTTGCAGTGCTGAAATTGTCCACAGTGTCACCCAGAATGTGTAATCTTCAGTGCTTCCCCTAAAAGGCACCAACAACCTATTTGCCAAAGAAGTCTTGATTCAGACTTCCAAGTGTCTACTCATAATACTGTGAGAGGATTGTGAGGGATTTCATCYTTCAAGGCCAGAAAGGAGAACAGAGACCTGGTGACTTTTACTCTCCCTACTAGGTAAGATTTGAGGCAGGAGAGAACATGAAATCTTGCTGTCTGTTAAGCCCTGATACACAAGCAAACTTACAAGTGAACAGCTGAGTCAGGGAATTTTTTTCTTAGTTATTTCACCTCAGCTTCAGATCTAGATCTCTCCATGGTAACGGGCATGCAATCTGATCAAAACTCTGTGTTGCCCATCACCAATCTCCTTGTTCACATAGGAAAACACAGAACCTGAGATTCTTGGCGCAGAATTTTTCAGTTTGATCAATGCTGCTGTTGGCCATGATTCATTTTAGTATTGTCTCATAGAAAAAACCTCTTTGCAATTGGTTGGCATTTTGTGCAGCAATAATGTGCAGACTGCAGAGTGACTGCTTGGTCAGAGCCTCTGGGATATAACTTCCCATAGCTTTGATGTTAATGGTTTTGTTCCACTTTACGCAAGTTAAAGCTTTGGCCCAAGATCAGCTTTGAGATAACTGGGGACGCTGTTTGCTCCTCTCTGCCGCTGGAGGCAGAATAAGCTCATAGATCCGTTTCCAAAATTTGGGGAAAAAAAGCCCCACTCCCTTCCTTTTTGAAACTTCAGCTGAAAGAAGCACAGTAGTTTGGACCACAAGGGATTAAGCACAGAGAAGTAGCTGACAGGCAGATGAGAGCTGCAGCAACCAGGGAGAGTCTCAGGAGGTGAGTATTGTCAAGAGCAAATGCAGAAGGGGTGGACTGAATCCAGCCTCCTGCTGTGGGGAAATGAGAAAGCACTGTTCCTTTACGTTCTTTGCTGGAAGGGGAGCAGGCCACTTGATGATACTGAAGAGTCCTTAGTAAGAACTACAGCTTTAGTCTGTGCAGTTGACTCTTTTGACTCCTTTGCTGTTGTAAATGGAGTTTCCTTTTCTGCTAGACAGCAGTCTGCTGTGGTTTCCTCACTTCCCTCTTTCACTTCTAGTTGTGACTGCTGGCACATGTCTTGTGTAGTTGCTAACATTTCTCAGGGAAGGGCTGGAGTTTTAGTATAGAAAACAGTCAAGGTGGCTCCAGCACAACACAATCAGAGGTTTCTTTTTATTTAAACTATTTTTAAACTTTTTTTTAATTTTAAACATATTTTAAACAAAAAAGCCTGTTTCTAGTCATCTTGGTTGCTAAGTGGAGCTCAGATTTAAATAGTCTTCAAGGGCTCAAATATGAGAAAGTAAAACAGAAAAATACCCCACACATTTTGGGTTTCTTTTTTCAAACCTCATCATTGTATTTGGTGGCGAGGAAAGGTGGATTGACTCATTTTGAAAACTTAGGGGTGCAATACTAAAGTTTATATCTGTTAGAGTCCACCCATGATCTAATGTTTGCTTTGAACATAGACATTGACACTGATCATATGGGCAGAAGTTACCTTCAAAGGGGAAATGAAACAGAAGTTTGATAAAAGTCCTACTATCTTGGAACAGCTTCAAATGTCATTTGTAAGAGGTGCTTTAAATTCTGATGATGATGATGTTGTAGTTAACATTATTTTCACAAGTTAACCATTCCTGAATTTCATATCTAATGCAGTCATCAGTTTTGGCATGATAAAAATTATGTGAATTTTACATTACACTTACATTTACACTTACATTGCAGTGCTAGGGAACAATATTCAACTTAAGGTTATATAATCTTTAATTTTACCTCTCTTGTAGAGTTCATTCTGGAATGTGCCTTGGGTTTTTTTTTTTTTTTTTTTTTTGTTAATGACAGCTACTAATTGCAAAATACTACCGCAATTTATCCATCAACTCCCATTTGATGCATAAATCGTTGATTACATTTTCCATGAAAGTAGATCATTTTTCAATTAAATGATACTACGTAAAGTAAAAGACAAAAAGACAAACATTTGCCAGTTTGAGATAAAAGGATTTGGTAAATGATAAACACTACCAATTTGGCAATGGCTTAATTCAGAAAATGATCTTTCTAGCTCTTAACTTCCACGCTTCCTGAATGCCTTGAGCTAAAACATAATGGGACAACAGCCCTGGACTCTCAATAAGATGACTCAGTTCTGCCACAGGCTTGCTGAGTCATCCCATGCAAATCATGCTTCTCTTCCCTGAGGTGCAAAGTGAAGGCAATACTGGTTAATTCTGTAAAAGGTACTGAAATCTGTGGATAGAAAATCCAATAATGTGTAGGTATTCAGTTTTAGTATACTGAGGGACACTGTTCTGGTGTCCTTCATTTTTGCTTGGTTGACCCTATTTACACCTTCCTGTGAAGCCACCTAATCTCCTATATTCTCAAATCGTGGAAAAATAGTTCAGAAGGAGTGAGTGCTCGTTCCCCTGTTCTGCAACAGCAACAACACATGAAAAGCTCCTGTTCTCATTGTCACTGCCCATGGAGATGAGCATGAGATGTTTATTTTATTTTATTTTTATTTTATTTTATTTTATTTTTTGCATAGTATTTACACAGAACTCTAAAGACTGATGGGCTTAGCTGTAGTGATGTCCAGTGACTTCTCAGGAGTGATTTAATCAGAAACAAGAAAAAACTGCRAAGTGAAATAACTATGAGTTCAGCTTCATGCTGTGCACTGTTCATAACTGGGAACCAAACAGTTCTTCTGGTCCTTCCAGACAGGCTGCAGGGGTGTCATTAGCAACAAGGCTTCAGTGCAACCGTGGAGAGCACTTTTTTGAAAAGAATCTTTGCTGTCAGCACCATCCTGTGTGAAGGTGGTTGTAGCTCCTCAACCTAAATATGTCCTCCAAGTAGATGAGGCAAACTGAAAAGAGCAGAAATGAGTCAGAAAGTATATTGACAGAGTTTCCAATATTGCTGCTGATACACTTAAGTAGGGAGAAAAATGAGGGAAACGAGGACTTGTGGTCTTGGAGCTAAGTAGAGCAATAGTAGAAAGGACTTATGTACATATCTAGAGCATTTCCATGGATCCTTAACTTGTTAAATTTTGCAGATCACCACTTTTCTTTCCAACATTTCTTCTTTTTTGTCTTTCCTCACTTACTGTTTTCACCTCAACACTTCTGATTTGATTTATTTCATTCTTCCTTTTTAGTTTAATTCATCTTCTACTCCTTCTTAGTCTCCACATTCCTAATTAATCAAGAGGAGTGACTTACCAGATGAGGATTTCCTCTTGTTTTTCAATTATTTGCTGATCATCCTTTGAAGTAGTAGTCACAATGTCAACAAAAGTTGGTAACTTAAAGGGACATGCCTGAATTGTGATAGGCAGTGCAATTGCCAGTCTTTCTTCCATCAGCACAGGTCTGTATTAACCACCATATTGCTGGTAACAATAGAAGATTTGTTACAATAAACACACCGAAAATGCTGTAATTTCTCAGGGYTAAACATATAAATTGTCACCTTTGAGAGGTATCTACATGAGATCTGTAAACATAATTGTTTTAGGTATTTGAAGTACCATTTTCAGATTTTATACATCCCACATACATGTAGTCTTTACTTTCTGTCTTCCATGCATATGTGGAATCACTCCTGAAGTTAAAACACAAGAGCCATAATGTCGAAGAAGGGGTATCCCTCAGCATTTCACCAGACTGAAAAAAAATGAAAATGAAACCAGAAGAGTTGACACATATATAAATAGATTGTCTAGACTCTGGTGGTTTTGTTGAGTCTCAGGAAGCTGACAGCAGGATGAATGTTTGCATTTTTTTTCAGGTTTACTGCTTTGTATCGACTCACTTGCTGACTGTCT
This sequence comes from Rhea americana, assembly GCF_003343005.1. Classification (NCBI taxonomy): domain Eukaryota; kingdom Metazoa; phylum Chordata; class Aves; order Rheiformes; family Rheidae; genus Rhea; species Rhea americana. Next base: position 952,134 of record NW_028186366.1, on the reverse strand, counting down.
AGAAATTAAATGCTTGTAAATACCAGACTATGGATCACCCATAGTCCTGGACTACTTTTCCTGAGGGGCTTGCTTGCCCCTTCTTTCTACAGTCACTTGTATGAGTCAGTGTGGTGTGATGGGTCACTCTCATGTAAAGAAGGGTCTGCTTTGTTTCAACTATAGCCCCGTAAATCCTTACACTAGGGATGGCTGGAGGTATGCAGTCATTTGGTGAAATATAAAGTCTTAGATTGGTACACAGACTTTTCTCACAGGCTCTGACATAAAAATATTTAGAAAAACCGTATAAGCCAAAAGCATATGTACAAAGCATCAACCTACTTAGCACCACTAAGAAAGATTGCCATTTTTCTTTCGGTTGATACCTCTAACTTTCCTTTACACTGTGATGCCTGGCAGCTCAGTTTTGAATTTTGCACCCTATAAATAGCTGAGAATTCAGACTTCATTTCAGAGTACCAATCTTCTTCCAAGCTAGAGTTCCTTTTTATACACATACCTCTCAGTTTCTGAAGTCTCTTAGAATAGTGAGTAGAGAGGACATTATGTGCATTGTCTGCAGACCATCACAGATTGAATTGCAATGCAAATGTGACTATGATTATGATATCCTTTCTAAATAATCAAAAACAAGTCACAGTTTTGTTTCATTTAAAATTTATTTTATTTTTTCTTCTTCTCCGTAATCACACTTTCTTTTCTGTCTAGGGACCAATAGGACCTGCTGGACCCAAAGGAGAGCTTGGATTCCCAGGACGCCCAGTATGTATCAAGCTCTCTGAAAAGGAATAAAGATAGAACAGCCTGTTTCTGAACACATGCTAAACTATTTCTACTTATTGCAGGGCCGCCCAGGACTGAATGGACTGAAAGGTGTGAAAGGTGAACGAGGCGAAGCATTATATGTAAGTCTTTCTTATGTATTGCAATTAGTTGAAAAAAATATTGATAAAATCTTAAGTTAAATCTCATTTATATGAACCCCTTTAAAATGATATCAGGACTAAAATAGCAAAAAAGATCTAGAAATGATGATATGCTTCTGTCATTTTTCGTATTTGAAAAGTGAAAATYGGAGTCCCTCCACACAATTCTTACAGGTATACATAGTTGTATTAGCTCCCAGGTGTGAAAGTTATAGGTGTGATTCCCAGTCAGCATAGGTTCAAATAGGCAAAGGATTTGAGATTGCCAATTCTTTCTATTTATCTAGGTGTTCCTGATGCAAATTGTCAGTATGACCCCTCATACAGCTCATGGGAGTTCATACTCACATGCCACTGTCTAGCATACGTACCAGGAGCACTTGAGCATATCTTTAATGAAGAGTCACCTATTCTATTAACGAGTAGATAATTGTTGACACCTACTACCTGCTTTAGCTGTAGTGTTGTATCTAGAATAATAACTATTGCCTAGTGCTTGGAAGGTGATAGAACTTGCATACCCACCTACATACTGTAACTTTGGAATGAAAAGTGATAAACCAAGGTCCTAGTTCAGCAACTCTCTTCTTATGAATAGCATTCATACAAATAATCTCATGGCAAACAGTAAGAATGGACTACTCAACAGTAAGCACTGCTTAGCATAAGCAGTAAATTTAAGAATAGCTTAGTTTTTACTTGGCAGACTAATTTATGTGGCTGTTCTCATGTCAGGAGAAGGTGTGTGCTAGAAAAACTAGTACCTATACCACGACAATAGCCAATAATATTTTATCTGCATCAGAAAATGGCTGAAAAAAAAAGACAAGGGACTTTTACTATGTTATCACAGAAATCATAAGAAAGTAAGGATCAGATAGGCATCAGGAAAGATTATCAAGTCAACCTCACTGCATTTCAATAGAACACTTTTTGTAAATGAATTCTGTTGTATGAGTCCTCTGATTTTATTTTGTTAAAAAAAATTAAACAGCACCCAAACTGTGAAACTGTGTTGTGTATCTGGACAATAAATTTGAGTGAGATGATATTTCTTTATCTGACTAATAGAGTTAGAATTTGCTTGGGAAGTATCTCAGTACCTTTAAAGAAAGGAAAGACTACGTATTAAATGGTTATTCACACTGCTAGAGAAAGGTTTAACTACAATTTTAGGTACTGGGAGGTGAAACCAGACAAATCAGACAAATTCTATTTGGTTAAAAAAAAAAAAAAGAAAAAAGAAATAGTGATTAGTCACTGGCAGAAAATACCAAAGGAATAAGGAATATTTTCCATTTCTTGATATCTTCAGATTGCATCAAGGTACCTTTTCTGGATGTCTGCTTTAACCAAACACAAATTATGAGTGCAAGTGTAACTAGATGAAGTATATCAGTTTGGGAGATTAAACAAAACAGATTATATGCTCTAGTAGCCCTTTCTGGAGTGCTAAGGGAAGATAAAATCTAACAGAATTCTAAGAGTATGAAGTTGCTGATAGATGAGGCAATGTGTGCCATCTCACAGAAGATGGTCTCAATGTAGAGTAGCATGCTTTGGTCATGTGGCCAGGATTTTAAAGGCTACAATAAAAAATCAGCATAGCCTTTGTGGGGGCAATCATGCCTTCAGCGTAGTGGATTTCCTTGAAGGTGCCAATTATAGCATGTAGTTACCTACTTGACACTTGAAAGTATATGAATCTCAGCAGTCTTGAGAAACCCAAATCAGTCTTGGAGACCAGACAGGGTTTTCCTTATGATGGTATGGTTGGGAGAGCCGGTGGTTTTAATTTAGATTCATTTTTTATTGGGTTTGGGTTTGCGATTTGGGCTATTTTTCCTGAAAATAACAATCTTAGACCATTTTGTTACCCACAAAGTGCTTTAGGTTAAATGTGAAAATTCACCTTGAAGCTTAGGTAGAGCTCACAAGTCAATGTTCAGCTTCCCCCCAGGCTATTTAATATAAAATTCCATGATTAAATTGAGCCCTCTGGGCCCCTTATCCTTCTTTCCCTAGGTTTGATTGTATTGCATGTGGAAGGATTTGCCTAATGTCTCTTACTTAACTTTCTCTTATCAGGGTCCCCCTGGCTTGCCTGGGCCCCCAGGGCCCCCTGGACCTCCAGGGCGTATAGTTCGTATCAAAGGAGTAAGTATGACTAGGACCCATTGCTGGTCTGTCACTGTAGCAGAAATATGCAGCTCTTGAAATGGTCTGCGAAGTGAATCCTCAAAAGCTGTTTCAGGCAATGCAGTTTACAGCAGTTTACCTTGCTTGTGTATGTGGGTAAAAATCTTTTAAACAAGGCCACTGTGGTGTAAAGGTTTTGCCCCACACATGCATACTGGGACCTGCTGATGGAACCATGGGAGTTCTCTATTACAAGCTGAAATCGTTGTTCAGGATGCTGACTTTGGTCTCCAGGCCTTGTCTAATTTTTTTTTAGATCTATTTGCTGTATTACCTACTGTATTATTGTCTGTGTTCATTAAATTCATTTTCCTTCCTATTTTCCATAGACAGTTTTCCCAGTCTCTCCCAGACCTCATTGCAAAATGCCAGTAAGTCACATACATACACAATCTGCTGTTAGCAAAATGCATGGCCATGACAATACATAACCACAATAGCTATGCAGCTTTCCCCCTCCCCGCCTTCGGCTTTGCACCAGTTATAAGATGTATTTTACCTAGCCTTCAAGATAACAGATTTCCAAGTGCTTAGATATTGAGAAATGAGCCACATACAAAATATGTAACAGAATTACAGACATTGGAACCTTTTGTATAAAGTGCTTTGATTATTTGGTTGCCTTAACTCTTTTAATGCCATTCCAAGCCACATGTTTCCATGGTGTAAGATTTGCTCTTGCTTATACATACATGTACACACATTTTTCATATGTATATATAAATAATGTCTTCATGTAGTTGTGTCTTTGGCTATTTTCAATTTCCCTGTTTAACAGGACATAAGACTTCTTATCTATTTCAATGTAGCACCTTTAGAACATTGTAGTACATTGAGTGGCAATGATTTTTTTCCTTATTTGACCCTCAAATGCAATAGATCTATTCATATATAAACCTTTATTATCTCATGAAAGCCTGCAGGTGAAGTTCGGCCCCTGCTTTTCCAAAGTGAATGGCAAAACCCCGATTGCCTTCAAAAGACCTGCAGTTTTGTTTAACATGTCACAGAAATTACATTCTACAACGAACAGGGTTCAGTCATGGTGGGACTTTCCCTATGGCAATATTGTAGTGTTGAACCATAGGCTAGGTATTTGRAAAGGATTCTGTCTGAGAGCTACAGTCCTTCCCTGAATAGTGTGATRTGCAGCAGGGTTGCTCTACTTTTCTACCCTATGGTAATTTTTCATTTCTACAGTTTTGGCCTACCGCTTTCAGGCATCATCTTCCCAACTCTTTGAATTCCTCCCTTAAACCTTCCCATTACCTTTATATAACCTTCTTATACATCTCCCCCTCCCTCCCCCCCAAAAAAATTCTTCTGGATTAGTCAACTTCCCCTGATCAGTCCTTTGAAACCCAGATGTACCAGGCCCTGAACAACTTGCTGTAGCTGACCCTGCTTTAAGCAGGGGGGTTGGGCTAGATGACCCACAGAAGTCCCTTCCAACCTCAGCTATCTATGATTCTCTAGGTAGTGATTCAAATAACAGAGCCCTGTTGTAACTGAATTTCAGATAATAAATGAGGTTGCCTTTCAAGAAGGGTAAAATCAGTGAATAACAGTAACTTTTATGTGCAGAAATAATAGAAAGCTGTAGTTATAAATACCTCTTCATGCATCTGAATATGCTAGATAGCTTTGTCCTACTTTTTTGAATAATTTCCTAAACCTATCCAAGTTTATAGATGTCTGCTGTACATGCTACATAAATGAATATCCCTAAAGAACTACAGACTGAACCCCACAAGTTTTCCTCATGTGAACTGACCTTCTGAAGTTAATGGAGCTATCCATGTGAGTAAAGACTTCTAAGAGCTAATACTGTAGGATTAGTCAGATACAGCAGTTGTATATTGAATTTTTTGGTATACTTGTTTCAACTTATACGAATAGTACTAGCAAGTACTAAGATCTGTCTATTTCGGAGTGCACTGTCATATTTTAACTCCTGCACTGCTCATATTTTGAAGACAGAGAGTGAAGGTAAGTAGCATGCCCATCATTATAGGAGAATGGAGTCAGAATAGGATAGAACAGAATTAGAATAGAATAGTTTCTGCCTCCCAGTTTTGATCCCAATGCATATGGAGCATAAGATCATCAGAGAATCTGCATAATTATGATTAGATAAAAAATTTACAGTCTGTTATCTTACAATCAAAAATCAARTCCTACTTTCAAATGCAGTGACATAAGTTCAGAATTATTCTTGAAGAATAAGTCGAGTTTTCTGATGTTTCACTAGCAGGACTGAAAGCAGGATTTGCTAATGCTTCAAAAATGCATGTCATTACCCTCTTGCTGAAAGCATGTTGCATGTTGAAGAGAGCACAATACTGAAAAAGGCTTCATCAGCTAATATTCAGACCTCATCAGACTGGATATTATCACAGAGCATTGTTACAATATTTACTGTGATAGTGTGCATATGTTCCATGCTTTCCTCTATGCACTTGAATCAGTTAATGTTTATGGATAGTTTTTAATTAATTTTACTTTGTCTGTAGGTGAACACTCCTTACCCAGGAAAGCAAGAAGCTCTTAACATCCAAGGTGAGTAATTTTTTTTCTTGACATTTACTTTAAATAAGCTCTTTTTGTTATGAACAAAGAGCATTGCTTTCTCTTGGCTAGTGTGTGACTGTTTTATGAGGAAATCATAGATGGTCTCACTCCTTTTTCTGGTGAACCTCAGATCATATCTTGCTGCAATCTCAGCATGTAAGCCAAGAACAAATTAACCTAGGTCTGAACTTCTAAGGCTAAGATATATAARTTTAGTAGTGCAACACAAGTTCTGCATGTCTAATTTTAGGAGTTTTCTATCAGAGTGGACATGTGGCATTGAGGAATAGGTGCCACAAGGCGCTGTTGAGTCTTTACTTCTCTGCTCTGGCAGTGCTCTTCAGATGCAAGTTCTAAAGTCTACCTAATATTACATCCCATCAGCCGAGTGGTCTCATTCCTCAGATGTTCATGGCATCACAAAAACTTCCCTTCTCTGACTGACTGATGCCAAAAATTTAGCTTGTGATCAGAGCTTTTATCCCATTGCTTGAAAGTAAAATATCACAGGCAGGGTTAACACACACTGAATGCTGGAGCACCAGAAAATATTACTCAGGGAAAAAACAAGATGCCAAAAGTCCTTGCTCTGAGGTGAACTTTGAATTTTCTGGGGATACAGAAGAAATGTTCTGCATCCCTTCATTCACTAGGATGGTGAGGCCTGTTGAAGAGAAAGTACACAGAGAAGCAGTCTTGAAACTTCTGTTGTAACACAGGGCTCTGAAAATGAAGTTCTTTTCCTTCTCCTATATTTGTGGCACTTCTGCTAAACTAGAAAAGGAAGAATGCTGTGAATATTTTTGTCCCTAAAATGTTCAATAGGCAGACAATGAGCCTGGAAGACTGCTGCAGAAAGCTCATGGAAAGGCTTCCTTGCCAATGAAGTCTTTACTGGAGATGCACAGCAAGAAGATTCCACTGGAAAAACAATGCCAGATTGTGGAGCAGGGACATGGCACCCAAGCAAGCCGGAGACTGTTTCTGTGCTTGCCTCAGTGAAATTCACACCTGCAATGAGAACAGGTTAGAGAGGAGACTGTGCACTGACTCCCAGCACAGGTCACAGCTGAACAACAGGGGCTGTAACTATCGTGGGCAGATAACTGTTAAAACGACTTCAGGAGACATGTGCTGTCATTGACCCTGTCACTGTACTTCAGCATATGATTGCGCCAATTAGGACCAGCTCACCTTACACTTGAGGAGGCATTTCCAGCTKAAGAAAGTGGCTATAAAATGTTACTGTGTCAGAGTGATGGTTTTTTACATGAATTTTACAAAGGTATTAACTATTACTCAGGCAGAAAGAAGAGATAAATCAGACCTAACAAATTTAATTAATCATTTTACCTAGGTATTTTACAGTGTAAAGTTACCATGAAAATTGAATAATATCTGGAAAAAAAAATAGAAGGTTGATCCAGATTTGTTTGGGTACAGTTCTACCCTTGGCTCATCTAGAAGGAAAATTATGGTAAAAGTATTTCTATTCTCAGAGAACATTTTCTTCATAGTTAATGCATTTATGACATGAAGGAGCAACAAAAGACCACATTTTCTGGCATTCATAGATGCAGTTATCATTTACTGGTTTGCATCTGAGCCTGGAGATATTAGAAGATATCATATCAAAAGTAGAGGTGTAACCCAAGAGCTGACAAACGTATCTATAAGACAGATGATAGGTGCCTAAGGAAAGGAGAGTGAAAGATCACCTTGCAGGAGAGACCTCGTTGCAGATGTTGTGGCTGATAAAGAAACAAAGACCAGCAGCTGAAGAGAGAACACATGCCAGCAGCCATTGAACGTTCATGCAGAGAGTGAGAAAGGTACATGCAGTGTGGAGCCATATGCACCTACATGTGAGATACWGCCTCTCACTTTCTGGAGTTTGGTTGTCATTGAAGATGTCTCTGCTGTTTGCAAATTCTCATGGATTTTGTTTCTCTGTGGTGCTTTTATGGCAGGTGCTAAAGGAAACGGAGATTCCTGGGAAGCACACAGTTCAGCAGACATAAAAGGAGAAAAAGGAGACACAGGTGCTCCAGGACCACCAGGTATTCTGAACATGAAGTGTCAGTGACATCCTGTGATAGTTACACTCCAGGCAAGAGGTTGGATGAGATAATCCTCAGAAGTCCACTTCAACCAACTTCTTAATATTCTATGCTTTATTTCTCATAATTATAAAAAGTATGTGTAGGCTAAATATATCAAATTACTGGTGCTAGGAGCATCATAATAGAAGCTGCTCACTAAGCATTTACTTTTCTGTATCAAAAGTTGTATCATAGAATCATAGAATAAATAAGGTTGGAAGGGACCTCTGGAGATCATCTAGTCCAACCTCCCTGCTCAAGCAGGGTCACCTAGAGCATGTTAGACACGGTTGCATCCAGGCGGGCCTTGAGGATCTCCAGAGAAGGAGACTCCACAACYTCTCTGGGCAACCTGGTCTAGTACTCTGTCACTCTCACAGTGAAGAAATTCCTCCTCACGTTCAGGCGGAACTTCCTGTGGTTCARTTTCTGCCCATCGCCTCTTGTCCTCTAGTATGGCACCACTGAAAAGAACACTGTGTTTGTCCCCATCCCCTTGACACTCTCCCTTCAGATACTTTTACACATTGATAAGATCTCCCCTCAGTCTTCTCTTCCCCAGGCTAAAGAGGCCCAGCTCTCACAGCTGTTCCTCATAGGGCAGATGCTCCAGTCCTCTGATCATCTTTGTAGCCCTACGCTAGACTCTCTCCAGTAGCTCCATGTCTCTCTTGTACTGGGGAGACCAGAACTGGACACAGTACTCGAGATGAGGCCTCACCAGGGCTGAGCAGAGGGGCAGGATCACCTCCCTCGACCTGCTGGCAACAGTCTTCCCAATGCACCCCAGGATACCATTGGCCTTCTCGGCCACAAGGGCACATTGCTGGCTCATGGTCAACTTGTCATCCACCAGCACTCCCAGGTCCTTCTCTGCAGAGCTGCTTTCCAGAAGGTCAGCCCCAAGCTTGTACTGGTGCCTAGGGTTRTTTTTCCCTAGGTGCAGGACTCTGCACTTGCCCTTGTTGAACCTCATGAGGTTCCTCTCCGCCCAGCTCTCCAGCCTGTCCAGGTCTCTCTGAAYGGCAGCAGAGCCCTCAGGTGTGTCAGCCACTCCTCCCAGCTTGGTATCATCAGCAAACTTGCTGAGGAGGCACTCTGCCCCCTCATCCAGGTCACTGATGAAGAAGTTGAACAGGATGGGACCCAGTCCTGAGCCCTGGGGGACACCACTAGCCATAGGCCTCCAACCAGACTCTGTGCCACTGATGACGACCCTCTGAGCTCTGCCTTTCAGTCAGTTCTCAATCCACCTCACTGTCCACTGTCACCTAACCCACACTTCTTGAGCTTATCTAGGAGGATGTTATGGGAGAGTGTCAAAAGCCTTGCTGAAGTCAAGGTACACAACATCCACTGCTCTCCCCTCATCTACCCAGCCAGTCATGCCATCATAGAAGGCTACCAGATTGGTTGAGCAGGATTTCCCCTTCGAGAATCCATGCTGGCTACTCCTGATCACCTTCTTCATATACATGGCTAATTTTTATATATTCAAAAATAATTATAGTAAAAAACTTCTATTTTGAAAAATTATTATTACAATTCACAATTTTTTTGATATAGTTTTTGAAAGTTCAGATCTTGAGATAAGGATTTGTCCAATGCCTGTAATTCTTTAAAATAGAAGGAGCAGTATATCAAATTCATGTTCCTATTCCGTACTTATAATCTTTGTCCTCTTAAGTTTTTGTGATACATTTAAAACCACATCTGCGTGGGTATTTCTGTCTTTGTTCCAAATGCACAGTTCTGATGACTAAAGATGATATTTGTTATGCTTGAGAGGATATCTGTTTGTTCTCATAAAAGCTGTTTTCTTGTTGTATTAATTTTTATTCTGATCACTATCCAGTGCCACAAAGTACATGTTAGTGCTTCCCAGACATCAATAAACTTGATAAAAAGAAGGAAACAAAGGAAACAAAAAATAGGAAAATTTCCTCTTCTCTGTATATCTACCATGAACACATACTTGTTCATTCCTAGGCTTTGTATTTAATGTATTTTAAAGTCCTGCAAGTATTTTTGCCTGTACCTGATGATTACAAACTGAGAGGATGATGCTTAAGATGTTGTTAGAGCTGCAGCTAATGATAAAGATAGTAAAAATAACATCAGAATTCTGGTTAAACTGTCACGTATCTACCTTGAAAACAGAATTCACGTTTGTCATAAAACAACAGAGATCTATTCATTTGTCTGTCAACAGAATCCAATGAGATCAACTAGCTTCAATATTTTGCAAAGCTAAAACACATAATTTATTCTGCTTGAGCAGGGGCGTTGGACTAGATGATCTCCAGAAGTCCCTTCCAACCTAAACCATTCTGTGATTCTATGATATAAGCTGTGGCTGCTTCTGTTGCTGCTCTAAAAAACTATTCCTATTTAGTTCTCATGAATTGATGTAGTTGCCAAAATATTTTTATATTTTTGTGGAACTCAACTCTCTAGGTCTTACAGATATCCACATAACCTTTGACATTGGAAATTCAGAAGCCAGAACTTGCAGGGTGATAGAACATGATGGAAGTACAGTATGTTTTCAGGGCCTTCTCTGGGGGACAGTCAGCTGAAGCTCCTTCCCCTACAGTATCTACTAAACCCAAGAAGTCAGAAAAGTTTTCTGAACCATGCTATTCATCCACTCAGAAAGCTAGCACATTTCTTCTTCCTTTTCCTGAAACATCTCTGCTCTAAATTTACACAATGACTCTGTTAAATTGATACTGGTAAAAAAGATGAAGCCAACCCATAAAGCATGGGTTAATGGCAGGCCACACTTTATTCAGACACTATGTATTGACACAGGCATAAGAGATATCTAGAGCATAGATGCACTGTTCCAACCACATGTACTATGCTCCAGCACAACCCCAGTGCTTCTGGCTGAAAGAAAAGAATTTGTGTGCTTGTAAAAAACCATATTTAGAAAAAAAAGGAGAAGATCTCACTGTATCACAATCTTGGACCCAGTTCCCTAAGACTGAAGATCTACTAATCTAAACTGCAGTGTTTATTGCAATGTGCTGACTCTTGACCATAATCAACCCTCTTCCTTCATATGGGTCATTCCCCACACAGCCATACCAGTACCTGACATTCTGGACAGGTTGTCACATTCATCCACATCCACCCTTTGGGCTACTTGTTTGTCCTGAGACCTTGTTTTCTGTAGGAAGGAGCTTCACCCTTCCRTCTGTGAATCCTGAAAGGAATGGAGCTAGAGAAAGAGCAGTGAAGGGTTTCCCACTGGGCAAGCATTAATTCCTGGCGTAACTGGGTTCTGTTGCTCCGGAGCTGAATTCGTCCCTAAGTCAGATCCTAGATCTGAAGATAGTATAGCTTTTTGTTTTATAAAAGAAAGGGCATGTAGGTTATGTGTCTTCAATATCATTGCGAAAATATGATTTACTATTGATCATGCAGGTGTGAAGTGCTATTAGTCTGTTTCAGCAGCACCCCCCCAAAAAAAAACAGAAAGACGTGTCTAGTCTGTCAGCAGAGGCCACATCACAAACCATGTTGTGTGTCAGGATCCTTAAGAGTCCTGCCAAAAATTGCCTGTCAGCTCTCCACTGAATGCCTGGAGAAGAGAACTGGACTAGGTTTGCCCCTTGAGAAGTCATGTTCAAGACTAATCAGAATATATTTGAAGTTGACATATCTGGCTGTAACAAGCAGCTGTAAAAAGCTCTTTTTTCAAGTGTATGCCAAACAAATAATATTTGAAGTCTTTTAAGACTGGCTTGTCAGCTTTGGTGACCCACTACTAGCAGACAACACAACCCAGCTGCTATAATCATTGATGTTGGCGCTGGCTTTTGCTGCAGAAAAATGGCAATGGAAAGTTATTCTATGATCAATAGACTGACAGTAACCCTGGTTCTTTCTCTTCTAAGCAAAAGAGGTAACACAACTGTAATTAATTCAGAATTGGACAGGTACTGCTTGACTACCCTACTGATGTCAAAGCATATGGATGCTTTTCTTTTATCTTGGTTTCCATCAAAAGGGTTAATTTGGAGGTCTTTCTTTCCACCTGTCATTTTTAAAAAATACTAGGAGCTTTTCATCTCTGATACTTCCTTGCTTTCAAATTTGACTAAAATTCACAAACAGGTTCAAAATATATTAAGGTGGAGGAGTGACAGACAAGATAGAACATCTAAGCCCTCTTTCATTAGGAAACAGAACTAAAAATATCTGTTAGATTTAAAGGTTAATGTTATTATTTTAAAAAATTTTCCTTTAAATTCCTAAAACAGTAATATCCAAAGCAGTGCTTTTAAGATGGAAATTATAGATAATTATTCTACTAAAATAATTTTCTTCATTTTTCAGGTCCACCTCTGCCTCCATCATATTTCAGCCACTTTATTAATAGCATAAAGGTAATTATATCCCATTTGTGTTTGAGTTCTATGAAGCTTTTTTAAAGTATGTTTTACTATACACTAAGCAGAAAACTCTACAGTACGGTGAAGCATAAAATACCAGGTATCTGCATCAGCAATTATATGCTATATTAATTTCCTAAACTTCAGCTGGATAAACAAGTTTATTAGAAGTATAGAGAATGTAGATGCCAATAAATATATAAAGATTACTTTTGAAAATACGTTWTTACTTTATTACTTAGTCTTTTTACCCTCTCAGTGGTATAAAAGTGAGTCACAATTCATTGTTACCTAACATAAGGTGGTATAAAGTGTCTGCCATAAGTTAATGCTTTTACTTCCATGCTTTCTATGAGGTGAGAGACATCCATTTGTTAAAGGGCTGCTAGAAAAATTTAGCAGCGATTAACATATGAAAAATATTCACTTATGTGTAATACTACTTATCTTTTCAGCACAGTGAATAAAATAGGTTAAAGTGACAGAAGCCACTTTCATGCTTCCCCATAGTTACATCCTGGAGTGTCTTATGAGAAAGCCTCTCTATGCCCTGATGTGTTTGGTCTCTCTCTATTCCACTGTTCTTGATTGCTTTAAGTGACAAAACTGAGTACCAATGGAATATTACTTTAAACATTTTAACTAAAAAAGATTAAACGATACAAGATCTAAAAAAAAATGGAATCAATTTATCATTTGATGATACCACCAAAAGTAGTGCTCTATAAGGATACCATTAATTTCCTTGAAGGACTCATAGTTTCATCTTGTTTTCAGATTTTGTTTTTATCTGGCTGAGTTCACCTAAGTTATTTCTATGACATAAAGTGCATCAGCCATGCTGAAAGATATAATGTGGCTTCTCTGATCTCACAGAGCAGTGTCTGTAGCTTTAAAACTTTAGCTATAAAGAGTTGATTTTATATCAAATCCTTCAGCTCTCCAAAATGACATGCCACACAGAAAGCTTTATAGTCCTGTTTACTGAGAAACTAACATGGAAAAAAAAGGCAGAAGAAGAGCTAAACATGGCCAATTCTATATCCTTTCTGCAACTACCTGTCATTCTTGCTTTGTCTGTTGCTCTCTCTAGTCACAGGTTTATTTCTCAGAAAGGTGTACTAAAGTAGATGACGAAAGTCGAAGGAAGAAAACCAGCTGAAAAACTGAAAGAAATAATGTGAGGCAAAGCCTAATATTGCCGTGGCTCATTTTGGACAAGGASATAATGATTTAGACAGATAAGAAGAAGCCTTTAAAGACACTTTATTTCCCAGACAATCTGATAATCATCTTTGTAAGAGAGGAAAAGAGAAGCAGTCTAAAGTTTCTGCAATTTTGTGCAGTGCTTCTTCTGTTGTCCTGGTACATATCCCCACTCTGTTCTCTAAGGTGATCTTCACTTTGCTACACACCTTTCCAGGTCAGTCAAATTCATATCTTGCTTTGCTTTCTCCACAATGCAAGGGAAAAGCAGCAAGCCTAGTTTTTATGCTTCCTCTGACTTACACTCTCTTTGCCTCCAACTACAGCACAGAACACAGTTTTGCTGGGTGGAAGGGCAGGAAACAGCAATAGAATCAGTTCCCTCTGCCTTGTTTTCTTCCCCAAATCTCCACCCTGAGAAATGTTTGCACCTTCAGTAGAAGATTCCATATCACTGAAGAAGGGAGTGTTGTCAAAAGGCAGGTAGTAAGCTGATGCTGTTCTTTCTTAAGCTAAGATCTTTCACATAGCTTTAAAAGATCAGTGCATAGGGTTATGATCTTGTTTCAGCTGAATGTTTTAAAGTGCATTCTCTTCAAAGGGTGAAAAGGGAGACAATGGAGAACCTGGTGTAAAAGGAGAAAAAGGAGAACCAAATGGAGGTTTTTTTCTGACAGGACCTCCTGGACCGCCTGGAAGACCAGGATTAGTTGTAAGTCATACAAGCTGTATAATAGGAATAATTGTGGGCACATATTGTTTTAACTAAGAAAGCATTAAATAGAGACAAACAACAAGATGATGCTAAGAACTATATATAAACTCATATGCTAACAATTAGATTAGTAAGGGAAAGAGAGAGTTGCATTAGGCATAGACACAGATGCTTCAGTATTGTGTATGGAATTAATTTTCTATGAAAAATTGATGCAACGTTATGCTAGCTGCTCAGCTGCCTAATATAACTACATCGGAAAGTAGGTTCATGCTATTAACAGCATTACAAATCAAGGCAGAACATATGATTTGTGATGCTACTCCTTATATCCTCATAAAGGCCAAAACAGGCTATACAAAATGACATAGAGGTTATCTTCAAAAAATTCTTGCCACCTAAGTGGCCATCATCTTATTTTCTGTTCTAGCAATCCAAAAACATGAATGAAAAGTCTAGTGTGTACCAGTCTGGACTATTCCTTTAAAATTTAACCAGTCTTTATTCTGCTGCATGATTTAATCTCCTGATAGTTGCCACCACATCTGCTTTGGAATCAAATCTGCTGCCACTTTGCAAACTAGTTAATCCCTGGGATCTGACAACCAGTGCATGCATTGACATACTGTATTGTATGTTCTGTGCCAAGGAGCATCATAGTGTGTCACAGTTGAGGACAAAGTTTTAGGTTAGCAATCCTTTCTTCAAAATCTTCCTGATCCTATTTCACATTGCTGAAAATCATCTTCTTATTTAGAAACTGTTCCATTCGCAAGAAGGAGGAGTTGGAGGGCACAGCTCAGATCCATCAGAGACTAAGTTCTCCTAATCCATGAACCAAAAACTTTCCAAATATGCAGGCCAGTCTGAGCACAGGAAGCATAAGCCYTCCTGATTTAGGCTAACAATGACCTGTGATGCCATTACTAAACTGGAAACATAGAGATGGAGTCTTTTTATCCTGGAAGACAAGCAGGTGAAAGCATCAGGGATATAAGTATTTAATCAGGAGAGAGAGAAGGCAATATTCAGCATGAGATATAAGATCTGCATGGAGACATGTTTTTAAAACTTTCCACCATGGTCCTTCAGGAAAACTCAAGATTTTATAAGCATATCAAAGTGAGTGGCAAAGCATAGATTTAGGAGTTTGAGAGCACTGCAGAGTGTTTGGTGGACATTAGGTACTTAGGAATAGGTGCAGAAATTTTCAGAAAGCTTTCTGAAACTTCTACTCTTGAATTTAGTTTAATATATGGGTAGATTTTTCATTTTCCATTAATATCCATGGCTTCTTGAAAAAAATCACCTATGGACTCATACCTAAATAGGGATGTAATGGCCGACCTTCAGAAAATGTTGCCCCCAAAGATTAAGGTCCTGCAGCAGTGAAATAAATACATTCAAAGAATTTTTTTTTTATTGATAGGGACCAAAAGGGGATTCAGTTGTTGGACCCAGAGGACCTCCTGGATTACCTGGCCTACCTGGCTTACCAGGTTATGGAAAAACTGGACCTCCTGGCCCACCTGGCCCACCAGGACCACCAGGACCCCCTGCAATATATGGCTCAGGTGAGAAGGTGTGATTCAGCTTTTCTCTGTACATATGAGCACATAAATTTGCTTACACCTCCTCTTCACCTCTCTTCACATACCTGTTCTTCCAGCTATACTTTCACTCTTCACACTTAGATCAGTTTGCTTCYGTCTCTTTTACACACTCTAGATTTCTTCCTACGGGTGTGAATTGGAAAGAAGAGGAGAAAAAGACAGCAACTGCTATCAGGTTTCATTGACTAGTGCCAAGGGAGCTATTGCAGGAAAATCTTATTTAAGCTGTGATTAGGAAGTCTACGTAACAGATAAAGGCTGCCTAGAGAGCTTTGTGAAATCTATCAAACTAAGCAGTTAGCAAAATTTGGGAAAATTTTAATGTGACAAGAAGCTCTTCCTTGATATAAGGGCAGTACTCACACCAAAGTTGAAGTCTAGAATGAAGCTGCAAGAGAACTGCTTCTGATAAAGTAGTTGTTATGCTAATATTGAATACAAACAAAACTGTTTTGAGGTTGATTACTGGACATTTAATGATTTTTAATTTAGTGGATTAAAAAAGGAGCAAAAGGACCACAAAAAAAAAAAAGACCACAAATGGTCACGTTTGAAGGATGAACTTTATAAATAAGGTGGTGCTGGAGCTTCTGATGGACTATTTCAAACTTGCTTCAGAAGAAATGCATTAATCAAGTGTCCCAATTCAAAACATTTTCCCTTTTGACTCCTCTTGGGTCACAGGTCTGCTAATGAGGGATGTCTTACTGTTGTATGTCCAGACGTTGGACTAGGTTCTGGTAGATGGGGTCTTGTATGAACTCTGAGACTACTTAGCAAGTTTACCTAAGTGAGAGAGTCTGATTTTTCCCTCTGGGAACTGAGACCAGAAAGGGAATCTAGTGAGCCAAAAACAGTTTTCCASACCAAAGCATTCCTTAATCTGAAGGAAGCTGAAGGAAGATAGCATACTGACAGCAAGGGTGCTGTTAACAGTATAAAGAGGGTATAAAGCAGACCTGTCTTGCCTAAAGTTTGGGTTGGCCTAGCTAATCCAGATCTCCACTTCTGGAAACTAATGATCAGTGTGCTTCTCTACAGTATTTGTTCTTCCCATGTGCTGGTTTTGAGAGCAACACTTTAGGAATTTTCTCATATAATTTATATCAAGCACTTCTGAATATTAGCTAAGAGACACAGTTAGAAAGAACAAATTATTATTAGTATTCCATCCTTCTACTTTTGCTTGTCCACCCTGCCGTTAGGCTTCATTGTCCTCCAACACATTTTCCTCTTTGCTTTATAAGAAGCTTCTTTAAGCATACACTGATAGATGTCCACTTTACTAAATATTCTGAACATTGATAATTTATTTCTTATCTTCAARGTATCTAGTTATCTCTGTTAAAGCTCTCAATTACTGTAATTTGGAGCTCACATACTCCAGTGTGGGGGAAAAAGAAATGGCTTATCTGCAAATAAATAATGGGATTTAAATACCCCCAATGGCTTGCAAACTATTGATCTGTCTCCCATGCAACACACAAAAGAATAAGTTTCACTACTGCTTTTTAAAAAAAACCTTAAACTACATTTTCTGTAGTTCTTTTCAACAAAGCTATCCAGACTTTGACCTTGCAAGGATCACATTCAATACGATCTTATACTACTCCTAGACACCAACACCAAATATTTTATTTTGACTCACAGAATCGGTAAGGTTGGAAGGGACCTCTAGAGATCATCTAGTCCAACCTCCCTGCTCAAGCAGGGTCACCTAGAGCATGTTAGACACGGTTGCATCCAGGCGGGCCTTGAGGATCTCCAGAGAAGGAGACTCCACAACYTCTCTGGGCAACCTGGTCYAGTACTCTGTCACTCTCACAGTGAAGAAATTCCTCCTCACRTTCAGGCGGAACTTCCTGTGGTTCARTTTCTGCCCATCGCCTCTTGTCCTCTAGTATGGCACCACTGAAAAGAACACTGTGTTTGTCCCCATCCCCTTGACACTCTCCCTTCAGATACTTTTACACATCGATAAGATCCTCTCCCCCCCCCCCCTCCGGTCTTCTCTTCCCCAGGCTAAAGAGGCCCAGCTCTCACAGCTGTTCCTCATAGGGCAGATGCTCCAGTCCTCTAATCACCTTTGTAGCCCTATGCTGGACTCTCTCCAGTAGCTCCATGTCTCTCTTGTACTGGGGAGACCAGAACTGGACACAGTACTCGAGATGAGGCCTCACCAGGGCTGAGCAGAGGGGCAGGATCACCTCCCTCGACCTGCTGGCAACAGTCTTCCCAATGCACCCCAGGATACCATTGGCCTTCTCGGCCACAAGGGCACATTGCTGGCTCATGGTCAACTTGTCATCCACCAGCACTCCCAGGTCCTTCTCTGCAGAGCTGCTTTCCAGAAGGTCAGCCCCAAGCTTGTACTGGTGCCTAGGGTTATTTTTCCCTAGGTGCAGGACTCTGCACTTGCCCTTGTTGAACCTCATGAGGTTCCTCTCCGCCCAGCTCTCCAGCCTGTCCAGGTCTCTCTGAATGGCAGCAGAGCCCTCAGGTGTGTCAGCCACTCCTCCCAGCTTGGTATCATCAGCAAACTTGCTGAGGAGGYACTCTGCCCCCTCATCCAGGTCACTGATGAAGAAGTTGAACAGGATGGGACCCAGTCCTGAGCCCTGGGGGACACCACTAGCCATAGGCCTCCAACCAGACTCTGTGCCACTGATGACGACCCTCTGAGCTCTGCCTTTCAGTCAGTTCTCAATCCACCTCACTGTCCACTGTCACCTAACCCACACTTCTTGAGCTTATCTAGGAGGATGTTATGGGAGAGTGTCAAAAGCCTTGCTGAAGTCAAGGTACACAACATCCACTGCTCTCCCCTCATCTACCCAGCCAGTCATGCCATCATAGAAGGCTACCAGATTGGTTGAGCAGGATTTCCCCTTCGAGAATCCATGCTGACTACTCCTGATCACCACCTTTTCCTCCATATGCCTGGAGATGACATCCAGGATGAGCTGTTCCATCACCTTTCCAGGGATGGAGCTGAGGCTGACCGGCCTATAGTTGCCTGGGTCCTCCTTCCTGCCCTTTTGAATACGAGAGTGACACTGGCTTTCTTCCAGTCCTCAGGCACCTCTCCTGTTCTCCAAGACCTTTCAAAGATGATGGAGAGCAGCCTGGCAACAACATCCGCCAGCTCCCTCAGTACCCATGGGTGCATCCCATCCGGACCCATAGATTTGTGGATGTCTAGGCTGCCCAGAAGGTCTCTAATCTTATCCTCCTCAACCAAAGGAAAGTCTTCCCTTCTCTGGACTTTCTCCCTTACATCCAGGCTGCAGGATTCTTGAGGGCTGCCCTTAGCAGTGAAGACTGTAGCAAAGAAGGCATTCAGYAATTCTGCCTTCTCTGTATCCTTCATCACCAGGGCCCCTGCCCCATTCAGTAGTGGGCCCAGATTTTCCCTGGTCCTCCTCTTGCTGGTGATGTATTTGGAGAAGCCCTTCCTGTTGTCCTTAACATCCCTTGCCAGACTCAATTCCAACTGAGTGTTAGCCTTCCTCAACGCATCTCTACATACTCTGACAGCATTCCTATAATTCTCCCAGGTRGTCTGTCCCCTCTTCCACATTCTGTGGACTTTCTTCTTCTGTCTGAGTTTGGCCAGGAGCTCCTTTTTTACCCATGCTGGTCTCCTGCCCCCTTTGCTGCRCTTCTTACTGATATGGATGCACCGCTCTTGAGCTTGGAGGAAGTGAGGCTTCAATACTAGCCAGTTCTCTTGGACCCCCCTTYCTTCAAGGGCCTCAAACCATGGGTTACTCCAAGTAGGTCYCTGAAGAGCCCAAAGTCTGCTCTCCTGAAGTCCAGGGTTGCAGTCCTGCTTATTGCCTTGCTTCTTTCCTGCAGGGTCTTGAACTCCACCATCTCATGATCACTGCAGCCAAGGCTACCCCCAACCTTCACATCTCCTACCAGTCCTTCTTTGTTGGTTAGGACAAGGTCCAGCAGGACACCCTTCCTCGTAGGCTCCTCCACCGCCTGTGTCAAGAAGTTATCATTAATGCTCTGCAGGAGCCTCCTGGGACTGTTTGTGCCTGGCTGTGTAGTCCTTCCAGCAGATGTCAGGGTGGTTGAAGTCCCACATAGGAACCAGGGCCTGTGATTGTGAGGCTACTTCCAGCTGTCTGTAGAAGGCCTTATYGACTTCCTCTTCGTAGACACCACATCCACAACAACATCCACAACAGTGTCCCCCATGCTAGCCTGCCCTTTGATCTTTACCCATAAGCTCTCRACTGCCTCCTCCTCCACTCCTAGGCAGAGCTCAATGCATTCTAACTGCTCTCTCACATAAAGAGCAACTCCACCACCTCGCCTCCCTGGCCTGTCTTTCCTAAAAAGTACGTAGCCATCCATGGCAGCATTCCAGTCATGTGAGCTATCCCACCATGTCTCTGTAATTGCAATGAGTTCATGGCTTGTGACCGTGCACAGATCTCCAGTTCCTCCTGTTTTTTCCCAATGCTGTGTGCATTGGTGCATAARCATTTTGGAGAGGTAGTCATACATGCAGGTTTCCCAGAAAGGGTGTAGGGGGGTCCCCCGTAGCCATTTAAGTTAACTTTCACTCGAAAAAGACTTACTTACTTGTACACTTGTTTTGTTTTAGCAGCTGCTATTCCTGGGCCACCAGGTCCTCCAGGAGAGCCAGGGTCACCTGTGACCAGGAATCTGGTAAGATAACTATGGAAGTTTGCTTTTGAAAACTTTGCTCTAAAGCTTGTGGTGGCTGCTGATAGCACTGCTTGAGGAGGAAAAGTTGAGTTCCTGAATTTTTATATATTAGAATATTTTCTATTTTTCTGAACATCATATTTTTTTTCAGAAGGGAAACCATACAACTGGGAAGAGTTTATGAGGAAGTTTATCTATTTTCTTGTTAGTAACAGCCTATTCAAATGCAAAAAACAAATGCAAATAAGAATGATGAGATGTTAAAGCAATGGAAAGGTGTGCATATTGCAGGTTCAAAGCAATGTCTGTGGAAGAGTGTAGCAACTTACCTCAAATTGCTGTGCCAGAAAGTACACTTAACTGGAGTTTTCTTTTTATTACGGGGTCACTTAAATCAGAGCTGTACACCAGATGTCAATCATGTAGAAAAGATACACAAGACTTCTGTCCTATTAATTCAAATAACTGATCGAATATTCTCAGTTTATAGGGGATAACAAGTTTGCAGTGGCATTTCATTGCCATTTTTTGACTTATACTCTCATGTTATGATAGAAGAGCAAATTTTCAGTATGCTGAAAATCATTTAAGAATGCACTAATAAACAAGCAGACTTTCAGATCATCCACATTATATAACAYGACCTGACATGAATGCAAGTGTAAGTTACTTTTGATGCCTTCCCACCGTAGTGTCATATCTCTGCTAACTGCCTTTACCCACAGAAATGCAGCTCACAAATGTTACAAACCAGGGGAGAAACTAATGAACAGAGGCTGGTGCCCCAAGGTAGAGGACTGTGATTACAGCCTGGGAGACACTTTCTTAGGTAGGACATCCCAGCTGACTCAGGCCAAAATAAACATTTTAAAATCTGCCAATTTGTAGCAAGGTCTGCATGGAGTATAAAGCATCAACAGGCTCCTCTGACACTATCAAGAAATGCAAAAGAGCTGACATTCAAGTGTCAAGAAATGACGATCTCGAGAAATTTGCCACTGATTTTGTGCTACTTGCAATTTTCATATAGCCTGTGGAAGTAACTCCTCTTAGAGAGCCCTGTGTTCTGCTCTTCAGAGGACAAAGATATAGGTAACAGGTACAATAGCCACATCTGACAGACCTCAGTTTCAGCTTACTGACCATCTATAAAAGAAAATTTGAAAAGTATTTGCTGCATAAACTAGAGACACACAGAGACATAACAAAAGGGATGGAATAAAACACCCTTAAAGAAAAGAGGGTTGGAGGGATGATCTCCAGAGGTCCTTTCCAACCTTACCAATTCCATATTTGGGGGCAGGTTTAGCTCAGTTGGTTAGACCGTGGTGCTGCTAATGCCAAGGTTGAGGGTTCAATCCTTGTATGGGCTACATTGAGGGTTGGACTAGATGATCTCCAGAGGTCCCTTCCAGCCTTATCATTCTATGATTCTATGATTTGAACAGTAAGGAAAACAGCAACAGGGACAAACATATCTAGAATTGTGTGTGATATTTATAAGCTATGCTTAGTCCTACCAAGTCTCTTTTGAACTCTCCCATTTTGACCCAGTGTACTAAACTTTAGAGATGTAATCTTCCCAGTCTGTGCAAAATTAACTGTTGGTGAAGCTACAGTAAAATCAACAGAATTATAATGCTGTTATGCCAAAGTAGCAAGATCTTTATGCTCCAAAAGCTCTCCATACAAAATAAGGTAAAATTGACTTTATGAGCATTTCCTGCACAAGTAGCTTTGATGTTTATAAACTTATTCAAATGAGACTTAAATTTAACATGTGAAATGTTTTCTGTCTTTGGTGCCGTCACACAGGGTTTTGCTTTTGTTTTGTCACTTGACAGGTTACAACGTTCCGCAATGTCAAGGGTATGTTGGAAAAGGTCCATTTAGTAGCAGAAGGTACCCTAATCTATCTGAGTGAAACCAGTGAGGTTTTTATCCGTGTTCGAAATGGATGGAGAAAACTGCAGGTACTATTGCACTGTTTCCCAATCCTTTTCAGCTCCCTTACTCCAAATGGAGTTGTTGCAGATATTTGTATAGGGCTGGAGAAGTAAGAATGCAAAGATTTTTTTTTATTTCAGAAGCTGCTATTAATATGGTTTTGTTTGCTTTTCATTTTGTGTTTTTCAGCTTGGTGAGTTAATTCCTATCCCTGCTGACAGCCTTCCACCTCCAGCCATATCAAGCCATGTAGGTACAAAATATTGGACTGTGAAAAGCTTATCCTCAGTGTGCAAAAACTGGGGGAACATTGGGCAGAACTTGCAGGAAGGTTCCTGCACAACATAGTTTCTGCTGAGGCTTGTCAGTTCAGCATAAGTATCCTACCTCTATATAAGCTTCAAACTGGCTCATACTGACCAGCCATTACTCTATAGCCATTATCTTCTGAGAGGCTGAATACTGCAGACACAAAGCAGGATCTCTAAAGCTGTCTACAAACACAAACAAACAAAAAAATCTCTTTTGTGACACTGAAGTCAATCACATCAAGCCCTGGTCCTTTTCAAAGAAACTCAGTAAAGAGCTGCTGAAAAGCAGGTTTTCTTAAAAAGATTACAGTCCTATATTCTTCCATTCAGGGTACATAACTGTCATCTGTATGTAGCTAATCCTACAGTGTGCTGAGGTCTATTCTGAAACCTCGTTTTTTTAATCCATACTTGCCTTCATTCTAGAGGTTATTGTACAACCTGTATGTGAACATGCTGCCTGTCCCCCAAAATCCCAGAAGGATGGAAAAAAAAAAAGTGGAGAAGGGAATAGAGAACAGTCTTTGTGGCAGGTTAATTGAGCTGACTGGGTAGTGCTGAGATAACGAAAGGCAAGAGAGTGCTAGGAAGGGGTGGGGAGAAGGGAGATGGCCAGAGAAAACCTGGTGACAAAGAAATAGAAAAAAAGTTGGACAAGGTCAGAGAGAAAGGCACTTAGCACACTGGGAAGATGTCTAGACCTCAGGTTGTAGGAAATTGTCTGCAGCCTCCAGCTGACATCATGTGAGTTTCCAGACTGGTATAGTCACTGCCTTATTACTCACACTTCCCATGACTACGGAAGAAAACTTTGCTGTTCTTGAAACAGCTATCAAGCTCACCAGCCTTCTCATCTCTACAATCAGCTTACTTAGGAGGGGGAATTACTGAGGCCTTCTTCCCATGCACCACATTTTCTGTTTTGATATCCCCCTTTTGTTTTCAGTTTAATTTTTCGGAACCAGTCTTCTGCATCTGTCAGGCCAGCTCCATGCAGGACTCCAGACCCTCTCTGGCATGAATGCTAACTATGCAATGTTTAGACTCAGGTTTAAGAAAGCAACTCTGTCCAGGACAGCATTCAAACGTGTATAACTGACTTTCTAAATTAATGATAGATAGAAAAAGCATGTGGCTATACAGTTTTGGTTTATTTTTCAGAGGCATGACAGTTTCAGATTCTCTAATATTCAATGTTTGTTTTATTTAGAAAACTGTTGAATGTCTAAAATTCTGATCTAAGGATTTAACATATCTGTTTGTGTTTGTTAAAATAACAGGGATTTCAGTCTCTTCCAGCATTGARTCCAATTTCAAATATGAATAATGGAAAACCAGCAGTAAGTATGAGAACTGTATCCCAATTGCATAGCTGTGTTTTCAAACATTGTATTTTTGCATTTTGAGGAAGTTTTGTAGTATTTCTCACAGAATTTACTTTGGAAATTTTTAAATACAGTGGCTTAGACATTTTGAACAGAATTTTAAACGGTTCCCTCCAGAACTATTGTGGTCATCTTAACCCTTTTCCTATCTCAGTCAAAAAAATCCCAAATCCTGGTTTCTAGGCTAGGAATACTTACCCACTTAGTCATTTTAACAAAAAATGTAAAACACACTAAGTTTTGTTATTATTAAATTGATAAAATATTAGAATCCTTTCTGTCTTCATGATGCTGGTTGTTATTAAATAGACACTTTATAATCTAAGCCTTAATTAAAATATTTTAAAATATTCAGATAAGGAAAGCAAGATAACTAAGTTACATCTTAAAAAAAAAATGTGTATTAGTTCCTGCGTTTATATTATTTGACTCAGGCATGCTACTCCTGCTACTTTTTAACAGTAAATTTTTAAATAATATATGGTCAGCTCTTGCTGTTTATTTCCAACTTATTAGATTTGAGATTTTGTTTGCATAATAACTCCAAGAAAGCTGCTTAAAAAATCTTGGTTTTTTTAAAAATAGAAGCTTTATTTTTAGGAGTATATAATTTTCATGGTTTTCTGACTGTTCAAAGATAAATATGTATTTCTGCTGTCAGCTGGATAACTTTAAGAAATGTGATGTTACAGCAACAAAAGACACTTGYATATCTACTATAGAAAGTACTAGCTATTGTGCTTGGAGATTTTTAGGATTTACTTCTAAGATGTATACTCTTAAACTTAAAAAATTGGCGGTTTCTCTTCTCTTTTTTCCAGCTGCATCTGGTGGCTTTAAATTTGCCTTTAGCTGGTGACATGCGAGCAGATTTTCAGTGTTTTCAACAGGCACAGTTAGCAGGTTTGACATCTACTTACAGAGCCTTCCTCTCATCACATTTGCAAGATCTGGCCACAGTTGTGAGAAAAACAGACAGATACAATTTACCAATAGTCAATCTTAAGGTAAAAATCAGTGTTTATTACCTTTTTAATTCAGATAGACTGTAGGTATCCTGAAATCTTGGAAAAAAGCAAAAGCAGAAGTTTTGGTCCAGACTTTGCAAAACAAAGAAGTTTTGCTTTATATTTTCAAGTCAGGGTCCAGAAAGAAATGTAATGTTGAAGTAGAAAATTGCAGACTGTCTCACATTTCATTTGAATTGTCTGGAATTACTTTTCTCAATACCCTAAGACTAATAGTCGAAATAAAGCTATGAGAATGGCTCGCTTACAGCCAACTGCTGACATAGCAATAGGGTGATGTTCAGCCTTCTGGAAATTTTTATATTAGCAAGGAAACTGCATCTTCATTTCTCAAAGACGGATATTATCTTCTGTTTTCTGTTATGACCACAGAGTTTARTATACAAAATTGCCTATTTTTCCTCATTTTTAAAGATAATGGTAACTTTTGTGCTTAGTAGTGATACCACATTTACCCCAAAGAAACTGAAAGGAGAGTTTTTGCAAGAGTCTAGAATGTGAGTCATCTTGTGGTTTCACATAAACAGATGCTCTCTGAAACTGTGGAAAACAAACCATGTCTCAGTAGTATTGGCTGGCTCCCAGCACAAACAGCCAAAGAAACCTACAGGAATAACACGTGATTCTTGTAGCTCACTGAGTGGATTCTACTCTGAAGTGCATGCAAACACAGATGCTTGGAGGAAAACTGGTAAATACAAAGTTGTTCCAACTTCTACTGGAAAAATTCAAAAGCAATTTGAGAGGTACCCTGACACAAAGCTTTTGATATTTGCAGCACTTGTCACAAAATTGTGACCTCATCACAATTTGTATTTCCATTACAAGCTACATTTATAGTTTTTCTTTAGCTAGAGTAGTTATAAGCAAATCTTCAAGCAATCGTGGACAGTTAAGAGGAGGAGGAGGGCAGTGGAAATACTGAAAAATGGATCAAGCTGAAATCTGAGCTGAGGTCAATGGAGCAGAGACATAACTGTGAATGGAAAGGCCAGAGACAAAGATGTAGATATAAGAGCTATTAGCACAGACATGATAGATGAGATGAGTTTGTTCGGGAGCATTGCATGGAGACTGTGATGTGAAAGCTGGAATATGAAGYGTTTTTAACTGCAGATAAGATTTTAGATTTATAAAATTCTTCTATATAAGTCAGGTATGACATGTAGATTTCAGATTCATTTTGTTTGTTAAAGTGACTTCAAAATTTCAACAGGGAGAAACACTTTTCAGTAACTGGGAATCCATTTTTAATGGGAACGGAGGACAATTCAACCCTCATGTTCCAATATACTCATTTGATGGGAGAAATGTCATGACAGATCCATCTTGGTGAGTTTACATTACCATTCACATTGTTTTACATGACATTTATTTTTACCTGATAGCATAAATCACAGAATGACAACAGCTTGGGCCACTAGAAAGGTGACAAAGACTTTTCGTTTCTCTTATGCCTTCTTTCTCCTCCATTTCTGCTAGCCCACAACTGAGATACCAGGTTGTGTTCTCCTTTTCTTCCTTGCCTTTTGCTTCAAGCAGAAGGAGAGGAGAAATACATTCCTATACAATATGAACTGAGCAGTCACCACATATATAGACATACAGTTGAATAACGCAAAAAAGAGACTTTTTTCAGGAAATAACTTCTTAACGTTACCTTTCAGGCCTCAAAAAGTAATATGGCATGGTTCAACTGAAAATGGGATCCGACTGGTTAGCAACTACTGCGAAGCCTGGCATAGAGCTGATATRGCAGTTATGGGACAAGCATCACCGCTGAAGACAGGGAAGCTTCTTGATCAGAAAGCATATAGCTGTAGTAATCAGTTTATCGTTCTTTGTATTGAAAACAGTTTTGTATCTGATACCCAAAGAAAATAATTTACCTGTTGCACATAAGAATATTCCATTTTATGACATAAAAAGCTGACACTGAAACTTAATTTGTAATGATGTAAATATTCTATATTTTGTAATTGCACATTTCAGGAAAATATAACCAAAAACATACCTCAACACAAACAGTATTCCAGCTGGGTGGAACATCTAGTGTGTGTGAGGCTGACTTAAAGCTCTTCCTTCCACTTGAACTCCACAGGAGGTAGCAGATTCACCAACAATTAACTCGCAGCCCCTTGTCTTTCTGGCTGAGCTGAAGATCACTTTAGGCGCTGGCCAAGGATGGTCTGTGAGGAAAATCCCATAGCCTGTCTTCTGAACAGTATGGCTCAGTGAGGCTGCTGCTTATTCACAGTCGAGAAACTGCATGCTCTTCCTGGTTCTGAAGGATGAATTTCACATCCCTGTCTCCCCTCTTTTCGCTTGCCTAGATTTTGAATACCCAAGGCACTATTCATATATAAGAATGTACACATATTATCTCTGAATGAATAATGGTAGGCTGTTAAATCTGTCAAAGATGGAATTTTTAAAAGAACTTTAAYAACATAGGTGCTCACCTCCTTTGCATGTCAGTGGAAGCTGAGTACCTAACTCCTGGAAGCTTATACAGATTGCAGTCTAAGTGCTTACGTATGACTTTAGAGGCTTGATGTCTTATTTCCACTTTTTCTTTGTAGATTCTTTGCATAGGGCTTTATGCAGGAGGAGTGAATTTCACCTAGACAAAATCTGGTCCTTATTTTGGTGCTATTGTCATCAGAAAGCCTGAAGCAATGTTAATAAAAAACATCCTGTTTTACTGGCAGAATTGTGTAAAGTAAATGCAGACAAAAGAACCATCTGACCTTTATTTATTGCATTGCACACTAGAGGAAGTCATTTCCTGTTGTGACAGACACTGCTGAATGAAAGACGCCTGTCATGGTTTCTTTAAAACAGGTTATATAAAGTGACTTTCCTTTTTGTGAATTTATCCTTCAGGTGTTCACATAATGAAAGAGTTGTTAATATAAACTAACAGCAGTAGTGACAGGAATGGTCAGTAAATGCTAATACTCTTCATAAACAGTATCACAGTAATATTTTGAGTCTCTTGTTTATATTTTCCTGGTATATACATTAAGCAAAGTATTTACCTATATTTTAACAGGCAGTAATAATGCAAGTCAATAATCATTTACCACCCAATAGAATATTAAATTACTAGATAGCTACTTTCAAAGAAAAAAAAAAAAAGCCAGATCACCCTTATTACACTAAACTGATTTAACTGTTATATAACATAATAATGTGAAATTCAGGTTTACTTTTCCAATTTAACATAAAAGTTTATTTCCCAGGGTCTACTGAATTGTATCTTTTCTTTCTTTTATTGGAAAATTCAGAATTCCGTTATTAAAACATGCTAATGAGGCTAAGTCAATTTATATTACATTTGAACTGTATGCATAACAACTCACTGCACTTACTTATTTATAGTCTATTCCCACAAAATGCTGAGCACTCTTGTGAAATACAAGATTCCTTTAGTTTCCACAGCTGAAAGAGTGGAACAAAAGGTTCAGGAAGGGCAATAAAGTGTTTACACTCTTCGGCAAAAGCCATCTACCTTAATTGTTGGCAAACCCTCAATCTGTCAAAGGCAGGGATAACATGCATTTATGCTTGCTAATAATTACTTGCTCTTTCACTCTTGAGCTGGAGCCAGCAGTTACTTGTGAGCTGGCTATTTCCTTGCCTAGAATTGTAGCAACAAGGGAGAGAATGAGAGATGTGACCACACGGAAGAGCTGAAGGGGAGAGAGAAGGGGACTAAAAATACATGCAGTTTTTAGGAGATACCGATCTAGAATTTAGTCCAGACCCAGCAAAATACGTGCAGAATTCTGTTTGTACAGATCATTTCACAGCGCTAACTTCTCTCTGTACCCTGGATAGCTGCTAGAACTTGGCAGGGAACTGAAATGGTTAATAGTGTCCATGGGATCTTAAGGAAATCTTAATGATTACTTTTCCCACCTCTACTATTAATAAGGCTACAGGAATCTATTGTACAGTCTTCAGTTTAATACAGAGCATGAACTATGCATCATCTGTGCCACTGCCGTGCTGGGCATACTTACTGTGCTAACACATACCACAGCAAAGGAGCTACCTGATCCCAGAAAGACATGAGAGAGCTGTTAGTAAGCAGAAGATTGCCTGTAGAAAAAAAAAAAAAAACTTCTGTCATTCTAACTAAAGCCAGTGAGGCTCTTYATACTCCCTGGTGTAACCCCAGAGAAACAGTAATGTTTGTCAAGAATATGACAGCGACAAATTTAGCTCAGTTTTTATAAGAAATTAGCCTTCCCTTTAAAGACAGAATTTTTTTGCAGTTGGACCTTATCCTAACACACAGAGTGTGTGTACCCAAGGAAAAACGTTTGCTAATTCATGTAAGAAACTGTGTAAGGCAAATGAATCACCAACACCAGCATCAGAGCAAAGTTATTGTAAAGTATAACTGCAATAGAAGCCAATGTAAAATGAGAAAATGAAATTAGAGTATCACCTTTCTTTAAGAGAAAGTCTTTGGTTGATAACATCCATCTGTTTTGAAGCTTGGCCCTTTAAAAGAAAGAAGTTAACATATTGTAACTACACAGGTGAAAATGTTTAAAACATCAGAACTTCAGGGCCTAACTGATGAATATTATACTGGTCTGAATAAAGGGTTTCTTGAAATAAACACAGCAGACTCATTTCAGCTACTGAAATAGGTATTTCTAGAAATCAGATTGGTAGATTTGTTATTATATAAATTGTAGGTGCAAGCTAAACTAACAAATGCCTGGTTTAAATAAAGAGGAATCCATGCTGGGATTTGCACTTCTTGAAAAGAATCAATTCTCTATTTAAAATGATTAAAATATAATTTTAATTAAGCTGGTGCTTAAACTAAAGAAAAAAGATTCCCAGTAACATGTAGGAAAAGTTAATAACCACCTGAAAAGGGTTATCAAATCATTATTGGAGAGATTCTTTTTTTGTATCACAGATACTTTGGGAATGATACAATATGCAGGAAAACAGAGAATACTCACTACAGATTTTTTTCTAATCTAAAAGGATTCCTTGTTATCAGGGTAAATTGCAGTGTAAGACTTTGACTGTACAACACAAGACTGAATGAATTTAATTAGAATCAGTCCACATTTTTCAGCTGAAACAACACTCTCCATTGCAACATTTCATTGGTTTGCATCAGATTTGCCAACTACATTTAGTGAAAAGAAAGCAATAAGAGACATTAACTTTGCCATTTTCAAGACAGATGCTTTGAGTCAAGTGACATTTTTATTCCATTTTACTTATTTTTTAATAATCAGAAGAAGTTAAGATTCCTCACTAAAAAATGAAAAAATATTTTGTTTTTCATTGTACATTTTCACCTTTTCAAGGACCATTCTGTTAAGAAACTGCTAATACTGTAGCACACTCTCCCCCAAAATAAAAAATCAGTTATCTGCAGTCAGAACATAACCCCTGCTGGCGGGGCATGTGTACTTACAAATTGTTAACTATAATGTTTCAGAAGCAGTTCAGTACAATCAATAATATAACATCTGTCTGAATCGACTGACTGCTTCCAAAGCACCTCGTGGTATCATGCCAAGATTGTTAGAATCATCTTTTGACTTGAAACAGCAAGAGTTTGTATTTTCTTTTTCTTTTTGATTTCCAATGCGTCTCTACAAATTGCTTACAAGTTGGTGTAGGAGAATATAACTCTTTAGCCTGCTTAAGAAAAGGGAGAGGAGATGCACCGGGAGAAAGGGCAAGAGCATGCATGTACACACACATAAATGCAGGCACACTCATCTCCAAATAACTTTTTGATCTCACTATCTCAAGTTAGTGGACAAGTTAGTCTTTAACTGCCTCATCAGCTTCTGTGACCTCATGCACGCAGGTAAGTGTTATATTAGGATGAATGAAATTCTGACAATTAATGCACAAATCAGCACCCAGCAAAAATGTGGCTTCTCTTCAACTYGCTTTTATACAGTTTCATTTTTCATGAGAGCCAGCATTCCTCCACAGAATCTGCTTTGCACTGAACTGTGAATACAAGCACAGTAGGCACCCTACAATCCTGTCCTGATCCACTGATATATTAGAGGTATGTAACCAGGATGCCTTTTGTCCTGTTCAGTTTAAGGATCTTTCCTTTGCAATGTTGCAAAACATGACACGTTTTCATTGATCACTGCTCTGCCTAAGGGAACTAAAATGAGATGAGTGCTCCTCCTCACATTGCTGATCTAAGCAAAACAAAGTTGTGAGTTTATGTACTGCAGCATATACACCTCTAATGACAGACAATTAGCAACACGAGCCTCAGCCTTAGTGGGCCAGCCTTGTTGCACAGCTATATAACTAGATGAAAGAAAAAGAATGACTTTCAATATGTTCAGGAGCTTAGCTCAGCCATTTTCTATTCTTGACCTCAAACACCCTGAATTCAGAAGTTGCCCACATCAGGAAGATATGGGCCTCTTGATATCCTGTATTCACAGGTCAATGTCTTTCAAACATGCTCTGAGACTGTTTGCCTCCCTTGTTGTGATGTCCAAGTTCACAATAGGCTGGCAGGTTGTAAGACTGCTAAAATTTGCTATGGTAGAGCTGACCTGAGTAATGAAAGCATATACCACTGACAAAGCTTGAGCATTGGGGGGGTCATTTGCAAATGTTTTCATCACTGAGGCTGCAGAATATCCATCTTGACCCCCATCTGCATCCAGCTGAAGCTTCCAAAAATAATGTGGCATTCAAATGAACAGAGGTAAGACTGCTATTTGTGTAAAGGGTTCTTATCCACCCAACGCTGATACCATGCATTTATCCACATGAATTATAAATGGATACCCAGCCTGTTACTCAAAAATTAAAAAATGACTTAACCAGAGTTCATTCTGATCAAATACGTATTTACTTCCTATCTCTCCCCTCTTCTTTCCTGTAGCTTGGTATTGTCTTAGAATGGTAACATAACTTAGACCGGAAGTGATCAGATCTCAGAAAATAATCTAGTCCAATTCTCTGCTCAAAGCAAAGTTAAGCTAACTTCAAGATTAGATCTTCTCTGAGTGTACGTGGATGAACTGAAGGTGCAGCAATGGACTCAGATGTCTTATGCCCCCATTTTCTGAAAGTCAGAAGCTTGAGATCTGCGTACATGGCATGACTGTTGTTAGGGCAGAAGAATATCTAGCAAATAGACAAAGGTACTTGTGATGCATGTTAGAATGCATTTGTGGCCTGAGCCTCTCAAAATACATTTCCTGTATAAAAAGCCTCTATTCTTATAAAGAAACAGTGAGGAAGCAAGAGAAGTTAGTCATATCTAATCCAGTCATCTCCTAATGTCCACATTTTCTGGAAAAAATGTGGGATCAACCCCAACAACCTAGCTATTATTGAGGTAGTGATAGATCAGAGAATAGTGCAAGGCTTAAGCACCCATCAGTATTTTAAACTTCTGTTCTGAGTGCCACATAATGATAGATAATAAGCCACTCTTCATACGTCTTAAAAAAAATAATTGCTCACTAATAGGAGAAAAGGCCAGGAATGCTGATGAATAGCCTAGAAGGTTGTAGCCTAACTTTCCAGCCTAGAGGAAATAACCTAGAATATAATAGTCATTTAGAGGTATATCCTTTTTTCCTGGTACCCTCAGCAGGACTCAAGGTGGTGAGGGAAAAAAGTAAGAGGAGTCCTTGTATTAGGAAGAGTGCTGCCAGCAGGTCGAGGGAGGTGATCCTGCCCCTCCACTCAGCCCTGGGGAGGCCTCATCTCGAGTACTGCGTCCAGTTCTGGGCTCCCCAGTACAAGCTACTGGAGAGAGTCCAGTGTTGGGCTCCGAAGATGATCAGAGGACTGGAGCATCCGCCCTATGAGGAACGGCTGTGAGAGCTGGGCCTCTTTAGCCTGGGGAAGAGAAGACTGAGGGGGGATCTTATTAATGTCTACAAGTACCTGAAGGGAGGGTGTCAAGGGGATGGGGCTAAACTCTTTTCTGTGATGTCGTACTAGAGGACAAGAGGCAATGGGCAAAAACTGAACCACAGGAAGTTCCACCTGAATGTGAGGAGGAAYTTCTTTACTGTGAGAGTGACAGAGCACTGGCCCAGGTTGCCCAGAGAGGTTGTGGAGTCTCCTTCTCTGGAGATATTCAAAACCTGCAATCCTGTCTAACGTGCTCTGGGTGACCCTGCTTGAGCAGAGGGGTTGGACTAGATGACAAGTGCTCTCTTGTAAAGGCTTTGTATCTGTGCTAAACAACAGAAGCAACAGAAGCAACAAAAAACCTTTTTAGAACACTCAGCAGAAAACCCCCATCGAACTGGCTTGATCTGCTGGAAGTACAGTACCTTTAGGAGTGAATTATAGCTAGAGTTGGCAAACAGGTGAAAACTCATAGAAAACACTACCAAGAGAGACTATAGAAAGAAGAYTGTGAAATGCCCAGCCAGCACCTGAGCTGGGATTGAAAGATGACAGTCTAACACATAGCAGGCAATGTGACAGGCACTCAGGAATGAGAATGGGTGGGAACATGTAGCAAGACTAGAAGAGCTGCCATAAAACAATTCCTCTAACATCTTAAAGAAGAAAGTATCTCTCCTCTCATACCTGCTTTGTAGGGCTATTTAATCAGTGTCAAGAGATAGTCACTGCTGAGAACCTGTTATTTTCTACTCCCCCTCCTTTTTTTTTACCGTAGGTTTAAACTTAACTAAACATTGTGTTACTTTAATGACAGAGTGACAGGAGCTTTACTAACCCCACCCCCCCTTTTTTTTAAGGGATGACTGATATTTAATCCAAGCTCAGGAGCTGGAATTTAGAGCCCCAGACCTAATGCTCTAGGGTCTTAGCAGCTTACCACCACAATATCTGTTCCTTGCTCAAAGAAATTTCTTGCCTCCAATTAATGAATCTTACTTCCATAAGAGAAGAACTCAAGCTTGTCAAACCCACAGGGTGCCCAGCTGCTATTGGATACAGAGATCTAAAATAGGAAAAGGTTGTGCTCTGTACACTGCTAAAGAGACATTAAATTTCAGTGAGTTATACACCCTTTTTAGTGAGTTATACACTCTCTTCTTACCTTCACTGATGTTCTGAAGTCTAAACAGAGTACAGCTTGAAATTTAAGTTTCAGTGCAGGAAAAAACAGACTTCTGTTGAAAATCAGAGCTATATAAATTAAATAAATAAATTGCCAGTGCACTATCAACTTGGCATAGGAAGAAATAGAGCTCAAGCAATTAAAAACTGTGCTTGCATAGGTAAATAAACTATCATTTCTTGATTAGAAGTAAGCTACTTCAATGCATCTATGCCTCACTGTAGTCAGAGGTAAGAAACTCACACAATTTCAGGGTTGCTCTAGCAACATAAAGCTTTCAGACAGACAATGACGTACAGTTCACAGCCATTTCCAGACCCTGCTGATGCCAGCCTATTCATTTCTGTTACCCCTCCCTAACCTAACTAACTGGTTGTCTTAGTCACTTCAGCATTTGGTAAACAAGTCTCAGGCTATAGCCTTCTTCCCTGCTTGTGACATAAATTAAAGCAGTAACCTATTACTGGTAGCACTGATAGTAAAAGCAGAACTCCTGAGCCTGATTTAATACAAGAGTTTCTGATATTACCACTCTTTAACGGTGTTCAACACCATTTTCTTTAAATCCATTTATATCTGATTTCAAATGAGGTTGAATGTTGTGTATGCAGCAAACAAGCTCTGAAGCTAATGGACTCTACAAGCTGGAATGAAAGATTATGTTTGAGAGGATTAATAGCTGCAGAGCAAAACTGTCATTACAGCAATCTGCTTAACTGCAGACTAAGAACTTACAACACTATAATATATCCACAAACCCATTAGCTGCAGAATAAGAAGCTTGTTAGCTGTAGGGACCTAGCAGCTGCATATTGAGGTGGGGTATTGCTGGGCTGCTCAGTTAGTACTTCTCAGATATGAGTCTGGTGTGTTTCACAGGCTATAAATTAAAAGGAAAAGGGTTTCATATGACTTAAGGTTTAACTGACCTTCTGTTAATGGAGGTGATTAACTGTGTCTTGAACAATTACGATCCCACTGTATTTAGTTTTTAAAGCACTGATAAGATAAATCAAGCAGTATTTATAAATGGTATAAAACGAATAATTCTAGATATTTTATAAAATAGCAACTTCAACTAATTGTTTTCTTTTGCCTGTCTCTGATTTTCACTAATGCCTCACGAATTTTCACTAAACTCCCTGATTTGTGTGCTTGTAGAAAAAGCACAATAGTAAACACCTTGATCCCTTCTCTCCTGATTTGAGTAAAACTAACTGGCCAAATCAAGCACCTGAAATTTTTATTTTTGAAAATGGTTTATTCCGTTAGCTTGGTAAATGACACACATTTGGTATTTTTCTCTTGCTGAGTTTTTTGATGAACATAATTTGTAAATATCATGATGCACTGACTAGTTGTTAAAAAAAASCACATAAAATTTCACTAATTATCATGGAGAGAAAACTGTGATATGAATTCTACAAATGCAGCTTTGCCATACCTTTATTTCCTCTTGCATTAGGACTAACTATGCATATATTATGGCTGAAAGATAGATTCATTATATCACTGTTCAGATTTTTCAGAATCTTTGCTTTATTAGTYTGAATACAACACCTCTTACACTGAAACACAAATAGAGCTTTTACTGATTGCCATTAATTACATTCCCTACCTTATTTCC
The DNA here is from genome assembly GCF_003343005.1 of Rhea americana. Taxonomy (NCBI): domain Eukaryota; kingdom Metazoa; phylum Chordata; class Aves; order Rheiformes; family Rheidae; genus Rhea; species Rhea americana. Next base: position 916,324 of record NW_028186366.1, on the reverse strand, counting down.
ATRATCTTTTACTTTAAAAGCTAAGAGAGATTTTATTTATTAGTGCCTATGTTTTTAAATAAAATAGCTTATAAAACAAGGAATTTCATATCAAGTCAAACACTAATACATAGAAAAAAAATATGGTTTGTATAATTACCTATCTCATCATTTGTCCCTTTGCAAAATTAGTTATACTTTAATGATCCACATAGTGCTTTTCTTGCACTATAGTTTTGTTTGAACCCTTCATGCAGTCTCAAGTGTTTTGCTTTCCATCTTCTAGAAAGAAATCATAAAACCCACTGAAAAACTGACAATAATTACTACAAGAAATAAAACTAGCACTATGTAAAGCTTTAATTTCTCTCCCTGTGGGTGCAGCGTATTTTATATAACGTGTCTAAATGCCATATTTCAGTAACAAAATTAGCAATGAACCTGTGTTTAAACTGCAGATATTCCCTGTAAAATAGCCTGCTTTAYCCAATCAAAAATGCAAATATTTTTGAAAATATATTCGATAATGTTGATGATCTAAACAGATCTCATAAAATCAGATTATCTGGATTTTCTGTTTTGTTGCATTGTGTTCTATGCATTAGCAAATGATGATTTTTTGCATCTTTCTATAATCAGAATGGGGGAAATTCAATGAAGTATGACATAAATGAGGCTTGCTTGTTCTTCTTAATATATTTTCACCAATTACAATTTTCTTTCCAGTAGATAAGAAGTGGCCTGAAGGATTCCCTTGCAAGACAATGCTGCAGCACAAACATTTGCTATACCTAGTTAAAATACAAACACACAAAAGTGAAGAATTGCCTTCTATTGGACTTGAAAAAATAGTACACTGAAATCAATCTTTTTCATGTTATTTTTGCAGAAAAAGACCAAGAACTCACTGCCATTTTGAAAAATTTGAAATTGCAGAAGAGTTATTTCCTTCCTGAATAAAATGTCATTTTACACAAGGGCATATCTTGGAGTCTGTTTGTTTTGTCAGATTTCCTTATGCTGAAAGGGTGTTAAATCATCCTGCTAATCTGGGAATAAGCTCTCTGTCTGTGAGAAAACTTAAGTGAGTAAGCAGTGAATCCGGGGAGTTCAATTGTTAAAGCAAATACAAGGGGAGCAGGAAACTCCATGACGATTAAATACAAACAGAATGTTGGAAGATGGGAAAAATAACAAGAAATAATATTTATTTATATTTTGGATGAAGCTGAAGTTAACTTGTAAGAACTTTTAAACTACTTTTTCCTAACTAAAGGCACAAGCTGTTCAGAAATTAGTAATGGCAATTTCTGAATTTGTAACCGAATGAGCACAACTTGCAGGATTCCACGGCATGGATCTGAGTTCTGTAGTATAATGTCAGTTTTGCTTCAGATCTGTTATAAACTAGTGTCTTAAGACACATCCAAGCACAGCCTTCTCTATTTTGTCCTTTGGGTTAAAACATCTTCATTGTTTCATTTTCACAAGGATTATGCTACTCAGATTTCTAAAACGTGGTGAGAGTTAGCCTCATCTGCCTAACTAGCATATTTAAGGATGAATGTAGCCAGGCATGGCCAAGAATAAGTTCTGATTTTCTATAGATTGGCATTCAACTGTTTACAGATACAGGGGGGAAAAGCTGATGATTTAAATCTCAAGCTCTGGGCTATATTTTGTTGTTTGTATTTTTTTCCAACTGCTCTATCTTGTATAGCAAAGAAGATAGATTTGATTCATTATCAAAGAGACATAATTTACTATGCACCACAGGAGGCATTGCTAGGTACCTCTCATTTAACCCTTGTAAAGACGCAGTGCTGCAGTCCTGTACAGAGAAAAGTATGGCGAGTAAGGCAARGTGTAATCCTTGGCCTCCAGAATCTCTTTGAGGACCTCTGCAATTGCTGCTTCTGCCTGGAGTTTACTTTGGCTCTCGAATYTGATGTGGTATCCAGGAGTACAGATCCCTGGTACCCAGGGATCAGGATAGAGAATGGCAGAACTTTAAGTGTTTCTTCAGCAGTGGTCTTCACCTAGTGTCTGTTCTGAGAGAAAGGTGATGCCTAGTAAAAATACTTAGTTTGTGCTGGCAATTTCACTACTTGAAAGTGATTTGAAACTATCTTAGTTCGTGAACTGTCAACTGCGGGTTACTTTATTCTTTCTTTGGCTGGCAGCCAAACATCATTCAGGATCCTATCAAAAAATGCTTCCCCTAGGATTGAATTGGGAGCCCTGAATCAAATCTTTTACTACAGTCTGCTTCCTTTTCCCTTGTCCTCCAGAGATACTTTCTGTGGGCCAGCATTAATTACAGAAGGCCTGTAATAGGAAAGTGAATAGTGATTTCCCCAAACACAATATAAATTTTTGAAGTTATAGTATCAATGTGCTATATAAATTTAAAAGAGCCTCAGGATTTGAGCAATTTTAACTCTGTTTCAGTATTTCTCATTGATGCTAATGTATCATTTTACTTGAGGATTAGGCCATTTTGTATTTCTATACATGAATAACTAAAAACGTGTTTGCTTTATATTGCCAACTTCAGTATTTAATTATGGCATGAATCTGCATCAAATCCAGATGTTTGGTTCAATACTAACTATCACTAAGGATATTTACAGTAAAACAGTATTTTGCTCAGCAAAAAAATGCAACTAAGCATTGTTCATACACAATGTTGATCGTTGCTAGGAGAGAAAGTGGAAGAGAATGAACTAATAAATATTTACTTCACTTTAAACTGTTATATTAACAGGATTCCTATCTAGATGAGAGGATATAAGAGAAACAAGACTTTATTTTATAAAGGTTGTGTCAGCTGAACAACTGCAAGTAAAATAGTCAGTACATCAGTGTGACAAGGAAGTGAAATATGACACTGTGGAGCATGGTGGTTGCTGCCCTGCACACTATGATGCGGGAAGCCACAATCCGGTGGAAGCCAGATCTGAAGTTTCAGAACAGTAGGTAAAGCTTGCAAAAATTTGTTGAAAATTTGTTAAAAAGAGTGATTTCGCCTAACGTGTGGAAAAACACCTGTGGGCTGTATGTCACCTCTCTTATGATTGGAGGGGCCATACAGCAAGCAAGCCTAGCAAGAGAAGTAGTACAAAAGCACACATGGACTTTGAAGGACTTTGATTCAGGCTCTGGACATGGCAGCCAGGTAAAGGAGGTCTGAAAGACTTTGATCCAGGATCTGGACATGGCAGCCAGGAAAAGGAGGCAGGATGCTGGTAGGGGATTCCCAGAGCAAGCAGGTAACCCCATCAGAGCAGAGAAGAACAGTGCCTGTCCTCTTTCTGCACCACTCGTACAGAAGCTAAAAAGGCATGGTGGGTAAAGATAACCATCTCGGTGGTGGTGACTGTCCTCAAGGAGGGATCCTAGCTAGCACAGGTTGTGTGACTAAGTTGACTCTCAGACAATCGGTGGGTTTGGCTGGGTTTCCAAAGTGACTGCCCTGGTTGTTCAGAGCRGGTAAGCGGTGATGGGATGGCGTGAACACTGCACACCCTGCTGCACAACACGGGTGTGCTCCAGAGAGCCTGCATGCCACCAGGAGACAAACTGCTCCCCATGGGCGAAGCAAGCTGTAAGGCTGGGCTGTCCCCGATGTATGCTAGGTAGCAGGGAGTAAGCTCTCAGCACTACCCGTCATGTCTACACCCAAAAGAGCAGCTCTTACGAGGCTGCTGGAGAGGGAAAAGCAGCGCAGCAAGTATACCGAAGGGCTCTGCGCACTCCCCCTCCACACGCGGCTTGCAAAGAGCAGGAACTTCAGCTACTGTGGCTTACTCTGCTCCCCCAAAACAGCCCGAAGGCTGCCTAAATCCCGCTCAAATACATGTCTTTGGCGGCRTTACTCCAACCTCACTGTTCACTCAGCAGATCTAGACGGCAAAGGGTACTCGCTGGCGCAGCCTCCCCGCTACCGGCAGTTGGGTTACAAGTCCGGGTGCCTCTCCACTGTCTGGCAACGTCTAAGGCCGTCTCGCGCCTGCCTCGGACAAGCCACAGCGCCTGGAGGCAGCCCGCGGCTAGGTGCATAGAGAGCGCGCCCATCGCCAGGGCCTCGCGCCTCCTTGAACCTCGCCGYGGGAGCCGCCCGGGCCTGGGCCAGCCCCGCCCCCTCACCTCCCCCTCGCCGTGCCCCACCCCCTCGCCGCGCCGCGGCCGCTCCCCCGATCTTGTTGTTGTTCGGGCGCTCTGCAGCTGCCGGCGGGGCGGGGCCGGGCGGGAGGGGCGGGGCCGGCGGGAGCGGCCAATCAGGCGGAGCCTCTGTGTCAGTTACATTAGTGGCTACGGCCAGCTGGGGAGGTGCAGGCGGCGGTGGTGGCCCGTGGGTGCGCGCTTCTCTCCGTTTCTCTCGTGGGGGGAGGAGCAGGGAGGAGAAGGGGGTCGTGAGCCGGAATCCTGGCGCGCGCGTGCGCGCGCGCGCACGCACCCTCGCTCTGCGGGTTCGGGACCGGACCATGGCGTTAACGGCCACTCGGCGGCCCTGGGCCTTGCTGTGCCTGGTGGCCGTGCTGCTCCTCCCCAAGGCGGCTGGTGAGTGCATGTGTGCGTGCAGGAAGGGAGAGGAAGGAGGAAGCGCGGGAGGTGGTGCCGGGGGGGGGCGGGGAGCGGCAGTGGTCCGCGGGTCCCCGTCGGTTCCTTTCAACAACATGGCGGAGGGGCCGGTTGGGGCGGAGTCGCTTTCCCCCCCCCCTCCTTCCCCGCCCCGGTGTCCGAGCCTGGCAGAGTTTGGGGACGGCGCGTCCCTTTGTTGGCCGAGTGCAGCAGCGGCCCTACGGGAGGGGCCTCGGCGCAGGGCGGGCGTAATGCCGCGGGGCAAGGAGGGGCGCTGGCGGCGGGCGCTGAGGGATGGACAAGGTACCCGCCGCGGCCTCGAGAGAGCAGCCTATTTCCCCCTCTTTTTTTTTTCTTCCCCCCTCTAGCGCCTGCGGAGAGCAGCGCCCCGAGCGGCGTCTCCCCAGGGTACCCCCTGCTCTGCTCCCGCCCCTGTGGTGGACTCTGGTTGCCCCTTCCCTCAGAGGGGACGAGCCGCCGCGGCCCGCCAGGGTAACGCGGCTCCCGGTGGCGGAGCACACCCCTCCCTCACCTCCGTGCCTTGAGGTCACCGTCGCTGTGCGTCTGGGTGGTTGGAGCAGAGCAGACTATAAAAACTAACTGCTTGGGGATGATGTCTCCTTTGGAAAACTTCTGTCTGTGTTGGCTTCGTCAGCAGGCTAGGGGAAACCCGCTGTGCCTTGCAGGCAGGCTCCTCTCTGATGCTTACAAACAGTACTGTGGGAGAGAAGAGAGGAGGCAGCAGCTCAGGGAGCGACGTGTTGAATGTTCCACGCAATGAAGGGAAGACTCTCCGAAGTCTCGGGTTCGATGCTGTAGTAAGCTGATGCACTTTGCGGTGTGCTGCTATTGTCAGTTCTGAGAACTAGTGATGACTTGGGTAGATGATCTTTGTGTTACAGCTGATYGATTAACCTTTGTGCTTTGTGAGGCCCAAAACACGAGGAAACAATCTTAAGCAAGCACCATACAGGAAAAGAGCTCTCTCATTTTGGCCACTCCATACCTAGGGTCTSTTATAAGAGATCTGATATCAGAGCTGTACTGTTGTACTGTACAGATAGGTGATGTGTGAAACTGAGTTGTTAATGACATTTGGGAAATTGAAAACTCAAGTGAATATGAAAAAACATGTTTTCTTCTTCTCTTAAGCAGTAAGGTCATATTTGTTGATGAAACTTAAGATATATATTTTTTACTGTCAGATATATATATAATCATATATATGATTTAGATTTCAACTTCTGTAGTATGTTAGGTGATGGCAATCAATATACAAAATCTATATTTGAGTGCCAGTATATGAATTCTTCCATAGGTGGCATGTGTATTGCTCTAGGGTTTTGAAGAGGAGAAGATGTACTATGACTCTTTCAATTACAACTTTAAGACATCACTCAGTCTGGGTTCTTAGAATGCTATTTTCATTTCACTTTAATCATACTGCAAAGAAAATATTACTTAAGGCAAAATATAATTTACTATACTAAAATACTGTATTAATTGCTCATGTCTTTAWTAAAGAAGATAGAGAGTCTTTGAAATTGAAACAGTGAGGCTTAAATTACCTTTTCTCTTGTGTGCGTGTGTGCTTAAAGTTTTCTTGTGTAAAACATCAAATCTAGATACTGAGAGAAACTTTCATGTTGATTTGAGCTTAACATTTCATTTCTCATTTAATGCCTCTGAGCAATCAAGAACTTTCATTTAATTTCTGTCACGAAAGCAAGATCTAAGAGTTTTATATGGAAACAAGGATAGGTTGCCGTAAGCTTCCAAGGCTAACATATTTTTCCTTAGGACATCTTAAGGATGGAAGTAGTGTGTGTGTG
>NW_028186366.1:742905-909629 GCF_003343005.1 Rhea americana | reverse complement strand
TTTTTTTTTTTCTTTTTCTTCCCTCTTCACACTGTGTGAACTGTAAATAGTCTTTTGTCTTGTCAAAATTCTGGGAAGTCAACCTCTGGAAATTCTGTATATTCACACAGTTCARTCTTATATAAATCAGGTTGGCTCATTATCATATATGCTGAAGTGAATTTAAAAGTACAAAGGGAAGGGTTCGTCAATCTTCTACTCTCTTCATAAAGATGGTGATCGAGGTTTAATTCTAACTTTCTTTTGGTTTTCTAGAACATTCTTTCATGAAAGTTATCAGAAACATCTTGCTGTAGTGTCACTTGATGCCTATGCTACAAAGAACGTAGTATTCCTTTTTTAAAGTTGGGAGCATTCACAAGGTTTTATCATTACCTGCAAGTTGAGGATAGTGCCTTAAAATAAAGTAGGTTGTTTTCCTTCTTGAGTACATCACTGTAGTTGCCCCAAACTGCTGTTCTCAGTGGAAGTTTTTCTTAACAAGGAAGGATGAAATATAATACAGGAAAAGTTGCCTGAAAACTTGGTACTCCTGTGCAAAATTGAACTTAGTGCCTTTGTAAGAAGAATGACTTGGTAAAGGTCATGAAATATCACAGTTTAAAAAGTGTACCTCTGTCCCAGCCATAGTGAGATCTAAATATATTTTTTTTTTTTTGGCATACTGAGCTGGAGATTTTTCTTGGTACTATTTGAGGGGAGTGCATAAATAAGAAAATGGGAAACTGACAGCACCACCTTGTATTGTGGTTTTGCTTCTGACAATTTATTGTCAGACTCTGTAGTTTGTGGAAGCCAAGTCCTAGTTTTTCTTCTGGGGTATTATGTTGTTGTTTCTAAGTGTCATTTCTGTCTTCTGTAGGAGAAGAGTTACAATATCACAAGTAGAAGGATCTTGAGGCTCCTGTTCAGCATAGTGCTGTTGTTGGGGCCTATGATTACTTGACTTCTGATGTGACAGGTTTTCTATTTGTAAAATAAAGATTAATATTAGTAATTATTAATAACGTTAATCATTAAATCATTACTGTTGAGATGTGCTATTTTGTAAAACGCTTCAAGACTTATAAAGCATTTTAATACCTTTTGGTAGCATGTTCTGAAATGCACTGCTTCTATATATATATATATGATTCTTGTCCAGAACCTCTTTTGATTGAAAATAGTATTCTAAGCACTGTAAATTGTCAGATTCCAGTAATTCTGTATGATTTAGCAAATATTGTATGATGATTCACAGGGTTTTATGTAATTCTGAAAATAAAGACTTTATGCAGTCTTTTTACCTCAGGAAGGTATCAGGTACATAAAAAGCCTTTTCTGTATCTAATAATACTTTTAAAAACTAAGTGAACAGAGTTTAATTCTCTGTTTACGTAGAATCATAGAATCAGTAAGGTTGGAAGGGACCTCTGGAGATCATCTACTCCAACCTCCCTACTCAGCAGGGTCACCTAGAGCATGTTAGACRGGGATGCATCCAGGYGGGATTGTATTAGCATTAATATCTAAACTCTTCAGAAACAACTTTCTTAACTCCTGTCAAGGTGTGTAGTTTCACTGTGTCACACTTAGGTTGCCACCTTGTTTCACCCTCAGGGTAGACTTTTTGCCCTGCAACACACAGAAAAAAGACTTTCTAAAGATGGGGAGTATGAAACTGTCAAAGCCTAAGCCAGAGAAATTACTAAACTGATTGTATTCAGCACAAGAGGCTAATCTATTGTTAAATCAGCTCAAGTTACAAGAAACATGCTGTAGATAACTTCTATGACATAATGTGATATGTATTTTGATATATTCTGAATATTTTTATAATGGCATTTACTCAATTGTTTTCTTTGTTATGGTAACAGTCCCATAAATGGGGAATGATTATACAGGATGGTGAAGGCACAGTGAAGAAATGCGATAGAAAGGGCACTAAACTGCTATGGAGTTTAGTGTTTTTGACCTTGTAACTGGTCATCCATATTACCTTCAGTTCATTCATTTAGCTATCTGTACTTTTGCTTTCTCTTGCGTTATCTTGTATCATTCAAACAGGAATGACCTTCTGGTGGTAGTATCCAAACGCTGTTGTAATACATGCAAAAGAGTAAAGTTGCTTTTCTGTGCAATTAAAAGCATGAAGTAAAACTTGGAACAATTTCCCCCTCCCCCACTCTCTCTCCYATCTTTGAGTTTAAGTAGTTTCAAAGAGACTTCTTGTGTTATTATCTTTAAAAGGTGTTTCCAAAATTTTAGTCCAAGATGATGACAGATGATGATGTTCTCTTTGGGATTATGGTTATTAAAGAAAACACTTGTTTTAACTAAATGTTGGTCGTTGACAACAACTCTTTTACTACTCAGTGTTAAAACTCATCTGCAGAGTGTTCATTTATTCATATTTTATTCTCTTACATGTAGGTAAGTGGAGACTGAGATTTGTTCAAAGGTATTAAAATTCTATTTCTTATCATCCTCACAAGTGTTTTCAGTAACAATACATAATTCAGTTTTCCTGTTAATAAAATATGGAAATTCTACTGTTGCCTGTCTAGGTTGTGATGCATCAAGAACTGTGAATGTCAAAAACATTAAGGAGACTGAAGTGTTAATTGAATTTTTTTTTTTTTGGTAAGACTGCATCCACCAGAGAGCAGCAAAAAGCTTGTGTTCCCAGAAGCTTGATTATTCAGCTCATAAAGCATTGTTTTCCACTTCTTAAAAAGTGGGGAGAGGGAAGAGTAGCTTCAGAAGCAGGTACAGATGTGTTTGTGTTAAGAAAACAACTCGGTTGTGTCTGACAGTGTACTGTGTCTTGATAAGAAACTAGAAGATAGTGTGAATTGTCTTATCAAATTACACTTTGGAACTATATAGCAAAAGACAGGAACAAAATGAATAAGGAAGATAAGTTGTGTGGTTTTTTTTTTTTTTTTTTTTTGGCCCAACTTCTTATTTAGTCAGTGTTATCAATGTGTCTTTACAATTTTATAAGATCAGGGAGCTGTTATTTGAGGTGACATTGTTATGCTTACTCATTTTTCACTTCAAGGAATATAGCATCTATACAGAGGCATAATGTAAAGATAAGACTATTCAATATCTRACTCTTATATAGGCATTCAGATATGTGAGATAGTTATGACAAGCCAAGAAGACTATTTAAATGGAAAAATAGGTCCTGGGTGAAGCAAGTGAGATAATGACTTGCAAGGGTTAACTTGTCTGAAGAAGAATAAAGTTCTGTTCCAAAAGCCTTATGGGGGCAGAAAGAAATATACTTATCAGTCTGTGGATATTTTAGAAAACTTTAAATGGGTTTACTTGGTTTCCAGAAATAGCTTGCTGAAGTATAAATTAAAGGTTATGCTTCTGCTGGTGTGTGTTTGGTTAATGTTCTTGTAGATGAACTTTGAATAATAGGGACTTCTGTGTGTGTTGGGAGGGGTGAAATCTGCATCTTTGAAAAGTAGTACTGTTAAATTGTGCTCAGAAAGGTAAGTCTTCTTATCACTTCATATAACTTTTAATTACTTGGATAAATCTTCATACTGAACAAATAATCTTTATACTAAACAGATCTTTTCACAACCCCATGTGTTCTTCTCTTACTCTCTCCTCTACTTGCCTGTGGGGTACTGACCATCTCTGATATGTGGGTTAGTTTTTTGTAGCTGGTCCTAAGATCTTTATTAAACACTTTTTTTTTTTTTTTGCCAGTCACCCTGCACTAAGAAGTAACTTTGATTTCCTTCAGAAAACCTAGTGAAGGATTGTGGGAGCTTAGAAACATGAATTCTAAATGAAATATGTATTTGAGATCAGATTGCCGGTTATTGGAATCCGTGATATCCAAAGATAAAGAGGGATGGAAGTTCATAGCCAACTCAAGCAGTTTATCTTAATCTGTTGAATTTAGGTGAAGAGCCGAATCTCAGATTTCAGGGCATCTTTTACTGTGCCTCCTTGAGATGCCTCTGGTGCAAGGTGGTGGTGGTTGTTTTTTTGTTTTGGTTTTTGTACCCTTGAAAGAAGCTTGTCCTCTTGCATTACACTTAGTCCTTAAAGTTCTAGACTTGACTGTATGAGAGCATGTCTTATTTGTTTCTGTTAATTTTCTTAGCTGCTTTTCAACCTGACATTTGTCATCCTTTTGTTAAAGAAAAATATTTTCATGGAAACATCTGCATGCACATCCTATATACCCTCCAGGTGGAACAGCAGATGAAGTCTCTTGAATTATCACTTCCTCTAAATCATGTTGTTCTTAATTCTTTATGAAAGATATAAAGTATGTAATATAAATCCCTTATAGGTTGCTGCTTTCTTGGGGGAAGGGGAGAATTTCTTCAGCCATGACTCCCCAATTGTTTGCTTAGACTTAACATATGTTAGCTTTTACTGTTGACTCTAGTCAGTCCTACATGTCAGTATAGCTTTCTGTATATATTGTACTCATTGCATCTTTTGTGTAAGACTTGCAGTCATCTAAATCCTGTATTAGTCTCACTTTTTTYCCCTAAACTAACTAAAGTCTAGAATAAACTGCAGCTTTCACTAAATTTAATGTATGTATGTGAAATAGCAGATTAAAGARGAAAGAAGAAAATTTTTTCGTTTCTGAAACGGCGTATCCTCAGTTCTGCTTGAAGGCTGTATCATAACCTACTTAGCTCAGTTGGTTAGAGCATGGTGCTCATAATGCTAAGGTCATGGGTTCAGTCCCCGTATGGGCCACTTATTTGAGGGTTGGACTAGATGATCTCCAGAGGTTCCTTCTAACCTTACCAATTTTATGATACAACTTTTCCTCCACATAACCAGTGCACTCCAACTCTACTTGTTTATCTTGGGTTTTTTTAATGCTGTTTTCCGACTTTGATACTATAAATGCAGGAAGGAATGGAAAAAGAAATTGGAATTAGTGATTTCCTTCTCCAGAAGTTCTGAGACTTAATGAATAAAACCTAGTTATCTTGTACGTGATTAGTCTGTCATTTCTTCCTCACTCCCACCCCAAATTTATAATGCAATTGATCGTTTTAGTAAACCAAGACACTGAGTAGTGTAAGGCAACATTTTTCTGCAGATTCATAAATAAATAAATCCAAACATCCTGAGAACGTATCTTTTCACATAAGCAGAAGATTTCAGCTTTTTATGAGGACTATCTTTGTATGCCCTTTTCTCAGCAGAAATTCTAAAAGCTGTCATGTAATATATTTGGGATTAACCTTCTAAAGTAGCCTGCAGCATATTGTCTGTTGCATATGAAAGCTCTACCCTTTTTAGTTACAATGAAAATGGCATTATTTGTATTGGTGTGTTTTTTGTTTTTTTTTTTTTTTTTGAAAGCAGTAGGATTGCATGCTGAATGTTGTAGAAGATAGTGTTATAAAACTCTTAAGTTTTTACTGTAAGACACTAGCAGAACTTGACCATCTGGAGAAACAGCTAAGATCAGTCTTTCCTTAATCCATAATTGTATATGGAAAGATGAGTTTAAATTGTTCATCTTTTCACCTCTTAATTTTATTGTCCCACTGAAAAGCATTATAGTATTTGTTTAGTGTTACAATTCTATTTAATAACTAAAAATTACAGACCTCTAGTGTTTCAAACTTATTTTTTGAGATCATTCAGATTGTTTCACAATTCAAAATATATAACAACTAACATTAATTCTTTTCTCAATACAGCATTACAATGTTACTGCCATCTCTGTACAAAAGACAACTTTACATGTGTGACAGATGGGCTCTGTTTTACCTCAGTAACACGGACTGTGGACAAAGTCATACACAATAGCATGTGCATAGCAGAAATTGATCTGATTCCCCGAGACAGGCCATTTGTTTGTGCCCCCTCCTCCAGAGACGGAGTTATTACTTTGCCTCACTGCTGTGACAAAGACCACTGCAATAAAATAGAGCTTCCAATTCCAACACCAGGTAAGGGGCATGGGGCTTATTAACTTCTTTAAAGCTAACAGAAAACTCTGTAAGAGTGAAATTTTTTGAATATGTATGCAAGTTGAGGCCAAAAGATCCCCTTAAAGTCTATAATTACAAATTTAAGAGCTTTGGAACAAGAAACTAATATCCTGGATTGGAATGCTAAAACCAATTTTGAAGACTGAAATGCAAGTAAAATAATTGCTGTGGGTAACTATACATTTGAGGTTTTTGTCCTTTGTAGTACTGATTTTTTTGATCTTTGAAAGTTGTTATTCCTAAGTTCTAATTTATTAAATACGTTAGAATAATTGAAGATCACTATGAAATACAGTCACAAACACTTCAGTTACTTTATTACATAGAGAGAGAAATAGTTTTACCATTTTCTTGCTTTTTTTTTTTTTTTAATCACAGGCCCAACTCCAGGAAAACCTGCTTCTAATCTGGGACCTGTGGAATTGGCAGCTGTCATTGCTGGACCTGTCTGCTTCGTCTGTATTTCACTAATGTTGATTCTGTATCTTTGTCATAATCGTACTGTAATTCATCACCGTGTACCAAGTGAAGAAGATCCCTCATTAGATCGTCCCTTCATATCAGAAGGAACTACTTTAAAAGATTTAATTTATGATATGACAACTTCAGGTTCTGGGTCAGGTAACGTCATGCTTCTAATCATAATTAATCTGTGTTTAAGAGTTAAGATTAACTTTTTAAAAATATCAAATATACTTACACTTATAACTGGAAAAATGAGCAAAAAGAAAGAAGCTACCTTTGTATAGATGCAATATATTAATATTAAGTTCAATGTACTGAAAATTGTATATAGAATCAGGTTTAGTTGCTGTTCTTGTTTCTTATTCTGCAAGTTCAGTCAAATGTGCAGCTCTCTGCATATTGGACTATCATAACTGGTTTTATTCCCTCTGTTCCCTTACTAATGTAAAGCTCAGTCATATACCATTTGTTCTGCATAGGAATATGTATGTTATCTGCCACACTTCTGAGATAAAGAAGCTTAGCTTTAAATTTATTTACTTAGAGCTATTGATATGTGAAGAATATTCTGAGTTATAAATACAAGCTAATATTTTAGCTAGTCTCCCTTTACAAAAGGTGTTGTATCGGCAAATAAGAATATACCTTTTTCTCTGTGTGTAGAACACATGCAGTGTGTCGAACATGTTGGAATTCTGATTTCGAGTGTTGTTCTGGGAGGATGAGGCAGTAGTCAGTGTTCAGTGCAGTTAGCTGCTGCTGTCAACCCTGACCTATTTGATTTTAGGGTTGTGGTAGTGTCTGATAAAAACTTGGTTTAGTAGGCATTGGTAGGGGATGATGTGCCAGACAAATCATTGCATAGATAAATATCTTAATGTGGATTAAAGATGAATTCATGCTCTACAAGAGCAAAGCATTAGGTTGTACTTCAGCCTCTCCTCAGCCTTCTACTATATATGAGGTTTAAATATTGTAATACTAAAAACCATTCCTGCTACTTGCGATTTTATACCTACTGAAAGACTCTTTTCTTGTCAGAAAAAAAATACTCTGCAAGTGTATATTAGTGTTTGATTCTTAGTTTCTGAATACCTTAGTGCTCCAGAATTAAAGAAAATAGAGAAAATGAATACCTAAGTTGTATTTCCCCATGGCAGTAACTGACAGAACTGTTCAGAGTCCATTGCACTATCAAACAAGTCACATGGTTTACTAAACCTGTTCATAGTATAAATTTGAATAAGTCACCTTTAGTCACAAGTCTATGGAAAAAGTTGAGGTTAGACTGAACATATGGACAGTTGTTTCAATTGAGAAAGATTTGGTGTGCTCAAATAAGATTTGATCACAGTAGGGAAAGCTGATCTCAGTTTAGAGCTGGGGCTTTAGTAGTTTGTGTTTATCTCAATCTACTCATTTAATAAACAAGATATTTACATGAAGTAACAAAACTGATGGTTCTAATGCACTGGGGTAGAATTTGAAGTGCTGGACTCTTTCTTCTGGTTACATCCTTTGTGTGCAAGYATAGAGATGTAAGATGTAGTAAGAGAATATGAATCTGAAATTCATGTTTTGGGGTCCAAGATGCTCCAATGCGTAGTCATTACACTTTTGGGAGCAACAAATGGTTTTGAAAAGTCTCTACCTGCAGACGGTAAGTAAAGGAGGCTGTAAGGAAGTTAACTTATACATACAGAACATCTTCTGTAATCTGCAATGTACTAGCTTCAGTAAGGTTAGTTTAAAAAAAAAAAAGGGGGGGGGGGGCCTTTGAAGTTTTACCTTAGAACTGTGTGTGGTCATGTTACTTGTTTGTTGTACAGTCTAGTCATTTGTTCCCTGTAGCTTGCCTAGATTCTCACTGTAATTCTACAATTTTTCTACTTGTATCCTTACCTCACCTCTTTGAATCAAAAGTTAAGCTATGATTAGGTTAATTCAGATTTGGTTGTCAGTAGCTCTTTCCATTTGTTGTTTGGAATATTCCTTCATCTGCCTCTTTGCTTTTTTTTCCCTCTGGTGCTTCTGAGCCTACTACTATGCTTTAAAATATTCTCTGGAAGTACTCCTTCAAAACTTTAATTTCTGAAAAGCTGAGAATTACTGTCAGAAGAGAAACTTATGTGTCTTTTCCCCCTCCCCCTCAAGAGCAAGTGGTTAAAAGCTACTGAATCTTTCCTTCTCTGATGGCTCTTTAATTTGGTAATTAAAGTCTGTATGCTAGTTTTTAGAGCATCAGAACACTCATGCCGTTCTAGACTCTCAGAACACCTGACTCAGTATAGTACCTGAGCATTGGCTACTGATAGCTGTGTCAGAGGAAGGAAAACTAGATGAATGTAACTTACCTTAGGGAAAACCTTACACATTTTTTTTATGCATGAAAGATGAACTTGTGTTCCCTCTGAAAACATGCAGAGTTTCTTTCTTTTTTTTGTATAATTGGGTGCAGTCTCTTGACCTTAGGATTTTAGCAGCAGTGACTTCTAGCTGTTTTAAGACAAATATTAGTCTTACTCAGTGTTCTGTACCTCCCTTTTACTATGAGTGGGATAGGAACTGTTTCAAGTACTTATTTCTGTACTGTTAATTATGATGTGCATATATTTGCCATAACTTATATCACTTTAGCTCCAAGTTAGTCAATCACTTACTATGTAAACTCAATCTTTCTGTGCCATAGCACTTGAATGATACTTTCTTGTGTCCTGGAACGCCTGCAGCAATTACTTGTCATTGAAACATGTATTTTCTGTGCCAGAGTCCAGATTGTGCATTTAAAACTGAGATAACTGTATCTTTATAGAATAAACTTGGAGGGGAAGGTGTCTGAGCCRCTAGTTAAAATAGTTACAATAGTTAAAATGCTTAATTCTGTTGGAAGTGAGGTGTATGAAAAGGATGTTCTTGCAGAGAAAGGTTGCAAGAAACACCATGGAAATGTGCGGAAGAGAAAATAATCCAGACCTATTCAGAAAAGCCCTAGTTAATTGGCACAGAATGGCCTTACATAAGATGCACACTTAGTGTTTGGGATGATGCCCTAAAGTAAATGTTTTCTTGGATTCATACCTTTCTTGGATTCGTACCATGCTTGGGGGGCTGAAGAAGTTTGTAGTCAGATAAAAATGATTCCTCTATAGTCTTGTATTGTGGTATTCTCTTGAAAGATATAAAACTGAGAAATACACAAAACTCTAAAGATGAGCTTATTGCTCAGATCAAAAGGGAAGTAGGATTCATTTTCTACAATGATAAATAGTAAGCTGGTATCACTTATTCAGTCTTTGACTCTACGTTAGTATTTCCCTGATGTTCTTTGGTAAACACCCTCCTCCCCCAAGACCTGAAACAATTAGAGATTTGATTAAAGGAATTAGTAGAGCATCTAAAATAGGAGCTTAGGTTTCAAAACAAGGATCTAAAGAGAATGACTTGAACATCTCTTGAAACAGAATGTTTTGGGGGTGTTTGGTTTGGTGTTTTTTTTTTTTTGGTCATGATCTTCTCTGAAGAAACAAACAAATAGAATCATAGAATCAGTAAGATTGGAAGGGACCTCTGGAGATTATCTAGTCCAGCCTCCTCGCTCAGCAGGGTCACCTAGAGCATGTTAGACAGGGTTGCATCCAGGTGGGTGGGTTTTGAATATCTCCAGAGAAGGAGACTCCAAATGCATAGGCAGATTGCAAGGCCTAGCTATAACTTTCCAACCAGGGGATGGTGAAACAACTCTCTTGCAAAGAACCAGGAAGAATCCTATAAAGCAGGGGAGACAGAAGCTGTAGTTACTGGTAGATGAGTTGATGCAGAAATCTAAGGCAGTTGGAAACCCAAAGGGCAACAAAGTCATCTTGTCTCAATATCATTATTAGTTGAAGAATTGGATGTAAAACTGCTTAACTTATCTGCAGTTTCATAGCAGCTGAAGGAAATGGAGTTTTCCCATTTCAAGGACTTTTGGATTACTTCTTAGAGGAAGAGTCCTGGTATGCAGAGAATTGTGGTTTTCTAGGAGGGAGGAGGGGTTGTTGTTAGTGATTTTTTCTTATGTGAAAAGAGGAAGAGACTGTTTAATTGAAACAGTGTCTGTAAGAAATCTTTTTTTTCTTACAGTTTTAAGATGAATGTGGGTGCAAGTCACTTGATTTTCTGACAAGCAGTAGTGAAAGTAAGCTCAGCTGCAGAAAACAGAAGTAAATGAATCTTGTAGATACTATAAAATGCAATGTAGTAGCAAGGTAGATATCAGTTCCCAGAGTATCTGTGATACCATAGCATCTTAATGTGGCTGATGTCCTTGGACATGCTAATTTCTTTAACAAAAAGTGGCACCTATAAATGGTTCAGTAAGCTGAAAGTTGTGTGTCTAAAATTGAAGGTGTACAGTTTTCTAAAACAGCTGTAGAAAAGTTATTATCGAAATTGCCACTTTCATATATACAACATTAGTTTGTACTTAAGGTTTATCTGTGGGTTTTGCAGTAGTGCGTACRTGAAAAGAAAGGTTTTCTGACCAATGGAGTGAAAATTGGTATTTTCAGGACTAAGTTTGAGGGTCCTGCAATTGTTCTAGTCTTGCCTGTTCCACACTTCAAAACTCTCCTGAAAGAGTGCAAATTAGCCTTCACAGTTTGAACACACAATGCAGTTGACCTGAGGACTTAAATTCTCTCAGCAAAATGTATCGCATCATCTGCCAATGATTATATCTATGGTATAGTGTCCTTCTTCCCCTCCCCCACCCCTGACCTCCCACGTATTTGGCATATGTAATGTCAGTACAGATTCTACAAATTCTTGTAGATGTGGAATTCTTGAGGGTGACTTCTGAACACCACAGTGTTCTAATTTGTGTTCCTCAGACAAAAGCATGGCAATGCTGTTGACCATATTAGATGTCTTTCTAGCACTGCTCTTTGCAAAGAATGTCCAGAGATGGACAGCAGTTAGTTACTCAAAAGGTATTGGGTTTGATTTATTTTCTGTAGCATTAGGAAATGCAAATGTTCTTCTATCAGCTATTAGAACAGTGGTTGTGGAGTAGTTATTTTACTTAAATCAAACACTTCCAAAGTAGTCCTATATACTAAAAGAGTTTATTGTGAGCAAATAACCTGGCTGATGCGATCCTTCTACAGTGTAGTATCGCTACAGGAGTCTAGGGGAAAAGGCTGTTATAACAGGAAAGACTTAAAACCAACATGCTGTATGTGAGGATAGCTGGGGGAGTACCAGTGCTACTTGCTCATTGTATTGATATGTTATGAGGTGCTGCAAGTTGAAAATGTTTAGATGTTCTGTTACTTTTGAATGTAAGCATTTTTTTTCTTAGGTAGAATGATAGTGAGGTGCGTGTAAAATGGAGATTTAGTGTTACAGGAAGGCTTTCTTGTGTTACCATGGTTTGAGAACACTAACGGGTTACTGGAGTATTTGAACCATCAGCCTGAGAGTTTGACAGTGTTACTGATAAGTGTGGATTATTTCAATTCCTCACCAGGTAAGACTCAGTCTCTTTCCAAGCTAAGTAAATGCAACAGTAGCAGAGGTGCTTTTGAATTGCTTTCTGAGGAGAGCTGTAGGCAGGTCACTAAGAATTTCTTTTTTTTTTTCTTTTTTAATTTATGGATCAGAAATTACCAACATTTTAAACTGAAAGGGAATTTGCATTTTCCTATTAACAACTATAAAGGCAGTTTTAGCATGGTATCTTTGAATACTTGTATTATTGGCATTTATGATTGAAGGTAGCATCTTAAGCACATGTTTGTTAGTAGTAGTAAAGAGTAAACTCAAGAGTTTCCATTCATTCTAAAAGAAAAACTGAATAGAATATGAAGAAATTYGTACTTTACTGTTTAAGCAGATATTTAATGTTAAATCTTCTTTCTAGGTTTACCTTTACTTGTGCAAAGAACAATTGCAAGAACTATAGTACTTCAAGAAAGCATTGGTAAGGGCCGCTTCGGAGAAGTCTGGCGAGGAAAGTGGAGAGGAGAAGAAGTTGCTGTGAAGATATTCTCTTCAAGAGAAGAACGCTCATGGTTTCGTGAGGCAGAAATATATCAAACAGTTATGCTACGGCATGAAAACATTCTTGGATTTATAGCTGCAGACAATAAAGGTTAGTAATGTGTAACGTTTTGAATATGTGTACATTCAGAGTATATGGTAGTTGTAAAGCAGTGTATTTTGCAAACAAGAATAGTGAAATAATTTTGCTACTTGAGTATTTTCTGCTGTTTGATGCTTTGACAGGCTTTTCACAGGTTTGCAAAATGTTTGCCTTTTTCTTTTTTTTTAAAAAAAGTATATATAGTTCTGAACTATTTTAAATTGATTCCATATTTAAGGAGATCTGACTTAATGGCTACAGGCAAGTTAAAACACTGGTTAATCCTAGTATTGGAAAGAGTGTTTACTTAGTCATTAAGCTGACAGGTTTGCTGAATACTTGTTTTGTATCTGTACTGTAAGCAAGATATGTGGGACCGAGAGGAAGTGTAGGGTAGATGATTCATTTCTAAGTCTGATATGTGAGATTATTATTTAGAACTCCAGTTGGCGAAGAAACTGGAAAAAGGGAATTTCTGATTTGATCCTAGCATTAAAGAACTGCATCTAATTCTTGGAGCTCTCTTGGATAATGAACCATTAAGTGTCTATCTAAGAGGAACAGTTTAAACTTTCTATTTTTTCAACTTTACTTGTTGCAGTCTGCCAGGTGAGACTTTCTTGGATCTTTCTGCAGTCCCATTTAAGATAAGAAAATTCTTTGTCCAAAGTCACCAATAGTTCTGAATTTTTACGTTAAGGTGAGCTTAAAGTATTACACTATGTCTCATTAAGTTGTTTTATTTAAGTAATGAGTTTTACCACAAATAGTCTTTGACCTCTTAGCAAAGAGATCATAACCAAAAATTCTATCAGCTTTGGGGAGAAGTCAAGGTTCACACACATCCTGGTTGTTTAAATGGCTTTGAGTTATTGGTTCAACTTCCTAAGTTGTTTCTCTGTGTAGCTGGAGTATCTGTATAATCCTATATATCATCTGTAGGACTGGAACAGACCTCAAGAGGTAGTGTAGGCTATTCCTTTTCTCCAAGGAAGGATTAGCTATAGCTGAATTGTTCCGAACAGATATTTTTATACCTTCTTAACTGTCAAGAGGTTGGAGGTCAGTGTATCAGATAACTTGTTATTAGATGCTTATCTTGATATCTGATGCAATTTTAGGCTTGAGAGTAATAACAACTATGAGAGCTTGAGTTTGTTCTCATGGACCTAATTGAGAATCTGGAGCTTTTATTTAAAACTATGTTAGTTGCATCTAAACATACAGCATAAAAACATTAATAAAATTCACCTTTGTAGAAGTTCTAGGCATTCTGTCTCACTTATTGCAACATATCCTTTGTGCTTTTATCTTAGCTGTAACTTTTAACAAAATCCAGCTGTGGTTAAGCATACCAGTCTSCCATTTTGCTGGAAACCCATAAATGGTTTGTCCCAAAACAATGCCTGACTACCATGCAGAGGAAGTATAAGGAAGGTAAACTAGTGGATTCAGAAAAAAAAAATCTTAATTTCTGGCTCAGGTTCTAGATGCAGTAGGTAGAATTCTTTTGAGTATGCAGGCATATATATTTGCTTTGGTCATCTTTAAATTTCCTTCAGCTATACTGTAAGATTAGTGTTTCTGATTCTTCCCCTTAATACAGGAGAAGAAAACTTCAGTTGACAAGTCATGTTGGTTTTTGAGGCTCTATGGCTTTAGGACAAGTATCTTGAGAATTGGTTGGTAATTTTTTAATAAAATGGATGAAGATAATGTGTTTAAAAATGCTACTACTCTTGACGTTCCCCATTTCCTAAAAGTATTACTCTCTGGGCCAGAGAAAACAGGCTCACCTTTCTACTTCAGCACCTTCTTTCCCCCACCCCCAAATTCCCAGTATAAATCCTTTTGAGTCTCCTCAGCAAGGAAATTGCATCATTAGATATCTGAGTTAAGCATTCAGAAATTCTGAGTATCAAGAGGTTAATTACTCAAATCTATTTAAATGTTAGACCATCTACAACCTGTTAAGTGGGGGAACACAGGGGCCATTAAGGAGATGGTGGTTCCATTTTCTTGGATATATTATCATACTTTAAAAACAAATGTCTCTAAAGCCATGTTGTGATGTAGTGAGCTTTAAAAAGGTATATTAACAGTCACTCATCTTAGTGCTCATGCTACCTGATAAAAATCTGATTTGATGCAAGCTGAAATGTTAATTTACAATGATAGCAGTTATGAAAACTTGCATGCTGCTCTTCCTATCCCTGCCCCCAAGGCAGATTTGAGTGTACTCAGGAGTTATTGCAGCCTGGCTGGAATATACTTGATCATCAAACTGCAGGAACCTGACARTATCTAAGACACTGCATTGTAGTACTATATACGAAGATATAATAGTATAAAGAATTACTTGTGTAATTCCAACTCAGTGTTCGCTGAAAATTTTAGTGGCATATGGAGAAGAATGCTAAGGAGTGGATTCTTGGGTGTTAGTCATAAATGTTGAAGACTCATAACACTTTCTTACGTGTACTTTATGATGTAAAATGTGGCCCAGTTTCATACTGCATTTTCTCTACTAGAAAGAGTGTTAGGGTCTTGTGTCTTAACACAGCTATGTATTTTCATAGCTCTTGGGGAAACCTGGCTGGCCACTGTAGCTGTAGAACTTGAGGGTCTGGTGATGCCTTTAAACGGAAGGGTGCATGTAAACACTACTTAATTTATGAAAAAGCAGGCAGATTAGTTAAGTTGGTGGTATCAAGATCAAATAGTTCTTTGTTCCTATTTAGACATCTTTTGTCACTTAATGTCATATGTTCTTATCTACGTCCCTGCACAGCTGTATTGAGTGTTCAAAAGACTGCAGGAACTGGTCTAATCTGTCTGCTCACCCTTCTCAAAGTTTACTGGGAAATAGATGATACTGTTAAGCCAGCTTGAGGACTGAAAAGTRATGTGTACTTTTTAACTGAGGTTATGTTCTGTCTGGCTAGATGATTTCTGTTCTGATTACTCTTTACTTAGCCAGGAGCATATGCTAAGTTTGAAATGGATCAGAGAAGTTACTTTCTGGGCCCTGCATTACCTTGCTTTGAACCACCCAAACACATAATTTGAATAAACCTAGATAACCCAATCCTAAAATACATCAGGGAATTCTCACCTGCACTACCATACTAGCAGGAAAATGAGGGCAACAACCTCTTCTTACAGTACTAGAGACTTCCCTGCGTATAGCTGTGTAACAACCATACCTTATTAAAAGGTACTTAGCTACATTAAGTTAAAGTCTTGTACTGTACACTATTTCAGACAGCTTTAGGCACTATAATATTTTAGCTCCTCCTTTCTTTCACCTAGCTGAGAAAGCTGCACTTCTCTAGGTGAAAGTTCTGAAATCTGGTCAGACTTCCTTGCACATTGAGTAAATCACCAAGAATGATGTTAGGCAAGATGCTGCAGGGAAATGAGCAGAACTCCTTCCTCTTGAGAGAAGTGGTGTTTGAGCCATGTATTCTTTTTTCAAGCTCTGAATTTAAACTGAATGGAAAACTTGACTGGAAGATCTTGCTAATGCACAGCTTTAGGGTTTTTATCCATGCCCTTCCTTTCTTTGTTTCAGTTTAATCAGATAAATATCTTAATGTGATAGTGATACTGTTTCAATAATGATAAAACTTCAACATAGAAATAAGTGTGTGGTGGGCTCCCCCCACCCCCTAAAAAGTCCCTATTTCATTTCTGAGTGTTTTATAAGATTCTGTCTGTGTCTGATCTTTTCCACTGGTAGTTTTCTCTCTTCTTTTCCACTATGTGATTTGCATACCAAGAAAGGCTAGTGGTATCCTATTCTATTCTGAAATCCTCTACTCTACAGCAGTAGAGGAGTAGCAGTTTCTGTAACTTTTTAAGCATTCAATTGAAAGCATACATTGGGAGTTCAAGACTTTTGTGCTAAGTAATACTGCCAGACCTTAAAACCTAATATTTTGTTTAAAAACAGGTACATACTAAATTAAAATGATTATACTAGAACCAATATGAAAAAATGCTATTCCTGTCAATACTGTCACCAAAAAAAACTGACTAAAATTTGCCTGTATAAATTTGGATAGGTAATAGTTATAAGTTCCTCTCTTCAGATGCTGCTTGGAAATCACTAGGTTTTCAAACTGTAATTTTGTCTCCCAACCATGAAGTGGAAAGTTTCTCTATTCACAACTTCCCTTTTGTAACAGTATAAGAAAACTTGAAGCATTTCACTTCTAAATGATTTGATCTTGAAACATTTTAAGAAGATTTCTTCCAAAGAGAAGAAGTAATCATAACTAAGCTGTTGTATATTGGTTTCCAAGAACATGCTTAAATTCTTTTCATGTTTTAAAACTGAAATTCCTTGAGGTTCTTGATCAGGGTGTGTATATGAACTAAATTAAGTTACCTTGTTAGTGGCAGGCTGTGCTACTGAATATAATTATTACTGAGCACGATCACTTTTTTCATTCCTGAAAATATAAGTCCTGTGACTGAAAGCCTTGTAGCAGATGCTGTTTACTATGCAGCAAAAAGTGGACTCAGGGTCACTAAAAGTCTTCTCATACTGTTTACTGAGTGATCAAATTCATAATAATGTGCCATCTGCTTAGATTCATGAAGAAACATACAAGTGTAGTTTGTTAAATGCAAGATTTAGAAAATGTAGTAGGTTCTATCTAATAGCTAGACATTGATGTATTTATTGCTACATTTCAACTTGTCTGTAACTAATAATAGTTGTGTAAGCATGGATGTAAACTGTTCTGTGTTAGTATCTGGCTGGAGGGCAGCAAATAAGATACACAGTGGAAGAAAGTATGGCTCCATTCAGGATGGGTAACAAGCTCAGCTTTGTATTTTCTTCTTTGGAACGAACATAAGAACAAACTAAATATTTAGACTTGCAGGTAATAAATTAGATAATGCAAAAAGTAGGCATGTCTATAGCAGAATACTTCCTTGTTAGGTGGATGCCTAGAGATGGGAAGAAAAAAATCTTCATACAGAGGCACTATAATCTTGATTCAAAGCAATGATAATTCCTCTCTTCAAGAAGATTGGAAATAAAAGGGAGCTCCCACAACTCTACTTTTATTCATGCACTTGATGCAGAATTCCTCAGCCATTTGGTGACCTATTAGTACCTACCAAATCYTGCATGACATTTTGAATCAAAGTTCAGCTGGTTGTGTTGGCGGGTGGCATCACTTCTGTGACAGACCAAGCCTCTAAATCTGTCCTTTCATGCTTAAGGTTGCAGACAGTTTAAGACTGTTTGTATTTCATAAAAGCGTACCTATTTCTTTAGAAACTGTGGTGTATTTAAAAGACCTGCTTAAATGTAACAAAGTCTGTTAGATGATTTAAATAGACTACTCTAGAGCGTCACTGTTTAATTCCATACTTAATGTTGTATAGTTTAGATACTTGAGGAATGATGTCTTATGTTTCTTGTCAACATGAAGTATCAAAAAAGTGTGTGTAATGTTAATGCACAGGAGATAGGATCATTTCAGGTAACAAGGTGGGATGTAAGTGGTGAAGCAGTAGAATGTAATTGGGTTAAAAAAAATGCCCTGACTTCTAAGTCATTTCATTTTGAAGTTCTACAAGCTTTTGAGCTCTTTGACTTTATGTATTTGAGGTAGTATCATATACATGCCTGTAAACACATGAATTTCTAATGGTTCTGTGAAACTGGTTCAGTGTAACTTACTGCTGTTGAAATGACTTGACTTTTCAGGGACTATAAATTTTCTTTGAAAGGTTGTATTTACTAGGATGCTGAGTTCTACCAATAAATTTACTTGGCTATTCAAAATAGTAAAATCTAGAACTGCTTTCTCTTTTAAGTAATCCTCGTTGCTTCCTCTTCTATCTTTTGAAAAACAAAGCTCAGGAATTATTTCTGTGGACATGTTTCCACTGCAGTAGCTTTCCAAGAGGCTTCAAATCAGCATTTGATTGATTGATTGCTTCTGCTTGCTCACATGAACAGCTTAAGAGTGGACCTTGCATGTGATCTGTGTTCAGGAGTGTACCAGTTAATCAGCATGCAAGTAGAAAATCAGAATTCTGTTTTCATTATTAGAATTGTTTGAATATAGACTAATTTGCCTATTCTGAAGTGCTTTTTCTTAAGGAAAAAAGGAGTCTTTGGCTTTTCTTGAAACTTTCAAGTTAAAGGGATTCTTGAAAGTTGGTTCTGAGCTTTTTGGGTGTCCTCACCCTCCCACTCCCCAGTATTTGAGCCAGGGTTTTCTGAGGGGAGTGGAAAGAAGGGAAAGGAATGTAAGAAACTCCAATCTGGAAACTTTAGAATTTTTCAGTTTGCTCACTGGTATGTATATCATAAGAATTAGCTTCTGAATTCATTGTTCTCCTTGTCCTCCGTATTTAGTTCTCAATTTATGTATTTTGATAGTCTTTAGGGACTGCTACATCATGAGAGATCTGTTTAGCTTGGGTTGAGTTCTTTCACTTGTTTTGGGGGAATAGTGGCAGAGTAGAAGCCCAGCTGGAATCTGTTATGGGATAGCTACTGTTCTAAAAAAGACAAAACACTTCCATAAAAATGGATGGGAGTGTGTGTAGGGAGAGAACATTTCTCAGGTATGCCATGAGACCTGCTTTTAAAACTACAAAATTAGAAAAATCTCTCTGGCAGGATTGTTCTGCTTCCTAGGTTAAAAAGACTACTCTTTTTCTTTATTTTAATTTCTTTAATGTAGTCTGTCTGTGGCTTAAACACTGAGTATTCTGTGTCCACTGGCTTAATTTGAACAATTTTACTCTTACATGTCATCTGTAGATCTTGATGTGCTGCAAAGGTATTATAACCTCTATTGTGAAAAATCATGCAGTAAGCTGTTTTTTCATAGCTGGTATCTTTCACTCTCTTTACCTTTCTGCCTCTTTTACCTTTCTATCTCAGCTTTGGCCAGCAACTTTGTGGTCATGAGAGGTGGAGTTTGGTTTTGCTTTTAGAGTAATGTGTCAGATCACTGCATTCAGGCTTCTACTGCAGGATAACATCCTCCAACTGCTGGCAATTTTGGAATTTGCCACTGAGGTTGAATAGATTATGGAGAGACTGCAGGAATCATGGGGCAAACCTTAAAAGGCTTTTTATTTGGAAATGAGGCATAGAGTTACGCAAAAGAAATAATTCTGAGAGCAGGAAAGAATTGGTCACTTCCCTCTTTCTCCTATTACCCTAAATAACTAGCCCAGAGAAGCAAAATTCTGCAAGTTAAGCTGTAAGATCAAATATAGTAAACTTACAAAAAACTTTAATTTCTTTAGGTAGCCAGACAGTTTTATACTAGAATGGACTAATGTTGGCAGGATTAGCTCTGCATCCTGCATTCTGCGTTGCTCCCTAGGCAGCTAAGTTAGGAGAAGGCAGGGCCTGATTAATAACACTAATAATTCACTTCTGAATAATAGTGATGTTGACTTCCTAATTTTAGTTTAGGTAGTTTTTTTTAAGCTGTTTTGCGTGGTAGGCCCAGTCCTTACAGAAGCTGTAAAATTTTATAGCAATAGAAATACAGATTTAAAGTCCTGCTGGCTGTGAGGGTGCCTGCCTAACATAATTTAGACTTCRTAAACATTGTATAAGTGTTTTGTATGATAGGGTATATGGTGGTCTTGTTTATATGGGTGTAGGTTGGGGGGTGTGTGTGTGATACTCATGCTGGTGTTATTTTGCAGACAATGGTACATGGACTCAGCTGTGGTTGGTGTCAGACTATCATGAGCATGGATCACTCTTTGATTACCTGAACAGGTATACAGTGACCGTGGAAGGAATGATAAAATTAGCTTTGTCCACTGCCAGTGGCCTTGCACACCTTCACATGGAAATTGTTGGCACACAAGGTAATCTTACAGCTGTTGCATCTGTCATCTGGATAATATTCTGTTTTAAAAAATGACACGTACATAACTGTTCCTACTATAATTCTCTTCCTAATTAGAACATGTCCAGGGTCTAGCTGCTTTGCAGGTAGCTGCTCACTTGTGTGATGAGGAGGCAGTTGAAATCAGCAAAGACACCCAAGTTAATGCTTTGAAGCTAAGTGAATTGGAAAGTGTCTGTTTCAGATAACTTTTAATTTGATATAAATAGCTTGTCTYGGTGCTAGTTTGTACTGAGAACAATATGAGAATGGTCAGTATGTCATTACCACCAGACAGGTTGCTACCCCTGTCTTTAGTTCCTTTACGTGCTGAAGTGGCTGCTCTTCTATTGCTATAGCAAAGAACATCCAGGTTTTCTTCAAGGACTTAAACTGTCTAAGCTTCCCCACTGTTAAAACATACAATGTTTCTCGTAGTGGTAGTCTTCTATAACTGACTCTTTAGTAAGACCTGCTTGGGTACTGGGCTGACTTGGGCTTTTTCTACCTTCCCTTCTGTGCTATATCCACTTGTTACCACTGAAGAATTTTTCATACGAAATGACTATTAAAAGAGACTGAGTAGTGGTGCCTATACTTCTTAAACTTGATTTGTGCTTTTTTTTTTAATCATTCTTAATGGAAGTTTGTTTCCATAGATATTGGGAATATTTTTGTAGCAAGTAGTGTGTGTGTGTGTGTATGCAATATATGCATGCACAGGGAGAAAGAAGAGCAGTGGAGAGACAGATAAATCCTTTGTTTTTTCTTTTCTGGACAGCCAGCTAGTTCGCAATGAAAAGTTTCAGGAGGTAGTCTTGATAGTACATGTGAAATGGCAGAACTAGAAGGGATATTTTAGTAACATCAATCTTCACTAGAGTTAGAATAATATTGGGTGCCTTTTCTTAGCAGTAAGGATTTCTTCCTTTTCCCCTATCTTGCCCTTTTTATTTATGTATCTATATATATATTCCCCCCCCCCCTCCAGGAAAACCCGCAATTGCCCACAGAGACTTGAAATCAAAAAACATATTGGTAAAAAAGAATGGAACATGCTGCATTGCAGATCTAGGATTGGCTGTAAGACACGATTCAGCTACAGACACCATTGATATTGCTCCAAACCACAGAGTAGGAACAAAAAGGTCAGTACTGAATTTGGGAACATATATTTATTGTCTTTAAAAGAATTGTTTAAGTGGTGAATGGCACTTCTTTTGATGCAGTTAAACTTGTTGACTGTAATTTATCATTGCTAGAGCTTCAGACACTTAACTAGAAGCTATGCTGAAGATAGGTAGGACTAATTTCCTTTAATAATCTGTGCAGCTGTATAGTGAATAGGTATCTGTGGTTCATTAACAGTGAACCACAGCAGTGGGAGTTGTCCAGTGTGGGAAAATCCTTTTGAGACCTGTAACTTTAGTGGTATGTCAAGTGATCTTACTCAGAAAACTTCTGTTACTGAAAAATGCATGGAAGCTCTATAATAACTCAGGGCCAACAAGATTAATCTGAATACACGTTAGCATTGTTGGACAAAGCTCTGTGGTGATGTTGCCCAGTCTCCAGGCCATGCATCTAAATACACTTTTTTTTTTTTTTGATTTTTAGTGAGACACTGTAGTTGCGTGTGTTACAGTTAACTAGGATGCACATAATGGCTTTTTAATAATGAAATAATGGAGCAAGGCTTTGAAACTTGTATTTGAAATTATTTTACTGACAGTTATGTTACTGAAATTACAGGGAATTACTTTGTTCTAAAGCTCTGCTGTATTGTCCTTTGCCCATTTAAATTCTATACAAATGGTCAGATGAGACTTGTTTTCTGAGTTGTCGCTAGGTTACAAAATATTGGGTATTATTCCTTCTCTAAGTCTCCAATAATCATTGGTAATGAAAACAGCAAACTACTACTTGAACCTTTGTCACTACAAATTTGGCTTTTAAGCAAGAAATAAAAGCAAGTGTCTTTGTTTTTACTACAGCTGCATGCAAAGAAAAATGATACGCAGATCAGTTGCTTTCTTCGATCCAGTCTTTGGAGGAAGTATCTGTTCAGCAGTGTCTGAATCCTCCTTGCAAGATCTTTTCTTGAACAGGCATTATTAAGCTGCCAGTTATCTACCTCGTGCTGCTTTGTAAGGGTAAAGCAGTACCAACTCTCTTGCTGCTCCATACCATGTCAATCCACTTTGAAGTCATTAGTTACTTCTACCCTCTGCAAACTGCTCATTCTCATGACTTGCTCTCCACCCCTTACTCCCTCTTGTGAATAGTTGGGTAATAACTCTGCATCTTTAGTTTCAAGATCTTCCTCCTGCCTCTCCTCACATAAGAGAAAACTTTCTATCTGTTCTGTGGCAATTTTAATTCTCTCTGATGACTACCATTGCTGGTACCTCCTCTGCATGTGGAGAAGTTTTGTAAGTTCAGGGTGACTTGTCCATGGACTTATCTTTCCAGCAACTGTCTATTGTAAAACATAAGGCCTAGGGAGTCAGCAAGACTTGTTTTCAGATGAGTGCTCTAAGCACGGAGTGTGACTGGTGATTCTTCCCTCTGGTTGAATGAATCTCTATTTCTTCTCAGAGGCTTAGCTTCACTGGGGCTGTTAATGTGTATTTTCTCAACTTGGTCTATAGTGTGAAGTAGGAACATGTGAACTTTAAACTGAGAAGGAAATAATCACTCCCTTCCTCCTCCTGAAGCAAGCAAAAAGTAGTCTAGTTCTCCTTTTCCTTTTGAGAAGTGTGGCAAAACTGTCACTTTATAGTTGAAGTGGGTAGTTTAATCAAGTAGTCAGGCTGTGAATTATACCTTAGTGTGGGTGTTTTTCTGCAGTTTATCCAAGTCTCACACAAGCAAAATATAACTCTGCTTGTGAAGTATAAGCTTGGTGAAGGGAATTATCTCACATAGTGTGTTGTATATAGGTCCTGTTCAATGACACCAAGCTCCCTGTATGTTGTACTGGAAATTTAAGCAAGAGTCATGGACTGGAAAGGCAGAGAGGGTTGGGGAAAGCCATCAGGCATCTAGTATTAGGCATGACCATACTCAACATAATTTGTAAACTCCTTTGCAGACCTCTCCTTGCATTCTTGGAGAGTAGCTGCATACCTTGTTTGTTCAGAAGCTCAAAGCCTATTGTGTTAGTATGTAGTGCAGTTCTCTCCAGAACCCAAAGCACTGTTTCTGACAAACAATGCATTTGCAATACACAGATTTCTAAGGAGATGCTTGTTTTGCTCCTTTTTGTCTAATAGATGTAAAACTTCAGCTAATCCATTAACTGCACTGGATGACCTACTTGTCTTTTGCCTCTTGGTCCAGCAATAATCTTTTTTTGAGTAATTAATCTGCATTCTGAGTTGTTATGGAAGCCAAAGCCAATATAAATGCTTATGGAGAATTACAGTAAGAAGTCAATTTGCCAAGAAATTTAATGAAGTTATTTTTTTAAGAGCATGAAGTCAGGGCCACTGCCAGGTTTAGACCTTTTATGTTCTCTGTTAAATCCCTTGTGTTTAGGATGACTTAGAAATTGAAACAAACTCCTATGCTACTTGTGTAAGTGATTCATGCTGGTAGACTTGCAGCATGGTGGGGTTTTCAGCTCTATGCCTCTTCCCCGTATGATTAAGATGGATCAAATATCCATTCTTTAGAGCAGTTGATCACTATACTGTCAAGCACAGTAAGTAGCACAAGAAGATTATCCAATATGTATGCAATATCCTTGTGCAGGGCAGGAAAGTACTAACCCACCAATCTTCTTTTTTTTTTTTTTTTTTAAATAAGAGACTTCTTGATATAGGTGGGCTAGAATGTCTTGAGCCTATCTGGTGTGGAGGATTGTGACATCTTGTTGGCTTAATTTTAAGACTCTGCATTCTATTCAGTATGTACAGTCAAAGTAAATCTTATGTATCTTTGTCCTCTGCTTATGCTGTTATCACTTACAGGGAATTTACATGCCTATAAAGAAGCTTATGAGAACTGCCTCTGGCTAGCACTTTCCCTCCCTTCCTCCTCTCCCTGCCAAAAAACTTTGGACTATTGGTTACTTTTTTTATGCTTTTGATATCCCTTGCTTCGTCCAGTGTCACTTCCATATGACACAGTACTGCTGAGAACTTTCTTGAAGTTTAAATTTCAAGATTTCTTTACGAATACTCTTAAAAGTCAGTCTTGTATTCTGCTGGCTATCAATGATGTGGAGTGGGGGGGAGGTATCCTAGGATTTTGTATTATGTTGATTGCATGAAACTCTGCATACATTTCTCCTGTGGATATTTGAGAGCCACTCATTCCACTCAGCTACGATGCATTGAGCTCTGCGTAGGAATGGAGGAGGAGGCAGTTAGGAGCTTATGGGTGAGGATCAAAGGGCAGGCTGACATAGGGGATATTGTAGTAAACACCCATAGGCCACCTGATCAGGAAGAGGAAGCTGACAAGGCCTTCTACAGACAGCTGGAAGTAGCCTCACTATAACAGACCCTGGTTCTCATGGGAGACTCCAATCACTCTGATACCTGCTGGAAGGACTACACAGCCAGGTACAAACAGTCCCAGGAGGCTCCTGCAGTGCACTGATGATAACTTCTTGACACAGGTGGTGGAGGAGCCTACGAGGAAGGGTGTCCTGCTGGACCTTGTCCTAACCAACAGAGAAGGACTGGTAGGAGATGTGAAGGTTGGGGGCAGCCTTGGCTGCAGTGATCATGAGATGGTGGAGTTCAGGACCCTGCAGGAAAGAAGCAAGGCAATAAGCAGGACTGCAACCCTGGACTTCAGCAGAGCAGACTTTGGGCTCTTCAGGGACCTACTTGGAGTAACCCATGGTTTGAGGCCCTTGAAGGAAGGGGGGTCCAAGAGAACTGGCTAGTATTGAAGCCTCACTTCCTCCAAGCTCAAGAGCGGTGCATCCATATCAGTAAGAAGCGCAGCAAAGGGGGCAGGAGACCAGCATGGGTAAAAAAGGAGCTCCTGGCCAAACTCAGACAGAAGAAGAAAGTCCACAGAATGTGGAAGAGGGGACAGACCACCTGGGAGAATTATAGGAATGCTGTCAGAGCATGTAGAGATGCGTTGAGGAAGGCTAACACTCAGTTGGAATTGAGTCTGGCAAGGGATGTTAAGGACAACAGGAAGGGCTTCTCCAAATACATCACCAGCAAGAGGAGGACCAGGGAAAATCTGGGCCCACTACTGAATGGGGTGGTGGTACTGGTGACAAGGGATGGAGAGGTGGCAGAGTTACTGAATGCCTTCTTTGCTTAAGTCTTCACCACTAAGGGTGAAGAATCCCAGAATCCCACTCAAGAATCCCAGAGCCTGGATGAAAGGAAGAAAGTCTGGAGAAGGGAGGACTTTCCTTTGGTTGAGGAGGATAGGATTAGAGACCTTCTGGGCAAGCTTGACATCCACAAATCCATGGGTCCGGATGGGATGCACCCATGGGTACTGAGGGAGCTGGCGGATGTTGTTGCCAGGCTGCTCTCCATCATCTTTGAAAGGTCTTGGAGAACAGGAGAGGTGCCTGAGGACTGGAAGAAAGCCAGTGTCACTCTCATATTCAAAAGGGCAGGAAGGAGGACCCAGGCAACTATAGGCTGGTGAGCCTCAGCTCCATCCCTGGAAAGGTGATGGAACAGCTCATCCTGGATGTCATCTCCAGGCATATGGAGGAAAAGGTGGTGATCAGGAGTAGTCAGCATGGATTCTCGAAGGGGAAATCCTGCTCAACCAATCTAGTAGCCTTCTACAATGGCATGACTGACTGGGTAGATGAGGGGAGAGCAGTGGACATTGTGTACCTTGACTTCGGCAAGGCTTTTGACACTGTCTCCCATAACATCCTCCTAGATAAGCCCAGGAAGTGTGGGTTAGATGAGCAGACAGTGAGGTGGCTTGAGATTTGACTGAAAGGCAGAGCTCAGAGGGTTGTCATCAGTGGCACAGAGTAGCTGGAGGCCTGTAGCTAGTGGAGTCCCCCAGGGCTCAGTATGGGGTCCAGTCTTGTTCAGCTTCTTCATCAATGACCTGGATGAAGGGAAAGCGTGCCTCCTCWGCAAGTTTGCTGATGATACCAAGCTGGGAGGAGTGGCTGATACACGTGAGGGCTGTGCTACYATTCAGGGAGTCCTGGACAGGCTGGAGAGCTGGGCAGAGAGGAACCTCATGAGGTTCAACAAGGGCAAGTGCAGAGTCCTGCTCCTAGGGAGAAATAAATGTATGCATCAATACAGGCTGCAGGCTGACTTCCTGGAGAGCAGCTCTGCAGAGAAGGACCTGGGAGTGCTGGTGGACAACAAGTTGAGTATGAGCCAGCAGTGCGCCCTTGTGGTCAAGAAAGCCAACGGTATCCTGGAGTGCACTGGGACGAGTGTTGCCAGCAGGTYGAGGGAGGTGATCCTGCCCCTCTRCTCAGCCCTGGTGAGGCCTCATCTCGAGTACTGCGTCCAGTTGTGGGCTGCTGGTACAAGAGAGACATGGAGCTACTGGAGAGAGTCCAGTAAAGGGTTACAAAGATGATTAGGGGACTGGAGCATCTCTTTTAGGAGGGAAGCCTGTGAGAGCTGAGCCTCTTTAGCCTGGGGAAGAGAAGACTGAGGGGGGATCTTATCAATGTGTACCTGAAGGGAGGGTGTCAAGGGGACAGGGCCAGACTCTTTCCAGTTGTCCCATGTGACAGGACAAGAGGCAATGGGCAGAAATTGAAGCACAGGAAGTTCTGCCTGAACGTGAGGGGGAATTTCTTCACTGTAAGAGTGACAGAGCACTGGAACAGGTTGCCCAGAGAGGCTGTGGAGTCTCCTCCTTTGGAAGATATTCAAGGCCCGCCTGGGTGCAGTCCTGTCTAACATGCTCTAGGTGACCCTGCTTGAGCAGGGGGGTTGGACTAGATGATCTCCAGAGGTGCCTTCCACCCTCAACCATTCTGTGATTCCAGCCCTGTGATGGTATTCTGCCTCTCAATCACCCAAAATGAGCTCCACACTAATATTTTACTTAGTGTGACTGTACCTTATGTTGTTACATTTGCAAGTGAGGTAACTGTAGTTTGGATTCTATGACCAGCTTTTAATCTCTGCTTATCATTTGAAAGGCTATCACAGATTTTTAATTGCCAGGAAGAGTAAGAAGAGTATAGCCATCTCAATCTTCAATTTTTAAGTGAGATGAATTGTCAGAATGTGCAACTCAAACATATTTATTATTCAAAGAAGGTCTTGCATGTATGAAGTGCATGTTTGTTTAATGGTGGGACTGAACTGTATTGTGAAGAATCGGTTACTTTAAGGTATGGAACCTTTATTCCCAAGGAGCCCTTAACAGTGCTGCCTTTATGTTTGTGCCCAATGAGTTCAGCCTGTCTTCTCTACTCTTGGGATTACCTCCTGTAAATCTTTTCCCTTGTGTCTCAGAAATAATTCTTCAACAAAATTTCTCCATTGTCTTTGTGCTGATCAGCTCCCACAATAAAATTATTTCTTTTTGAAGCTGCATGTTTCTAAGGCCTTGTGATGTAGTTTACTTTCTGTGTTAAGAACCACTAACTTCCTGTAAACTGCTGCTCCTTATGTGAGAATTCTGTTAGTGCTTATATAGTCTGGTACATGGAGCCTCTGTTTTTGCTGTCTGTTCTCCCCGCTCCCTTCTTTTTCATCAAAACTGAAGCCTTTTTAAGCTGTACTCTCAATTTTCTTGCTCTTAATTTGGCTCTCATTTTTCTTGACTTAGTATTTTTGAAATTGTCAAGCATATACTCTGTTGATAATCAAATGTGACTGTATTTCTTAAATAGAATTTAACAGAAATAGTTGATCTCAATTTTGATCACTGTTTCTTTTTTTTTTTCTTTTTTTGGAAATGTATAGACTAAGAGCAAAGAAGTTTTGAATGTCCTAATTTTCATAAGGTACACTGAGTCATCTCCTACATAAACATTTAAACTTGTTTTCTTGTTTTTGAGCTGAACAGTAGAACTGAACATCCTCTACTGTAAGTACATATGAAATTGAATGTTTTCTGTTTTATTGCAAACAGGTACATGGCTCCTGAAGTTCTAGATGATTCCATAAATATGAAACACTTTGAGTCATTCAAGCGAGCAGACATCTATGCAATGGGATTAGTATTTTGGGAAGTAGCTCGGCGATGTTCAATTGGTGGTATGTTGCAATCTTTACAAAACTAGACAAACTAAGGAATTTTAAGTAACCTGTAGAATCTMTCTAAGTTTTGAGCAAACTGTTTTCTCTAAAAAGAATATAAAGTGAGTGTGGCTCAGACTCTAACTGTTAATTGTCTAAATGACTGGCTCGTTGTACCTTTGTGTATATTGATAAACCATACCTACTGAAGCAAACAGGAAATAGTCTGTAGTAATTTTTCCTCTAAAACCCTTACATAAAGGAGAAAAAGGGGTGAAGTTAATGTTTGCTTATTGAGAGCAAGGAACAAAAGTCAGCTAAGCTTCAGACATAATGCGTGTAGACGATGTGCATACCTTATTTAAAATAAAACATGGTATCATAAGTAATCTGCTTCCAAAAAGCATGTCTTTAGTATATCATATGAAAGATTTGACATAGCTTCCATCTTTTCCAAATGTATTTCAAAATTTAAAATTCAAGTGTAGTTTTAACAATCCTGAAGTATGTTTAAGGCTTGTAGTGTCCCTTGTGTTTGTTTTCAGTCATTAATATAACTTTAAATGAAAACAGAAAAAGAAAATTGAGTACCAATAAACAATGAACATAAGGAAAGAATGCATAACTTCTGTTAACTAAAGTAAAACTATTTTCAACCAATTACAGGAATCCATGAAGATTACCAGTTGCCATACTATGACCTTGTCCCTTCAGATCCTTCAGTTGAGGAAATGAGAAAAGTTGTTTGTGAGCAGAAGTTAAGGCCCAATATTCCAAACAGATGGCAGAGCTGTGAGGTGAGTGTTAGCTAACCATGCTAAAGCTGTTTGAATGCCTTTTACTATTTTTTTTTTTTGACAGCTTAAAAATTTGTGTTTGTCTTAGTTCTGTTGTTGAAGGGGGAAAGTTTGCCTTGGATCTTGCTTTCATTCTTATTATTTTGGCTTTATTGCATGCTGATAGTCTTTGGTCATGTGTAAATTTTTAAAACAGCCTCATAAAAATGAGTAGCTAATCCAGTATGGAGTATTCTGTGAAGCAGTAGACAAAGTTAATATAAATTAAAGCCAGTATAGATTATATTATCCAGGAAGCATCGCTGCAAATAAATTATATAATAAGGGAGTAGTAGAAATATCTGAGATAGTCAAAAGCAATCAATAGTTCATAAACCAATTGGCACGAAYCTGGTTAAAACTAGTCTGTCTGGTTATCATTTTCAACAGACAGGACTCACTAGTTAGTGCTATGCCAACAGGGTTAAACTGTTTTGGGGGCACAACTGGCAATTTTAGCACTATTGTGTTGCCTCACATGCATGCACAAGCCCACTCAGAACTAGCTCAGGGGTCTTTGCCCTATCATTGTGTAAGTAGATGGTTTTTCATCAAAAACCAGGATGGCCTTGGTGCTTTCTCTTGATTTTTTTTTACTCTGCATTTATTTGAACACAGTTATTAGGAAGCTGAGGATTTTGTAAGCTAAAGACTTAAAACTGGATTATGTATGTAATGACAGCTGCTGATCATGCCTCTGTAGAAGCGCTTACCTGATTGTGGAGCAAGTTCCATCATGCTTACCAGCTCCCAGGAGGCAGTACGCACAGCAACAAGCTCCTGGCTTTCCAATCTATTTGTTCATATCGCTTGCTCCAGGAGTTCAGCTAGGGCTAGAACCAATGCTTTCTGGTTCAGAACATAAGAGAATAGCTGAAGTAGGCTAATGTAGGAGTATGAGAATGAGATGTGGTGTACTTTAGATGGATGAGGGAACTAGATTGTGGAATGTGTGAAATGAATACATAAGTGAAGGCCTGAAAGTTTTGGTGAGAATGCAGATGGAAGGGAAAGGCAACATGCACCCACAGGCTACAGATTAGTTTTTAAATGCTGCTATTCCAATCCTGCAAACGTTCTTAACTGTTTATTTTTATAGGCCTGAGTTTACAAACTTAGAATTTTATAGCTAATATCTTCTTTGGTCATTTAATTTTTGCATTGTTGCGTGATAGTAGCATTCACAGATTTCAAGGAGTGGCTGTTTGAAAGATGACAAAACTCCAAGAATGTTCAGAGTTATTAGAGAGCTTCAATTTGAGGAAGACAGCTGATAAAACTAGTGAGCTGCTATGTGTTTAACTYCCTGACAAGCACATTCAAGGAAGTGATTGAGTACATTCTCAGCTAGACAGCAGTCTTGTACCAGTTCTAGGTGCTTTCTTCTGTTTTACTATTGCTTTTCAACTGGAGGTACAATAAAAACAAGAATATCTTTGTTTGATGCAAGACTTCAGAAAATAGTTACAATCAAACTGCTAATATTTCATTGAAATATATTAGTGTGAGTGAAGTTGTACTGAAAAATACTAGTGTTCTCTACAATATTTAACTTTATTTTTCTTCACGCTTTCTGTGAAGTAAGAATTTGGTGTTTTAAATAAAACACTCTTGCATGCAGCAGTAGTACTAGTAATAGACTTTAGAAATGTGTATTGTAAAAGGCCAAGGCAAAACAAAAGTCCATTACATGTAATTATTTCTTTCCTTTGCAGGCATTACGAGTAATGGCAAAAATTATGCGGGAATGCTGGTATGCCAATGGAGCCGCTAGGCTAACAGCTTTGCGCATTAAGAAAACGTTATCACAACTTAGTCAACAGGAGGGGATAAAGATGTAGTCCTGGATTTGCTACTGAGGAGTACTGTAAAAATCTATCTGCACCAGGTGGCGTGTTACAAAGGTTAATTGTCCTACCTCACTGAGGGAACAGAAGGATATTGCTGCCTTTTAATACTTCATAGGAACATCACTTAATAGCCCCAGGATTTTTGTGGACATGCTGAACAGTTGTGTTGGGTCCTTTCTGTGCACTATGAACACCTCTTTCCCAGGATACAAACTATTGTGTAGTCTAGTTTTATTTTTTTATTAACCTGTAACTTGTTTGGAGAGTTGATAGCTGGTCTTAACATTTAGTTAAGTGTGCTAAAAATATGAAGGTCACTTCTAAATGGAACTGGTTCGCTAACTTGTTCTAGAGTGCGTTGATGGCTCTTTAAGCAATTTTAATCCTGGCTAGTACATTGAGTATTTTGAACCACTGTCACAGTTCTTTGTTTTAGATTTTGAATGTACTATTGCAGTATACTCTGCTAGCTATAAGGTTGTATATCTTTTGGACTCTTACCTTAATTTACAAAATGACCTCATTCATTTGTGGGGAACATAATTTATGCAATTATACTTTCTACATGGTTACTTTTTTCCCTCCTCTTTTTCAGAGCATTACATTGCCTTCAAAATAGATTGTATTTTACCAATAAGTGCCGCTTTTGAGTTTTAATGCAAAACAGTAGGAACATGCAAAGCCTATGGTACTTGTGGTTTCTAAATTACAAGTTCAAAAGTCAGTTAATTCATTTCCTTACCTAAGATCTAATTCAGATTCTACTCAGCACATGAGTAAATAATTCTCAAATTATCTTTAATTTTACCAAAATCTGATTGTTTAAACAATTCTGGGATTTTTAAATAGTGTAAGCTAGTTAGTTCACTGTTGTATTTTGTAATTGTCAAGTCATGAGTTATAAGACTTTTTAATCAAGTGGTACTTTTAAAATGCTTGAAGTGCCCTTGTCTACTTAAGAGAAGTAGCAAGAGGGCTAAAGTGTTCTTAAGGGAGTTTCTACTCCTTAATCAATTACGGAAAGTATATTTTCTGTGCAACTCTGCAGAGTCTTTAGGCTCACGAACAATATTTAAACGAGGATTAAGTACACCTGTAATTAGGGAGAATTTATTTGGGCTTTTGTACTAGAAAGTTAAAAGCTGCTTATGAACTTTATGTGCATATATTTTTTGTGTGCCTCATACACAAAGTGGTGACCTGCAGGTCTTTGTTACCAGGGGATTCCTGCAATCCTCTTCATAGTTACAAGAACAAAGCTTATGGTAGCTTGTGTTGTCATAAGAACACAGAAGAATATGCATAGCTTTAGTCTGGATTTGCCTGAGAATTTAAGGAGGCTTTGGCAGCCTTGTTCATAAATTGAATTGCTTCCTGCCCAAATGTATAACTTCCAGAGAGGAGCAGGGAATCCACATGGAAAATTTCAAATCTGCAGTCTCGTGTGTGTGTGTGTGTATATATATATATATATACACACGTGTATATATATATATACACACATACATACACACACATACATGTGTATATATACACACACAATTCAAATATATATTTATATATATATAAAATTTATGTTTTTATGTGTATATATATAATATATATTTGTTTGAATTGCAATATTAGGAAGAGTCTGGTTGACCTTTGATTTCATTAATTTCCAAAAAAAGTCATTTGGATTTCTGTGTGTAAATGTGCCTGGTAATTAACATGCCACCTAACAGTTAACTTCCTGCCATCCAGAACACATCACTACCCATCCTGCTATGCAATACAAAGAGTAACTTTAATTCTGTTTCTTCTTCATACTTCAGTGTAAAGTACTTTGAGAATTTTTGACAAAGCTAGTAACTGCCAAGAGTATCATTTTGATTGAACAGCTGTTAGCAGTAGTCAAGATTATTTTTTTAGTCTGTAGTGCATGGTTACTGAAGCAATAAGATGGGTAGGTTTTATAAGAAGAGGCTATACGGGTGGCATAAGACTTATGCTCAGGCTGTATAGGTATAACAGGCAAAGGAGTTAAGAATTTGGAAATATCAGTGTTATTAATGCGTGCTTGGAGATGGATTTAAATGATGTGGGAATTATGGAGCTGCAGAGGTTGAACTGTAAATATTGAAATACTTTATTCAGCTGTCGTAGATGAGTTTACTTATACTGGAAGATGACACTTGCAGAGGAAGGAAAGAAAAATCCTTAGTAGAAAACAATTGAGTTATAAACCTGACAGCTGTACATATTTAGTTTGTTCTGTGTTGTCTGACCAGTCAGGCTCATTTGCTTCAGGCCTCTGTAAAAGTAGGAAGTTGAGTTCATGCAGGTATTTTAAATAGAATAAACTATACCTTTGTGCAACTGGACAGTCAAGGTCTGCACCACAGTTTTTCAGTTATGACTGATTAAGAAATGATTAAGTGCACACARACTCCCAGTTTATCTATTTGGCATCCCTCTCTGACAAGTTCTGTGTGTCTAAACAACTATTTAAAGAAAACACTTCAGCAATGAAGTAGAATTTACTATAGTGCCATACTGATTTCAAAGCTTTCCTATTAAAAAAGAAAAAAGAAAAAAAAATATAAAGTTGGTACCCTTGTTAAATTCTGAGTTTTCCATACGTGTACCTGTTTCTTCACCATAGATACAAATGGTATAAGTCATATCTTAAAAATGTCAGGCTACTAGCATGCTTCCAGTCTTTACAATAATCTCGGTAATGTGGGAATTTTCAATAATTCATCAAATTTCATTACTGTTTTCAGCAACTAAAAATATCACAGTGATGCTTAGTCTTCTAAAACACAAGAAGCAGCTCTATTGCATTTAAAAGAGAATCTAAGGCAGTTGAACAGCATCATGACAGGCAGATTACTTCAACTATACAGCAGTTTGTTGCATTGGTTATCTCGCCCACTTAACTAGTTATCTTCTGAATTGATAGTAACTATTCTTATGCTATTCTAACTTTTAACTTTTGTTTTTTGCAAGGTTCTATTACAAAGTGCACAAAGGAGGCTTGATACACTATGATTTTATGAAAATTCTTTTGGGACAACATTATTATTCCTACTAAAATGCAGAACAGAAATTCTGAATAGAGCTATACATATCCTCAGTTCTGACACCACAACTTAAAGCTTTGTTCTTTTCCATTATATAAACTGAACACCTTTTACAAAGGGTGTGTCTGTACATATTATGTAACATTAAATGTTACCTGTGTAATATCATATCTTATATATATGGACACAGGAACACATAAGTATTTTTTAAATTAAGATTGTAATATCACCAGATCTGCTCTTGGAAATCCAGGGGGACCAAAATATTTTAGCATTCAAAATATTAATTTTATATCATTTCAAGTATATACCAAAACAGTTTCTGAGTACTGATGCAAATGTTTGTAAATATGAATGCATTATACATTCACTCAAGTTTCATGGATTTAATCAGTTTGACATTTTAGTAGCATTGATGCCTCAGTTCAGTTTACAGATTTGTGACTGGGTGGATATGGACACGAAGAATAAGGAATGTTGGAAAAGATCTGATGCTGAAAATCCTGAAATGTTGTTTTTTGGAATGCTGGAATTCTTCAGGGACCTTTCAATCTTAAAAGCTGGAATTCTAGCTTTTTTTCTCAAGCTGACTTTCCAAGTATGGCACACTTACACCCTCAAATGGTTCGACTTGTAATCCTAAAAAAAAAAACTATGTATATAGGGTAAAGACTTTGGAATTGATTTTGTAGGGGTATGAAAGTGTCAGAATAAGAGGCTGCTTTTTTTTCCCCATAATTGTTCTGAGAGTGATTGCCATGAAATTCACTTTTAGTTAGCTCTATACTGTGCCATTGAAACGATTACAAGTTGTTAATCATTTTGTGTAAAAGAAAACATAACTATATCAGTTGCTTTAAACTCAAATTACCTCTTAAAAGACCAAGGTACATTTACCTCATGTGTATATAATGTTTAATATTTTTTAAAACATTCTCCAGGTTTGCAGTTTTATGTTTCTAGAGATCTGGATATACTAAATTTACAGCTTCAATGGTACTAAATGTATTATCTGGTGCCCTAAAACACATCCATTTTCTGTATGTTATTGTATTACTGCAAGTTTGCTGCTTTGTCAATGTAGCACCTGCCCTTTCATAGCTGTATGGATACTACGTTGTATAAAGATTATTTCTTGGATGATAAATTTGAGGATCCTGTACAGATGAGTGTCACTTTTAAAAATTTTTCAAAAATGTGCATTTCCCCTTACATTTCTGAAAACATGTATTGTATTTGTAGAGTATACATTTCAATGGACTGTAAATAGACAGTAGAAGAGTGATGCTTATGTTAAGTGCTAACACTACAGTAGAGAGATTAAAGCAGTGAAAATAAATTACTTTTTTTCAAAGTATGCGAGTTGTCCTTTAGAGAAAAGTTACATGTGGGTGTAATTTTGGGTGTGATGTTCTTACCTAGCAAAAAGTGGAGTCACAGTGATGTGTGAGGTGTATTTCTTTCCTCTAAAGGGATTTCTACTAGCAGGAAAATTAATGAAGGGTCTGCTTGCTAATGCTTGGGTAATCCATCCCATGTATCCATATAGATAATTACAAAGTGCCTGATCTTCCTTTGTCCTACAGTAAGGTTTGAATAGGTACTTGGTTTTCTCTGATCTCTTGGGTGAATAATTATTGACTTTTTTGGACAAATTTTGCTTCTCTGTGAGGTCTACTTCAACGTAAACTGTTCTTATGAGAATTGCAGGTGTCTTGAACAGATGTTCTGATGTCAATGCAAGCATCATAAATTGAAGTAAAGCCAGCTTATTTGTGTTGTATTGAATTGAGTTTTTGCAAAGAAACAATCATAAGCTGATACTACATAGCTGAAGGAAGATGAAGATGCAACCATAACAAACAACTGTCATCTTGCCCTTTCATAATCTTATGAACAGCTATTAGTTTTGGCCCAGCAACTAGTGGATCTTTAACAAAAAGCACCTCTTACAGCAAATTCCTTTTCTAAACTGGGAGTCCTCAGGGTGTACAGAAAAAGCCAAAACATATGTCAAAATGCTATGTTCCTTTTTAACCTCTTTCCAAAGAGATGGATTATTTGGCTGTTTCTAAAGTAGATCTCTCCTGTCCTATAGCAGGATCAGATGCTGTTAGAACAATAAATATGCAGCCTTACCTTTGTTCAGTTAAAGGACGAAAACATGCTTCTTTCCCATAAGTGACTAAACTGATACTGTCCCTCACCATTGCAAACAACTAAAATTCAGTACAACAAAAAATCCCTTCCAGAAGAAAGATATGGCTTGAACATAGCAAAGTAATGTTATCTACCAAGCTTAATTTTTGTTAAGTGCCGGCTTTCATGCTTTGAGGATAAGGTTCAGGTTACTAAAATACAGTAAAAAGATGTACTTGATTGTAAGCAATTATTCTCCTGGCTGGGTACTTTTGGTCTGAGTGGAATATACTTTGGCATAATTGTATTACCRTGCTACAAGGTTTTACCAAATTTACACAGTCGTCATACTTGAGATCTCACCATATTTGGGGAGGATGTCTGCCTCCCAACTGAAATTAACAACTGCGAACCCATGAACATTAAGCAGACAACTTAGCTACCTGTAGTTGCTGCTGTGAGATGTTTGAGTCTGCAGACCCACTGAATTCTGCACCTCCTAGCTTATATAGCAAGCCCTGTTGTACAGAAGTGTAGTTATCAAAATTCTGGGTGTTCAAGAAAGGGGAGGGGAGAAACAAATCTCAAACAAGAGGTGTATTTGCTRCTTCAAAAATCAAAGCATTCCACCACTCTCTTCTGACAAAGGTAAAAAGATAATGAATGTGTGAGAGCATCTCCTTCCTGTACTGTTCTGCGGTAGATCTCTTCACT
The DNA here is from genome assembly GCF_003343005.1 of Rhea americana. Lineage (NCBI taxonomy): Eukaryota > Metazoa > Chordata > Aves > Rheiformes > Rheidae > Rhea > Rhea americana. The sequence continues at coordinate 872,389 of NW_028186366.1, read as the reverse complement.
GAGAGGCCTAAAATAACATAAAATTCCTGTATAACCCATGCTGCAAATCACATCTCTGCCTATTTATTTAACAACCTAAACAAAGAAACAATCCATTCGTTAAGTGTTTACAATTTAAAAATGAGCCAAACTCATTCAAGCTTGAACAGAACTTATTCAGCCTGGTACGAAGATACTCATTTTGATCAAGACAGGCTTGGATGCAGGAACATACAGAACCAAAGATAAATAGCTACTTCTAGCTATGCAAGTAATAGCCTCCAAAATTTGCAATGACCATGTCATGTTTTGGACAGCTTTTATTATTTCTTGACTAGAAATACTAAGCAAATGGGTTTTTTTCTTCTATTTTCTAGGAAGTTGTATGTGGTTAAATGAAAATGATGGGTTATAACTGTGGTGTAGTCATAGTTAATTATGATACATATTGCTTAAAGGAATTGTGGCTGTTAACCCAGTGTTCACCGGTCCAAACCACCTAAAAAGGAAGCAGTCAAGTGAAAATTACCTAGGAGCTGCTGAACTTGCACATCTGTGGGAAGCTTCTGGAGTGAAAGGTGGAGTAATCAGAAAGAAGAGACTGAGTCAGTACAGGGCCCACTAAAGGAGGAGACCAGGGAAAGGGGATAAGGGAAATGAAAGACGTACGTGGTTTGTTGTAAACTCCAAAAGCCCTTCCAAAAATGCTGGGCTGAAACAATCTAGAAGACAAGGGTGACCATTTGATGGCATTTTAGGRGGGGGAAGGAGATTATAAGCCTTTTCACTTTTATTCTGCTTGCTTAGCAATCTGGGCTTCTTTTTTTGAAATACTATCCTGTTCAAGTCGTGTTTCAGTGTACCATTAGCTTTTAAAGCTGGCTGAGTCAAGAACTGTAGAAAAGAGCTGTTAGTTCGTTTTAGGATACTGAAGGATATGGGATCACAGAATGGCAAAAGCTTCTGGTGTTTTCTGGTTTTCCACATTTGCCAGCCACTAGCCCAAGAAAACTTGAAGCTGTTTTGAAAACTAAATAATTTTGAAATAAAAAATGTTATGAGTGTGAACTAATTCATGAGAAATGCCTAAGTAACTTGCCTAGAGAAGGCAAATACCATGAACCTTGCACAGAGTGATAGTCCCTTCACATTACATGAAAAATCTGCATTCATGAAACGGTGCCAGAGCTGAAAGCAATAAAGATGTAATTTAAAAACGAAACAAGCATTATAAGTCTCATAGCAAAGAATGTTAGTTTAGGAAGTGGGAGAGATTTGATGTATACTGAGCTTTTTACATATAAAAAACATGAATATTTAAAAGAAAAGGATGCAGGCATAACAGAGTCTTTACAGAATTGCTCCAAACAAATGATATCTGCTTGTTCATAATCCATGATTGCATGCCTGAATTGCTAAATAATTTGCTAGCTTCAGGGACTGTCTAATATGATCATATGACGAAACCTAGTTTTCCATCATATTTTGATGCTCATCAGAACCACCCACTTGATAAAATATGACCGCACRAAAGAGATGTTCACACTTCTTGTCAGACACACCAGCTAGGAATGCAAAGCAGCAGCCAATATATCCTGTTTAGAGAGAGCAGGCCATGGACACTACAGAATGTATAATACAAAAGCTCCTGCACTATGTCTAATGGACCATCATGAATACAGGCTACAAGGTAATTGCTGCAGTGAGTAGCTCTCGTGACTAATTTGTTGAGTCAAAATTGGTCAATCATTCTTCTAAGATTCCTTGCACAGTGATTTGTAGCAGTGGAACTTTCTTTAAATATCACTAATTTTCTCTTGCAAAAGATCAAATTTGTCATCTTGTCTTTCTCCCTTCTGGAAGCGAGAGGTTTTAACCTTACACTCGGTTTAACTTACAGGTTTTAACCCACACCCTTAGGGTGGAAAATTTTAGCTTCAATAAATACAAGCCTCCTTTCCCTCTTCTACAGAGGCAAAGCTGAGATCTTGATCCTGTTTTATTTACTGCACTCATGTATTAATTTGGGCTAAGTTTTTGAAGGCTCCCCTAACATAGGCCCTACAGAAAGCAAGCTGTTAAGGTGGTGGTTGCTGATGGTCTTTGCTGTTGCTAGAACAATTATAAAGTTAATATTCAGGTAGGGAGTTAAAGTGCAGTGCTGACCTGACAAACCTATTGGCTCATATGGCTACCCATAGGCTGGCAATGGGCAGAGGTCTGCTTGTATAAATCTTGTCTGCATATGAGACCAAGGAAGGGGACATTGCTAGTACATGCCCTGACATCTCTATAAATGCCTGTATTCATTTATGCGTTATAATATTTTGTCTAGCAAAGGTTAAAATCAGAAAAAAAATGAAGTTAAAAAACATACTAGGAATGCCTTGTTTTATTTATGAGACTAATTTCTTATGAGATTCTACTTGGGTAAATACAAGTCAGAGGTCAGCTAAAATGTAGAAGACTTTCAGCTGTTTATTGTGTCCAAAGTAAAAAAAAAAAAAAAAAAAAAAAAAAAAAAAAAAAAAAAAAAAAAAAAAAAAAAAAAAAAAAAAAAAAAAAAAAAAAAAAGTTGTGGAGGTGTTGAAATAGGTTCTTTTTAATACTCACTGCATGAAACTAATGAGTAATTTTGGGTATGTGCAGCATGATTAAAGGTTAAAAAGTGTGAACCACTTTGAGGTAATACCAGTGAATTATTGCAATTCTCTTCGTATCGTTTTTTGTAAAACAGGTACCTAATGCACAGCAAGGTACCAGAAAATCATCACGCAGAGCACGGCGGCTGCCACTCGCCGCGGGAGAGCGCCGCCGGGCTCTCCGCTCGCTGCGCCTGGCCCTGGCGGAGGCGCGGGAGCGTCTCCGAGCGCCAGGATTTCCCCTTGCCACGGAGGGGGAGCCCGGGGCGGCGGGCGCCCTGCGGCGGCAGCGGCTCCCGCCCAGCGCCCTGAGGCGAGCACGGGGAGCTAGCGCCAACGGCTCCTCCGGGCCGTTAACGGCTCCTGCGCGGCGCTGCCCCCAGCCCCCCGGCGGAGGCTGACGGCGCAGAAGAGCCGCTGTTCCGCCAGCCAGCTCTTCCCCATAGCGGGACCCGAGGACGGGCTGAGCCGAGCCGAGCCGAGCCCCTCGCCGTGAGCGGGCGGAGCAGCGATGTCTGCCGCCGCTCCTCGTCCAAGACTAGGAAGAGCTCTCGTCCCCAGACCCCTCGGAGCCGCCTCCACTTGTGCTAAGTCGGAATGCGCTGGATGTGGTGACACTCGGGCGTTCAGCTTTTCTGTCCGGCCCGGTCCGAACTGGGCCACTGAGCCAGGTGAGTCCAAGGTCCGGGAGGCCTTCGCGGGGCGAGCCCGAGTTATTCGTGGCTGCTTGTGTGGTTTGTGTGAGTGTGTTTGCAAGCAGCTGAGCTGAGCCTTCCTAAGAAAAAAAAGTACTTTGCTAAATTAGAAGAAGCATCAGAGTCTAGATAACGATTTCTGTGGTAAGGCGTTTATTTAGAGTATGATTTTTTCTTTTTTGTTTTGGAATTGGTAATATGTAATATTTTAGCTGCATTGGCTGAGAAATCTTAAGACCATATGCCTTAAAGCGCTTTATTGACATTGTGATTGACTGCTACAGTTTTATGACTCTATTAATTCTGTGCTGAGGTAGTTAGGATGTTTCTAAGCCTTTCAATTAAAAAGAAAATGCATGAGAAAATAGCATTTTTTTTTTCAGTTAACTTAATTAGGTTGTAGCTAAAATGTCCAGACACCTCCAGGTAATCTATAACCTTGCGTGTCCTGGAAAGTTTTTGAAAATAAGATTTAAATCCAGTGTCCCTGAGACATGATAGTATCTGAAATCATTACTATCTTTTTAAAGGAAACAAAACCCCAGTTGATGGTGTCCAGTGCAGAACTGCAGCACTGACTGGCATTATAATATTTTTAATAAGCTCAGTTATAAAAGTAGAGGTCTCCAGTTGCCAGTAATGGGAAGTTCATGGAAGCTATTGAAATTTTTCACACAGATATTGTTACTCATTTTTAAGGTTATATAATATCAAATATGTTTGTATGGATTTTTAAATGAGGGCTGAGAATTTAGAATTATGCCAAAGAATACTCCTATTACATTTTGAACTGCTGATGCTAAATGAAATAATAACTAAGCCTGGAGGAAGAAAAATACTGAATCATTACGTAAGAGACAAGAAAGGTAAGTTTTCCATGTAGTAAATTAATATACAAATTTTTTAAAAATCTAATGTATCAGTTTTTTTTTCATTAACTTATTAAGAGGAAGCATTCTAGTGATGAATTCAGTATAGGTAGCATTTCTTTTAAGCTGATCAGACTTGCTTGTCAAGTACTTGTTACACAGATCTCACTGAAATTTTTTGAATTATTGCTAATCTGAAATCTCATAGTTAAAGCAGATATGAGAAAGGTTGAAATATAAACTTGACACCAAAATCTTTAGACTTTCTTTTGATGCTATTTCTATTGGTATGTCTGGCAAAGTAATACATGCAGCAGTTGAATTAGTCGCTAGTTTGTTTGATTTTTAAACCTGAGCGGTCTGTGTTTTATAGAATTGTTGTGCTATATTGTGCTGCAGCACAGAGGTGAACTTGATGCATGTCACTAATATTTTCAGCCCCCAAATCTGTACTTGTTTGGCAAAGGACTAAGGAAACCTTTTTTCTGTACAAAGCTACTCTGAGAAATTCAAGTAAGATGATCCTGATTTGTTACTTTTCCCATAGGTGCTTGTATGTCCTGGCTCTGAAGTTACTGGGTACACTGAAGTGTATCTGCATCAGCCTGTTTGTAATAAATAGCATGAGGATTCAGTATTAAGCAATGATGTCTAACAAGGTGGATTACAGTTTGAAACGGGAGAAATCGAGCACATGTTTTTACTTTGAAATCCCATGGTTTCAGTAGTTACAAGAGGTATTACATAGCCTGCAATAAGAGCTCGCAGAATAGAAAGAAAATAACAGTGGAGATGTACATCAGTGAATACTCAAAGACTGATACTTTATTTGAATACTGTGGCACTTCAGTGAAGCAATTTGAAGCAATTCAAAAATTCACTTTAACCAAGCAAAATAACAGCAGGCTGTAGCAGACCTATTTTATGTGCAACTTTTAACACAAATATGTAAAACCTACATCCTCTTTTCTACTTTCATTATAGGGTTTCTCTGTATGAATATTTCAGTTTGGGGTAGTAGTATGCTTTTGAAGCCAGAGCAAAATAAGTTTTAATGGCACATGTGCAGTAATTACAGCTCAAGCTAGGTGCCTCCGAAGAGGGATCCTGAACAAAAAATCCCTGAGCAATTATACCCTCACAGTCTAAGTTCCCATCCCTCACATGATGGTTTGGACCAATCGTAATATTTATGTCTGAGGTCTTCCTGGTTTTCATTGGGTCCGTCCTTTTTGTTCTAAGCAGGCTGCTTATTTCCTTACCTTTCCAGCTTGAACCCTCTTTTACTTACCTAGGTGAAAGTTCATCATAGTATCTGAGCGCAGCCTAAGGTTTCAACAGATGTAGCTGCTAATGCTAAGCAATTAACACTGAACAGCCCCAGTGCAACCTTCTTTAACAGTTACTTGTTAATCAGCGATAAGTGATCCAGTGCAAAAGATAGGGATGTATAATCACATGCTTCCCTGTTCTGCTCTAAGCTGTGAACACTTGATGTGGTTGTGCCCTTCAGCAATGAGGACAAAGGTAACATCCCAGACACAGCTGCCATCCTGGGATTGCAAGCGGGGAGCTAGGCTTACACCTACAGAAGAAGCTAGTCCTTAATTCCAGGTGGAATGGAAAGATTTACATCCTCACTTTCCTCCCAGCTTGGTTTTTGTAGACTTTCTTCATAAGGGGACTTTGGCCAGACCCTGTCTCCTGGTAGGTAGATCCCTCTTCTCTGCAAACCCACCTCTGTTGGTGATTAATTTTGACTGGCTTAGCATCAGCAGCTGCATTATAAGGGGATTTGGTAGCATGGCATAAAAAATAATGCTATTTTTGAAAATAGAATTTAACTGTTGATGCAAATTCTCTTAAATTCGATTATTCTTCTCCAGACCTTTTTACTCCAGTGGACATAGTAGACTGCACATTCCAGCTACCAGGTAACTAACTGCTGCTTGCTTTGTTGGATGTGGAGATGGAGAACAAACAGTTTAGTCAACAATTGATATTACCCTATATCCTTTTCAGGACCAAAAGTTTGTCTTCAGCATGTGAGGGTCCTCTAAAAATACTCTGTGTTGCCTTAATAATGGAACAATGAATCAAAGTTGCTTGGCAACTCTTAAGTCAAAATGTCTATCAAGCTAGAGGGTTCACCATCTGATTCTGGTAAGGGGAGAAAAATTTTCAGATGAAGCATGACATGAACTTCCTTTTTCACCCATTTATACAAAGCACTTTGCAGGTAATTGTTCTTGTTTTGACCTCTTACTGCTTGTAATTAAAGAGTGAAATGCCTAACATTCAGAATCTCTTCTAGATTTTTATATTTAAAGCAGTTCAAAAGTTTACAATAAAACAGAGGAAACTGATGCTATAAAGAAATAATTCTACCATATTAATTTTGTTTGAAATACTGACAATTTACAATTATAAATGAAGTGATTTACAGAAGTAGATTTGAATAATCCTTTATGATAGCCTGGGAAATTTCTAAACACTGAGTAGCTATCATTCTTTAATTAAATTGCTTGGGCAAAAAAAGGAGATTACAAGACTAGAAATCTTTCAGTGTTATCTTGAGGAGAACAATCATTATCGTGTCATCCCTGTTTTAACTGTAAGAAGCTGAACAGCTATTCTAGTTGGAATTCTTAAAAGATATACTTTGAAGAATACTTTGTTCACAACAGCTGTTAAGAAACTCTAAGAGGCAGCAAAAGAATCAAAAGAGCAGTGATGGCACTTCAAAATACTAGCTCGCTAGATCCAAACTATATAAATATGAGCTTCTTTCAGTATCCATCTCTTAGGATTAAGAAAGCAGCTGAGCTCTGAAGTAAATGTAAATTCTATGGTATATTAATGTTCATAGATCTAAGTTAATTTGAGTTTCTCATCTGCAGGTTGATGTAATTCTAAAATTACAATAACACTTGCACATGGAGACTGAACTTCTATAGATGCCATATTTGATCAGAAAACATTTTGGAGAAAATTGGAGACCTTTTCCTGCACTTCTGAGCATTTTAGTTGCGTTCAAATGTCTTATCTAAGTGATATTGCAAAAAATAGATGGTCTGCCTAAGGCACAGACAAGCATTCACTTGTGAAACAGTAGTAGTGTCTAAGGTGCTTTCATGACTGGCTCTGTGTTACTGATTCTCTTCCTATCACATAACAGTGGATCAGGCAATGGTCTACACATTCAGTTATCTTAAAACATTGCTGGAGGTGAGTTATATAAACGAAGTGTTCAGAATGCTGTCATCTTTTGAGAGAATCTGTTTACCACATCTAAGTTGGAGTATAACAACTTTATAAGTGACGGTAGATATTTCACATACGAATGTCTGGTTGGGTTACATATCAATTCCTTCAATACAGATTTGTGTGCATTTTTTCAGAGCTCCCCGACAGCTTCTTTCAAATTTCTCCCTAGATGTATCCTGATACTTAGGAAAGTGAACAATAATTCCTAGCAGTATACATGATTGTGGGCCTGAAAGAGATATCTAGACTGAAATGGCTTTGGCTTATCCAGTTTTCACAAAGGAAATAGTTTGATGGAAGAAATCCAAGCTGATCCTCAGGCAAAGTTGTTCATGCCGGTCCCTACTCAAAGGAGCACATTTGGAAAGTTTCTGCAGCAGCAGGTTTTTAGAAGATGGAGTTACTCCAAGGAAAAGGGGTTTAAAATCAGATGATCACAAAGAGGTAAAGAGATGAGATAGCTGGCTGTCACTGGCTGTTGATTAGGCATGATTTTGTATGGACTGATGGCTTTTTACGTGAGTGAATATTTTCAGTAACCTATTCAAAATGACTCTGAAACAGTGGCAAAACACTGAAATGAAGTCATCCTCCCTGACGAGGCTTACAAACTAAAAATTATTTTAGAAAGAAAAACATCATGATACATGTATGATGTATTTCTGAAGCTTTTAATAAAGAAATGGTTGTGCAGGACCATGACAAGAAGGATTTTATGTAATAAAAATTCAAAAGATGTGAAAATGATGAATTAAATCAAGGATGAAAAAATCAAGATTAGAGAAGTGAGAAAGAAAGAAACCAAACTATCTCTAGCAGTTCTTATACTATCTGTACATAGGAGGAGGTGCTAGATAGAATTTTGCTGGTGCATCCTATTATGAAGAGGATGTTGAAAGTAATCCAAGTATTGCACTGTCTGTACCATTATTTTTGTTGCTCCACATGGAATAATAGCCCCAGAATCATTTTTTTTATCTGAACTTTGAACAATTAAAAAAAAAAAAAAGGTGACCCCAAAACATAGGCTATTGTAATTTTGGTAGATAGAATACTCGGATATTGAGAAAGCACAGCCTCAGCAGAGAAAACAGTGAAACAGTACCAGTTAGGGAAAATACACTATTATTGAGGAGGAAAAGTATGATTCTATAGATCAGCCACCTCCTTTATAGTGAAAGCACATAAAACAARCTGAAAAATTGTGATGTAATAGATTGTGTTTCTACTGCAAAAGTAGAGGATAAGTTACTTTCGATTATCTGGTTCTGCAAAGGGTATCGTGCTTAAGGAAGCATGAAAAAAATAGTGACTTCCTAGTTTAGTAAGGATTTTACCCTTGCTTTCACAGATAGGCAGCAGATATAGATACCTTGTAGCAAGTACTATTTGGAAGCTCTAGCCTTTCTGTTTACAAATGCAGTCCATGTTTTAGTCTCCCACTACATGCTCTGATTCATCCTGCAGTTACTTAGGAAAGGACTGTAGTTAATACATGTGATACAAATATATAGTAGAACAGTAGCCAGGTAGTATAACAGGGAATGTGAACACTACACAGATACATAGGACATTGATACTGTGCAGGTCTGAAAATTCCGACATTGTTTGTGTTTCCCAACTGCTCCACATAATGATGGTATGCTTGTCTTTGGTAGTAAAAGATGTTTCTGACATTTTGACAAGTCTTTCTGTATGAACTTGGAAGCCTGGCTTGAAACAAGTGAAAGAAGAGTATCTAAGGTAATCCTGGGCTTCTAAAGCAGTACAACCTTATTCTTTATTGACTGAGAATCATAGAATTGGTAAGGTTGGAAGGAACCTCCTCCTTTGTAGCCCAACACTGGACTCTCTCCAGTATCTCCATGTCTGTCTTGTACTGGGGAGACCAGAACTGGACACAGTACTCGAGATGAGGCCTCACCAGGGCTGAGCAGAGGGGCAGCATCACCTCCCTCGACCTGCTGGCAACACTCTTTTAAAGCACCCCAGGATACCATTGGCCTTCTCGGCCACAAGGGCACATTGCTGGCTCATAGTCAACTTACTGTCCACCAGCACTCCCAGGTCCTTCTCTGCAGAACTGCTTTCCAGAAAGTCAGCCTGCAGCCTGTATTGATGCGTACAGTTATTTCTCCCTAGGAGCAGGACTCTGCACTTGCCCTTGTTGAACCTCATGAGGTTCCTCTCTGCCCAGCTCTCCAGCCTGTCCAGGTCTCTCTGAATGGCAGCACAGCTCTCAGGTGTATCAGCCACTCCTCCCAGCTTGGTATCATCAGCAAACTTGCTGAGGAGGCACGCTTTCCCTTCATCCAGGACATTGATGAGGTTGTACAGGATGGGACCCAGTCCTGAGCCCTGGGCGATGCTGCTATCTACACGCCTCCAACTAGACTCTGTGCCACTGATGACGACCCTCTGAGCTCTGCCATTCAACTAGTTCTCGATCCACCTCACTGTCCACTCGTTAGTGGTGAGGTGAATCCCATCTCTCCCCAGCAGTTGCTGATCTTCAAACCATGTCCCATGGTCATAGAAACCAAAACCCTGTTGTCAGCACCAGCGGTGCAGCCAGTTGTTAACGTGGAATATTTTTCTACTTCTCCTATTCCTCTCTGTAATCGGCAGGACCGATGAGAAGACCACCTGGGGTCCCAGACCCTTGACCACCATGCCTAAGGCCTTGAAGTCTTCTTTGATTGTTTCCAGCTTGTTCTCCATATCATTAGCACCCACATGGAAGAGCAGCAGAGGATTCTCCTCATCCTGGAGTGTACTAAACCTGTTCTTCAACTATAAGTCCAAGTCTACAGGAGGATTAGGGGCCTTTCTTCTCCTTCTTCTGTGAGAAGCAACTGTTTTCCAGCCTTTTTCTACAGTGCTGTGCTGTCCTATTTCACTCTGCACAGAGCCTTCCAGCAGCTCCCCTGCTGCAGGGGATTGGGACTCCCAGAGTGGTATGGTCTCCAAGAACTCCCTGTCTATCTCCTGCTCACTTTCTCTGATGCTTTGCAGTCTACTGACTTCGTCCCACAACTCCTTGACTTGACAACACAAATGGTCAACAACAGCACACCTCTTGCAGGAGAGCTGACCATCAGTCCTGACCTTCTGGAGAGGCTCCAAGCACTCCCTGCAGCCTGAGACCTGTAGGGCAGCATCTGCTGTCAAAGGCTCTGTCTGGGCTGAAGCTTCTGACACAGCTGATGTACCAATTCCCACAGCTACAGGCAAATAGGCTTTGCGGCGAGTTATAACTATGTTTGTGAAAGTGGGCACTACTAGCACTGGAAAAAAGAAAGATGTCCTCTTGTATCTAATTGCACTCCTTCTGTGCAAACTGCTGCGCAAACTGCTGCATCTGTTTGCTGTACTYACTTTTTAATGCTGTCTTCATGGTATTAGACATCACTGTTGATCATCTTACCCCAGACTGTTTTACTTCTCATAAATAGCTGTTATGGATGAGGAGCTTCTAACGTACAAAGGCTGTACATTTCTAATTGGATTTCCAATCAATCATGCTCTCATTCATATGCAGTCATGTCATGCTACAGTTATGAGGAAAGCTGCACTTGGATCTCTTAGGAAATTTTCTCCACTAGACTTTCTACAACAATTAGTGTTCTGTGTAGGTTCTTATGACAGTAAAGTCTTACCTTATTTCAAGAGCCCAGGAATGATGATTCATTCAGAATCTCAATTTCATTGAGAAATTAAATTCTTTTTTTGTTTTGCAGAAACTGTTGCATTTTTCACATAGTCTCCCAGGTTCAGCTGCAGGCATGCCTGTTTTTTTTTTTTTTTTTTTTTTTTTTTTTTTTTTTTCTTYTTTTTTTTCTCCATACTTCTGCTCTGGTCCTCAAAGTTACCTTTTGGTAAGCAACTTTGTTATTCAGTATATTTTAATGCATTAGAATTTTCTACTGAAGCTATTTTCAAAAAACAGCTCTGGTGTTTAAGTTTGACAGGAGAATGTCTGGATTCTCTTTATATTTTCAGGCATTCACTTTCTACTGTTCCCACTTCCTGATCTTCAGGGAAATCTTAGACTCTACATGCTTTGAAAGGTCATGGGGAACAGGAGAGGTACCTGAAGAACTGGAAGAAAGCCAGTGTCACTCTTGTCTTCAGAAAGGGCAAGAAGGAGGACCCAGGAAACTACAAGCCAGTCAGACTCAGCTCCATTCCTGAAAAGGTGATAGAAAAGCTCATCCTGGATGTCATCTCTAAGTGTGTAGAGGAAAAGAGTAGTCAGCATGGATTCACCAAGGGGAAATCCTGCTTAACCAATGTCATCTCTAAGTGTGTAGAGGAAAAGAATAGTCAGCATGGATTCACCAAGGGGAAATCCTGGTTAACCAATTTGATAGCCTTCTATGATGGAATGACTGGCTGGGTGGATGATGGGAGAGCAGTGGATGTTGTGTACCTTGACTTCAGCAAGGCTTTTGACACTGTCTCCCATAACATCTTCCTAGACAAGCTGAGGAAGTGTGGGTTAGATGAGTGGACACGCAGGTGAATTGGGAATTGGCTGAATGGCAGAGCTCAGAGGGTTGTGATTAGTGATGCAAGATCTAGTAGGAGGCCTGTGGCTAGTGCTGTCCCCCAGGCCTCAAGCCTGGGTCCAATCCTCTTCAGCTTCTTCATCAATGCCCTGGATGAAGGAACAGAGTGCACCTTGTGTAAGTTTGCTGATGATTCCAAACTGGGAGAAGTGGTTGATAAACCAGAAGGCTGTGCTTCCATTCAGAGATCCGGACAGGCTGGAGAGTTGGGTGGAGAGGAATCTCGTGAAGTTCAATAAAGGGAAGTGCAGAGTCCTGCACCTGGCAAGGGATAACCTCTTGCACCAGTACAAGCTGGGGGCTGAGCTGCTGGAGAGCAGCTCTGCAGAGAAGGACCTAGGAGTTCTGTTGGATGACAAGTTGACTATGAGCCAGCAATGTGCTCTTGTAGCCAAGAAGGCGAAAGGTATCCTGGGCTGTGCTAGGAAGGGCATTGTCAACAGGTTGAGGGAAAGAATCCTCCCCCTCTACTCAGCCCAAGTGAGACAACACCTGGAGTATTTACCCAGTGCTGGGCTACCCAATAYGAGAGAGACATGGAACTACTGCAACAAGTCCAGTGAAGGACCACCAAGAGGATGAAAGGACTGGAGCATGTCTCATGAGGAAAGGCTCTGAGAGCTGGGCCTGTTCAACCTGGAGAAGAGAAGGCTGAGGGAGGATCTTATAAACATGTACAAGTATCTGAAGGGAGAGTGTAAAGAAGACAGGTGCCTTTTCCATGGTGCCTGGAGACAGGACAAGAGGCAACAGATGCAAACTGAAACACAGGAAGTTCCACTTGAGCACAAAAGAACAGTTCTTTACTGAAGGCAACAGAGCACTGGAACAGGTTTCTCGGAGAGGCTGTGGAGTCTTCAACCTTGGAGATGCTCAGAAGCCTTCTGGACAGGGTCTAGGGCAATATGCTCTAGGTGACCTTGCTTGATGAGAAGGTTTGGACTAGATACTCTCCAGAAGCCCCTTCCAACCTCAACCATTCTGTGATTCGTAGTAATGCTTATTTCCAGGGATATATTTCATTTACTTTTTTTCATTTATTAACTTTAATCTATTTATGTATTCCCTGAATGTGTAAATACAGAAAATTGAAAAATAGAGCAGGAAGCTGATCTGGAAATGTTCAGATGCTGGTATTCAGCAATTTTTCACRTAGCATGTCCTACTGCAGGGACTGCATTTTTTTTCCCCCTCTTCCTCCTTCATGTATTACTCGACTGACTTCTACTTGATTAGTTATTTGGAGCAGAGGCAGCATGTAGCAGTGCTGGTCTGGAGCTATGTGTCCAGTGATTATCTGGCCAGGGGACCTTGCACTTTGCTCAGCCATCCAGTTATTGCCTTTTAGTTAGCTGAACACAACTGCTTTTGACTGGGAATTGAATTAAGTTATGGATTAGAAGTTACGGATTTTATGTTGTCATGCAGAACAAATGGTTATACTTTTTGAAGCAACTGAACCAAAATGTGGATCCTCCTTTAAGATTTCAAGGTGCTTTTTACTGGCATTTTGGGATATTTGGAAGGGATTTTTTTCATTTACTTTTTGGAGGAAACATGAAATTTTCTTTAATGCAACTTGTTTGTTCGTACTAAATAAGATGTTAGGGCAGCATTTCTTTCCATCTTCCCTGGTATATTTCTGGACAAAGGAAGAGAGTGGAAAGGAGATTGGCATTTGTGTCATATACTTTATAACTTCATATAGAGAATTTTAAGTACCTAAATTTATACACCTACAGTGGGTTCATTTTGCCTTTTTTTTTTTTTTTTTTTTTTTTTTTAAAAAGGCCTTCAGCTGCCATACTCGATGACCCAGGCTAACACATCTACTCAAGGCAAGCTGATATGACACAAAAAGCATGGGAGAGCTACATCTTGCTGCAGTGACAGTTGACATTCCCTAGAGTGTCTAAAATGACAATAAAAATTGTGCTTAGATAACCAACAACTAAGCTCCATCCTTAAAGTCAAGTGGTATGAAAATTTGTGTATCTATATGATACACATCTTTCTGGAGACTATATCATCATCATCATCTTTGTGATTGCAATGGATGTTTATCAGATTTGTTTTTAACATTTTTTTCATTCATAGGCATTTTGTTGGAGGAGGGTAGAAAAATATCTAAAATGAACAGTTATGTTGTTGTTCTATATAACTGATCAATAATGTAAATTCCTGTTCATTGCAACAAGAAATCAACCTATAACACTGATCTTTTCAAATTTACTTCTCTATATGTTGTCTACCTTGGTTTTTCAATTTCATTTTAATAATTATTTTAAAAAATTCTCTGCTTGAAGTTCTGTTGAAGATTTTGGTGTTTGGATTTTGTTTTTAAGGCAACTATGTGTTACTATTTGGATGAAATTAGGACACTTCCTTACCAAAAAAATCTTATCTATAAAGACACAGAACTATTCTTTTTAGGGGATCGTAGGCACTGTACTGTGTGCAGTTCTTTTCTTTCCTGCACAATACAAGCTTGAAGTTGGGCGTTTCCCATATTTGTATATGTTGTCTCTTTTTGTTAACACATTCCAAAGTGTACATAGATAAAAAAGACTTATTTAACTGATCAAGAAATCATTTTTTTTTCTACTTTTGTTTTTCAGTGCATTTGTTCTTCTCACTGCAATACCTGAGCATTTCTTTTCTGTCTATGTATTTAGGGGAAAATGGGAGCAATTTACATTTTCTTTGATTGTAGTGTTGAGACAAGTAGTTGTTGTCTCAATTTTGTTTTTCCTGGTTCCTTAGTTTCTAAGGCACAGGCTTGTCAGCTGCATAGGTAGAGACAGGTTTGGTCCCTATAAGGAACAAGATAGGCTGTTCTGTAATGATGTCTGTTTTTCTTTTTTCTTTTCTTTTTCTTTTTTTTCTGTGGCTACTTCATGCAGAAGTGAAATTAATCAAATAAAGGCAATTTATTACTTTCAGGTAAGTTCTAAAGTTTCTACAAATTGTAATACTTCTTTGGCCTTGGAGAAAATTTGACTTAGATAAAGTAAAATCAGATATGCAAACTGTTTATATGCTTTGTTTTTTTCCAGCATTGGAAGCAATACAATCCAGTACAGTTACATTTCTTATCTTTGTCATAAGTCGTATTGCAGTGCTGCTAAGTCTGTCGTTTGTGGTTTAAGGTCCATTACTGGATTGGTGAAACTCAAATGCACTGGTTACATGCACGTGACACTGAATATGGTATGATGGATGGCCTGCTTCAAATGTTGGAAACAACACACATACAGTAAATTATAATGTTTATTGCATAAAAATTATATTTAATAGTCGTTGCAAAATCTGATTGATTTAGAAAACTTTAGAAAGATTTAGAAAGATTATATTGTAGAAGCAACTTTATTATTCTCCTGCCTTGCATATTTTGTGCATCTTTACCATAGGTGAAGTAAAATTGTAATTAAATATTATAAACTACCAAAGTTTCTTAACTAATCTTCTAATTTTCTATAGAGTATCATTGTAGATATACCAGAGGGAATTACTAAAGTTGCAATTCATTGATTGATTAAGTTGTAATTAATTGATTGAGATGTGGAGCATAGCTAGTCTGGGTGGTTGCTTTGCACCTACCATTAAAGAATGTTGCCCCTAATGATCAAATACTTAGTTGTCATTCTTGTGAGTCTGGTTAGGGAAGCGCTCAACCCTTCTTGTGGCTTCCTGTTTGGAGCTATGAAAATAAGAATATATTTGCTGGACTTTCAGCTAGTTTCTATTCTGCTGCAAGGGATTTAAAGATTTTTAGAACGATGAGCACCCTTGGAAGAGAAAGAACGGAAAACACGGCTATCAACTGTACTTTGCTTCGGTGATACATCTCTGTTAAAGAACAAAGATTTGAGATATTAGACTTCTACACTCAGTTAAAAGACTTATTGCTATCTTCATTCTTCTCTAAAACAGAACACTCTTACTGTAGTCATTAAAGAGAGATTATTAAATGAGGGTCAATTTGCTTGTAAAAGCCTATTGCCAGGTTACAGCTATATGATCTACTGTAATAGCTCCAGCATCCTCACAGTGCTTCTTAAAAATCCTGAGACTATCTCCATCTTTAATCATACTATGAATGCTAAGAAACCACCAAGAATAAAAGCAAAGTCTTATCTTTAATATACATCTATTTAAAATGTTTTCAGCTCTGAAAAGAAATGCGTATAATATATCATTATTCAGCAATTCAATATCAATTCTTTTAAGAAAAAGTCATTATGAAGAAGTCTGGAGAGGTCAGTGCTAAGGAGAGAATGTTGCTGTGAAAATCTTATCATCACATGATGAAAAATCATGGGTTAGAGAAACTGAAACTTACAACACTGTACATTTTCAACATGAGAACATAGTGGGTGTAATTATTTCCAAGTAAAAAAAGACTTATTTTATCATTTTAGAAATAAATATATGAAAAATCTTAGTCATTTCATTGTAGGGAAATATCTTTTGAAAACAAAAGAAGTTTTCCAGTATTTAATTGTTCAAATTTATAGTGTGCTTGAAATTTTTGTAGAGAAAAGAACTTGGAAGTGTCTGAATTATATGGCATCGGAGTATCTTTTTTTTCTTAATAGTCTGTATTTTTGCAGATGATTATCTCTCTGGTTTTGTTTGTTTTATTAAAAAGAGGTTGGAAACTATAGGTCATATGAACTATATGACACAGAGTCCTTTTATTTCTTTAAATTAAAGTAACAAATATTCAGGTTCTCATATATGTTAATGGAACTGAAGAAAAGTGTCAATTGTAAATCTATCCAAAAGGATTATTTTCATAGCTTATTCATGTGCTTGAATCCTAATCAAAACCAAATTGATTTAATGAATTGGTGAGACAGCAAAGTAGACAATAGAATAAGACATTGTAGATGGAATTAACCTTTTTTTTTAATAGAATGTAGTTCTTACTGAGAATTCATAGTCATTGGCACAAAAGATGATTTATTATGAAAAAAAAGGATTATGTTTTTGGCTTTTATTCTGTTAATGTTAATACCTTGTGATGTGATTGATGATTTATTCACTTGTACAGAGAAAATGCTAGACAGGATAGAAGCRCCATGACAGAACTAAGCAATGGCTGTTTGGTTGCGTTGTACTTCACAAAAGGTTGTTAAATATTTCAGGTACTGATGCTGATAGTTCAGGTGACTATAAAATCAATTATCTAGAAGCAATGGAGAAACATAGCAAAGATAACTTCTCAATAAATTATGAATATTTCTAGAAAAATGTTCTTAATCAAAATTGCTTTTATTCATAATATTTTTTTCTAAACCTTCCTGATATTTGGCACTTTAATACATAACCTTTTTTCCTAGTTCTGAGGCAGGCTGAAAATTTTGAATAGCTTCCTTTGCTATGTTTCCATTACAGAGTTAAGTGTGAAACATTTGTTAGAGGTCAGTTACGAAGCTTTAAACAGAACAAAAGTGCTTTCAACTATTTCACGTTTCTTTATGAGTGCATTCAGATCTGCCTTTTAAAGGCAAAATCTTTTTACAATAATCTTTGTTAACTGGAAGTTTTGTTCATTTTTCACTTCTATTTAAAGAATAGAAAAATAGAGTTGAAAGAAGTCTCCAAGAAATCATCAGACCTGTCATACGCCTCCGAGTTAGATAAGCTATACACTGTGTTTTTGGCAAATATTTTTTCTATGCTATTTATGAAAGTCTCCACTGACAGATACTGTACAACTCTCTTAGGCAACATATTTCATTGCTTCACTAGCCTTGTCTTCAGAAAGCTTTTCTTGATGTCTAACCTGAATTTTCCTTGCCTCAGCTGTTGTGAAAGGAAGTAAGATATGTTTAACACAAGTTGTTCTTGACAAAATGCATATTGACTGTTGCTTGTTGTCTTGATAGTGTTAAAAATATGTTGAATGATTTATTCCTTCCCCCTTCCCCCCTCTCCTCCCCTCCCTTTTTTCCAAAGAATCTAAGCAAAGTTGACTGGTACATAATTTCTTAGTTCTTTCCTCCGTCCCTTTTTAAAAAGAAGCACCGCA
Source organism: Rhea americana (assembly GCF_003343005.1). Classification (NCBI taxonomy): domain Eukaryota; kingdom Metazoa; phylum Chordata; class Aves; order Rheiformes; family Rheidae; genus Rhea; species Rhea americana. The sequence continues at coordinate 854,329 of NW_028186366.1, read as the reverse complement.
TCCTTCCACATCTTTCTGTACACTCTCAGTCCTTCACAATTGTCAAAATAACACTAGAATTCCAACATTACTTCAGCTATTTCTTTAAACTCCTATAACAAGCTAATCACCTTCAACTATTTTGAAGGAAATAATATGATCAGTTTTCACCCTTTCTAGCCTTTATGATTGAGAGAGAGAGTTAGCTAGCTAGCAACTTCAGTAATATCAAGATTAATTAACGTAGATTTAATAATCTCCTGTTAGAGCAGTTCTACACTGTAGTACTCCAGCCTTTCTGCGTGCTTGGTTTGATATTAAATAGATGACGCTGATTAATTTTATGTGACCATACTAAGTTCAAATCTGTATGAATCCAGCTTTGACTTTGAAGTATTTTGTATGTTAATTTTAGGCCTTGCAGTAGTCAGTTCCTAGACAAACCACCAGTTAGATRTCAGAAATAATCCTAACGTTGGCACAAAACAATACTTGACACAGGGACTTCTTAATGGATCTGTTTTTGTTGATTGCCTTTATGCCTATATGCGCATTGACAAATAGGGATTTGGTCTTACTGTATGGGAAATAACAAGAACAGTCAGTAATAGTTTAAAAAGGGGGAGAGGTGTTAAAATGGATTTTTTCTAGGCTTGTAAATAGAATTAAGGATCCCTTGACAATGTTTTAACATATTTATTTTTTACTTAATCAAATATTTTAGCAATATTAATACTGTATTTGTTACACAAACTCTTCTGTAGCAGCAATAAACAAAGAAAAAATAACTTAGCCAGCCAGAAAATCAGTATGTTAGATTGCTGCTTTCCCTTATTGCATTACATTTGGAAACATGCCCTCAGTGTTTCCTAAAAAGAATGATTTTGTTCTGTTTATGTTGCACACCAACTTTCCTAAGATCAAGATGGACCTGATCAGCATTTTGCAAAAGTGGTACTTTTAAAATAGTACATTATTGTTTAAAATGGCACATTTTAGTAGTGTATCGGGTACTCAGAATAAGCAGCATGCTTTACAGGGATGCATAAATGATAACATATTCCTGCAGAAAAATTCAAAGAATGTAGGAGGGAGGGAAAGGAATGTAAAATCCAGCAAAATCCAGCTCTAAACCTTTGATCTGTTCTCATTTGTTTTGTTTTCCATTCACTGTTTTTTTCCTTTTTCTTTCCAAATTGTTTCACTTCCATTATTCTTTTTTTTTGTTTATTCTAATTTAAGTAACTTATAGGCACATTGATTTCCTTTTTTCCTTCCCCTCCCCAGTTTAATTGTAAAATCCTAAAATCCTTCAGGTATTTTTTTAAAGGAGAGCTTCTCAAGCTAGTTGTTACAATGAGAGTGATCCAGAGGCACCCAGTTCGTTATGTGTCCTGATTAACTGTGATTTGTAGATGTTACAGTAAGAGACCTAAAAGTAATTATATAATTTGCTTCAGTGTTAGGTTAGGTGAGAAAAAGGTCATCTTCGCAAACAGAAAGGAGCCCAAAGGTACAGTAGCAGGTAGGGGAAGCCCAATAACCCAGACAGAGAAACAACACCCCTGCGCCAAGCTGTCTCAGGAGTCGCAGGCCGAGGTCCAGCCTCTGAGTGAGCTGGAGAGGCTCTTCACATCACCTGACAACCTGAGAGGAGGCTACTGCTTACAAGGGGTAGGCAGACATTGTGGGATGCAGTGCAAGAGCATTCTGGGATTGCACAAGACTTATAGGATGTTTAGGGGAAGAACCAAAGGCAGAAAAAGGAAGGGATCGAGATGCTTTGGGGAGGAACAACTGTCTGTTTTGTCTTCTCATGTGACTCCAGTTCTAAGTGTTTTCCTGGGCGAGGGGCTGTGTGTGCTGTGTTTATGGAGGTCTCTGTGCCATCAGTAGAAGTCCAGCCATGGGTCACAAAAGCCTGTATGTATGTGGCATCAACAACTGAAGAGAGCAGAAGAGTGAAATCAAGTGGCAGCACCTGGAGTGGGGACCACAGGTCATGAGGGCATGTGTGCTTGTGGCACCAGCCGCTGGACCAARTAAGGGAATGTATAGCAGTGTGCAGCTGCTAGCAATCACAAGCCAGACTAACTGGCCAGTGGGTCTCCTGGCTTAGGGGCTAGGTATATGCGTCCCTCTGAGAGCGAGAGATCAGCCTGAGTTGTCTTCAGGTGAGACCAGAGGGTCTGGCCAACTGCCAGAGAGACTAGCATGTTGGGGGGTTGACAGAGAGGCCAGTTAGCAGGTATGTGTCTGCGCAGGAGGCACTTAGGGAGAATGAGGATCCAGGACAAGTTACTGGGTAGACTGCCTGTCTAAGCCCACTTAGTGGTGTGATTCACTGTGTGTATGGTGTGTGTGTAAGGGGGTCTGTACCAGCAGCTGGATAGGGGATAAGGGCTCAGCCTCATATGTTTAGGTGCCAGCAACTGGGGAAGCCAGGGATCCAGAGCCAGTTACTGGAGGAATGCAAAAATGTGTGTATGTATGTTTTCCAGTAAGGGGCTGACCCATATCAGACAGAAGAGAACAGGATGAGAGGTGCTGTTTGTGTGAGTGCTGTAGAGTGTTTCTGCCTGTGTTGCTCTGTATGGCAGGCTCTTTGTGTGTTGTGTACGTGTGCGTACGCCTCCTGGGAATAGAGGCTCAGCTTAACTACTGCCTGGACCTGGGAGTATGGAGCTGCAGCAGCTTTGCCTCTATCAAGCTACTGCATTTGACAGCTTCCTAACATTCAGTATCATTTTCACGAGATTTTCTTTTCTTAAACTTTAAGCAAAGTGGCCTGGCTTGTTGGTTTAGGGGTATGGTTCTCGCTTTGGGTGTAAGAGGTCCTGGGTTCAATGCCCAGACGAGCCATCCTTTCTCCTTCCCCAGAGATATTCAAAACCTGCCTGGATGCATTGCTGTCTAACCTGTTCCAAGTTGACCCTGCTTGAGCAGGGAGGTTGGACTAGATAATATCCAGAGGTCCCTTCCAACCTTACCCATTCTATGGTGGCCGTATTAGTACTTTTCAGATCTCCCTTGCATTAGCGTAGTTAGGATGTTTATTTCAGTTGTTGGTTTAGCAATTTGTTGTCCCTGCTTTGAAAACATTGCTAACTASTGCTTAGTTGGATAGGTCTAGTGATCATTGTTGAATGAATAATAAACCTTCATTTTTAAAAAAAGTTACTTTTTCTTTAAGGACTGTAAAAGAATATAAAGCATCATTTTATGACTGTGCTCCAAGTGATCCTAGATGAGAAAAATAGTATATGCAGAAGTGTAAAGACCATGCATCCCAAACAGATAGCTTTCAGATCCTCCAAGTATTTGAAAAGTAAACTTTTGATTCTGTTTTGAAAATATTCTTACACCATATAAACATACATGGTGTATAATAAAATGAAGCCTGATAAAGCATAAAGACAATCGCCTTCCCCCCACCCCTTAGCTTTCATCCAATTCTTGTGTTGCCTTTATTTGCTGTCTCTTTTCCTATAACCCCTTAAGTTGCTACAGTTAGTAGGCTGAAGATGATGTGGAAAGAAGACTCATTTCTTTTTAATGGTTCTTGTAAGAAGTGCAATCTGAGGAAATACAATCCATGGTCCAAACATAAGAATGGTTGAGCAAAACCATGATGTGTACGGCTGATCTCCAGATAACTCAGAAGTATGGGTTGGATAGTGGGGAAGATCCTTGCTCTTCAAGCGATTGAATTTGAACATTTTATATTAAAGATATATCCTGAGACTGGAAGCAATTTCATGCTTTATTTTGATTTTAAAGGCATAATTTCAATTTCTGAGACTAGTTTTCAAGGTAAAGTGGCCTATACAGTCAAGTTCCACATGTTTGCATGTCTCTTTCTGTTCCATACTGCATTCTCTCTCTGCTCCCAAGAACTTTGGAACCTGTTGGTCAGTTTTAGAGATCTTTAAGATAGTAAGTGCCTACCAGTTTTATCAGACTAGGGAAATGGGTAGATGGGAGAGACTTGCTGTACTTATGGAAGGACTTCACTGGGAGTTCATCCTTTAAAAAACAACCAACCTTCCCTCCCCCAAAACACCAAAAAGCTCACTTTATCTATATGAGGAAAAGATGTATGAACAGCCAAATACAATAAAAGCTTTTTTTCCGACATTAGACAAGAGAAACAAAAGAGAATCCATACTGAAACTGAAATCTTTAGGAAATCATACTTTATTAATTTTATTGTCTACAGATCTGCACTCTTCACCATTTAAATTAGCTTAATTCTTGCAGTCACTGAAGATTTGTTTCTGTTTGTGCCTTATATTAGCAAAAATATCATACCGACCAGCTTTAACATCAGATAGTTAGGATAGGCAGYCTTTTTCAAAAGGATCAAAACATTGTGAAACTCATTTTCCTACATATTTTGGTCTGCATAAAATAAAGATCTCTTGTGGTGAAAGTAGCTGTCAAAACATTTGAGGTGCTGTCTGCAGTTAGAGCCTTATCTCCGTTGGTACACTTGCTACTGCAGTTGACCAGTATAGGAAAAAAAAGATAAAACCAAATCTAGTACAAGCTGTGAATTCTTTTCAGTTGCTCTCGACCACCTTCTTCACCCCTCTTATTGCTTACCTACATCTCAGGAAAATGATGTCTTTGCTCTTACTATGTTAATAGTACTCTAATTGTATTATCTTTGTGATTAACAGCTAAATTTATTTTCAACCCTACTATTTCAGAAATTATAATGATGTTGTAATTTGAGTGAAAATAGGGAATAGCTAGCAAATAAGGGTTTTCATCAGCTAAATGCTAGGTCTAAGGGACATTTAGGTATGAGTAAGATAGTTGATTGTTACTGACATATTATAAAGGGCATCTCTCTATGATCATGTATATCATGAAAACAACAGAGGTCACCCTGAGTAACATTATGTTGTTTTATTTTCCATATGACAGTAACTTTTCTATGGTATACCTAAATTAGAAATATTTATATGGTTTAGCATATGGTAATAATGCCCAGTTTAAATGAGTTCTAAATTTCTGTATTAAATAACATTAATATTACTTTAAATATTGAGCAAATGGTTTGAATAATTTTGTATATTGCATTTTATTTTTGAATGAACGAATGATTTTGAAAAATGTGCAGCTTTAACGAAAAAATTTTTTAGTCTTATATAAAAGTGGAATCACTCTGTTCATTTATAAAAGCTGATAGCTCTTGCAAAGTTGAAGAAGAAATGCTGATATCAGAATTCCTCAGCAATAGTTGTAGCTTTATGAATAAAAAAGACTTTAGTAAAAATCAACAGTTCATTGAAAAAGATGAAAAAGAACTTCCAGTAGACTTGTTCTGATTATGAGCTCAAAGAAGAGATGACTTCAGTTTCTAGACAGGGTATATATGAAGATGTACACAGCAGAAGGCATATTATACTTTAGAAAGAAGAAATATTATGATGGCAGTGATTGCATACAACTATTGAGCATCATCTACCAATGTTTGCCTGTTCTATTCTGGTACTGTCAATAGATAGTGTAATAAATTTTATATAAAGAACACTATCTGATTCAGATTTGTATGCATATTTTAAATATAGCTTACATCATGAACTAAGTGGCAAATGGAAAAAAATAGATAAGGTAAATAAAATGGGAATGGTGGTAGCCTGGTACAGTGTGCATTTGTTGAAAATGTATATTGAGGTTACATTAGAGCATATATCTGTTAAAGGATGACTTAATAGGTTCAGAGACTCTCATAACTGATAAAGTAGACAATCTCAGTTTCTGTAGTGATAGAGTATAAACAGTATAAAAGCTGAAAAAGAAATTCTAAATATTGATTTAACAAAATTACAATTGCCTTTATAGATCCTAAAATAGTTTGCTTCTTGACAACCTTTTGTAGCAAGAATAGCCATATACTGAGGGGGCGAATAATAATCACGTATATTAGAATAAACTTATATCTCTTCAATGGATACTAGGCTTGCTACAAGATACAACCCTATTTTTGTAAATTAACCCACTGACCCCAGAATGGAATCCAGAGCTGGGACACCTAGGCTCCCTCAACAACACCTGGGGAGAACTGGATGTTTTGGAACAGGATCTGAGATGGTCAGTACAGGGAAACTCTATGCACAAACCTGTGTCTTGAATATTAGACCTTTTCCAAAGCATACCTATGTGCTCTACCCACTCAAGAATCCAGAGGTTGGAATTGTGCTCTGTGCATGTGTCCCTTCTTATAGAGAACAGAGTAGGCCTAACTTCAAGAAAACAAAAAAGCCCTTTCAATGCTGGAGATAAAATAGTGAACCCCTTAGAGAACAGCGAGTAAGACTCTGGGCCCTCTTCCCCCTGAAGTACCTAAACCAGTATATTTTTTAAAATCCTTTTTCCATCTTGCCTCTGTCTATTCCTCTGACCTAAAGGATGCATTTTTCAGCATGTTAACTCAGTTTCACAGCATGAATAGAGAGCCTCCTATCTTCACATCTCTGTGATAGCCTGTAAGAGGGTGGTTAGAAAGATTTACCCCTTATTGTGAAGGAGCAGTGTTTGAATGCCTCTGGAAAGAAGGAGGAAATCTTTCTGCTAAGATTAAAGCTGTGAAATAGGAGTAGTGGTAAATTGCATGTTTTAGTAGTTGAACTCAGTCTCGCCTGTGGTAAGTCTGCTCTGAGCATGCTTATTGATTTGGTTACCTGTAAGCAGATGACATTCTTGTTAGCATCTAGGTAGTGGCAGTGCTCCAGGCAGGTAGAGAAATGGCTTTCACTGGGAAGAAGGTAGGCACCCAGAAAGGTGAAGGGTTCATAGATTTCATAGGTAAGGTGCTTAGTGATTTTTAAGGTCTGGTTTAATTTCACTACTGAAGCAAAGTAAATATAACCATTTCAAAGAGAAAAGTAATTTTAATATTGTTTCTGTTTCAGGGATGTAAGTTGATAAGAATTTGCCTGTGACTTTTTAAATATATGGCAAAGGAATGGGGGAAAAAACCCTTTGTTCTTCAGTATCTGTATTATGATATGTTTTTATACATTATTTTAAGAATGAACTATTGTACTATCATGTATACTATTTATAGCTACCTAAGAGAAGGTGTTTTATTTGATCCATGTGACCGTACTCATTGGTAATCAACCAAAACAGCGATCCTCTATCCATTTCAGACAGACATGTAGCTTTTCCTTTCTTAGAAATGAGAGTTCTATAACAACTTACTTCACTGCTAAGCTTAGTATGCAAGTTATACATATTATTTTTATATTTTAAAGTTACAAGAGTTAGAATAAATAGGAAAAGTTCTACTTCACATTCACTCATGTCATTTAAATGTAGGTACAAATGAGGATAGTCACTGATCTAGAATTCACATAATTCTATTGTCATCTTGATAGAGCTTGCTAGCAAATGTATGGAATGACAAAAATCAAATGATTTTATTTTAGCTAAAACTGATCAGTTTTAGCTAGTTTAACTAAAACTGATTTAAATAGTATGAGACAAACTGTTTGCAAAATGAAAATTTATGTCTTCCCTTTCCTTTTTATTCTGCCTCTGTGCACTGAATTTTCCTGCGTGAAACTAGAAGCAGCTGCCTAATTGTCAATTAGGAACATAAGTGATTTCATACCACCCACACTCATTTTTGTAAAACTTGCAGACTGTGTTCATGCAAAAATGTATGTATAGCAGTGAATGAATTACGTACATTATTTGGGAGAATTATAATTGCTTAAATGTGGAGGAAAATGTATAAAGCTTTTCAGGTGCATTAAAATATCTCACTGTAGGTACAAATTATGATGTGACRTTAACACAATTGCAAGATACAGCAGAACATAAAAGTAAATTTTGGAAAATATTGCAGTAGTAATATGTTCCTTAAACACCATATGGAGAAGTAACTAATCCTATATATGATGATTCAGCGGGATAACCCACAGAAGAATTTCCATATGGCATTCTCAGTGTTCTTCAACAYATCCATTTCTTTCTCCAACGCGTGATTATATTATGCTGGCAGATAACGCTGGTGATACTGAAAAGTCAGTCTAAAAGAAAAGTGAATATCCATTTTATGTCTAGCCAAAGACATAGAAGCGTAATCACTTACTAAAAACTGTTATTTGTCTTCTTGGACAGTGAGCCAAGGCCAGAAAGGATATAGCATTTCTACTTACATGAGCATTGCCTCTCTATACTATAGTACAGGAGTGCCAGAATTTAAACCTGAATCTAAACTCAAGTTTCTGAATATAGATAATCAGGATAATTGAAAGATTCAATTGGACTGATCAAGATTGCATTTAAAATATATTTTTCCCTCATATTTTAAAGGGGTCAGTTTTCTAGCCCTGAAAATCATTAGTTTGTCAGTGTAGTTTTCCTCATTTTCAATTTCTGAAATTTCTTCTATCAAGCCCGTAGTATTATTGCAGAAATCAAATTGAAATGATTTTATGTCCCATTAGAGAAGCTTTCTACGTGAAGGTACTCCATATTCTTGCAGGCAACCCTGACTTACATAGAGGTAGTTGTGAAGGTAGTGAATTGATACAGTTAACTAATTCATAACTCTATTTTAGAAAGAGTATGGAGAGTACAGAGAATATAGAGTACAAAGGGAGTATAGAGAGTAGAAAGCAGTACAGAGAGTAGAAAGCATCTGACAAAACAGCATAAATGTAAATATACTTTTGTGACATATCTATTTTAGATGTTACATTTAGTATCATCTTCTTTAACATAGACTTAGTAATCAGACTTTACTGATGCAATTTTTATATGTTAAAGAGAATGAATGGTTTTCATGTTTCCATCAGTTCACAATTTGTTTTTGAAGTACCCATTTCATACACACTGTTAGAAAGAAATGTGTTTTCCTTCTCTCAGCATTCTTATTCATAGAGAAGCAGGTAGGTCTCTAATTCCATAACTGATTTCAGGATTTTAAAATTTAGACTTTCATATGACTCTAGTTACAGGTCATTTGCTCTATAGAGAAAAGTTAGGCAACATAAAACAGAGCCAGATTTTTTGATGATGCCTTTCAGAATGCCTCCTTCAGTGAACAAGAATCTATTTCAAGTTCATTTTCAAACCTTTGGAATAACTTCCTACCTTATGTTATGAAAGAATCTTTCTTACTTATTTACTCCCTTCATGATGACTTATAATTACTTTTGTCCTACATCTGTTTAATCACTTTGTTGACCATCCTTCCAGGCTTATACTCCATGTATGCAACATTAATTATTGCCTTAAGAGAAATTATATGACCTCTTAATATGTGCTACACATTTAACTTGCTTAACTTGCTTTATATTTAGTATTACTTTATGTCCTTGTTGGCTTTAATTTTGCATCTTCATTGCTTATATATATCATTATCAGTGTAACTGCACACTACTTCTGATGTGCGTGATATCAGGTACCAAACCTTACTTTTGTGTGTGTTTTTACATTTTAATATATTTGCTGTGAAAGAAACAACTTTTCATTTTCTGACATTTCCAGTAAAATAATTTGAAAATAAATTAATCTTTCCTGTACATTATTTGGGAAGTCAGCTATTAATGCTGTCTGGTGTCTAAAGGCAAAAAATGAAATAGCCAAGGTTTGCCTGACCTTTATGTTAAGAATAAAACTTCTTTGAAAGAGCTTTCATTCTGGCAATCTGTCCTCCTTAGGCTGAAGAAACAGGCAACTTCCTCACTTACTAGCTAGAAGTTTGTTACAGCCATCTGCTGGTCCCACAACTGGATCTACCATGGTAGTTTGCACATAGACATACCTGAGTTAGTAGTGTAGCCCTACCTAGTTCTAGCAGAGAGAGGGAGATAAAAACAGAGCAAGCCTCAGTACAGGCTAGCTACTCAACATGTGCATGTGTGCTAGGACTTCGACACTGGCTTACTCACTCAATTGTTAATATACAAATTAGATAAATTAACACTAATTAGTGTTTCAACAATTTTTAAGGTAAGCAAGCAAGATTGAGTGCTAATCATAACAAAATATGATGAGCTAATTATCCAAGCTATGACTACAAAAAAGGACATAGCTTGAACGAACAGACTATAAACATTTTGTCGTATCCTAAGCAGCATGAAATACAGCATATAGAATACAATATTCCTTTCTGCTTAGTATTTGGCAGGAGCAGCAAAAACATTCTTGGTTCAAGGTACATTTGCAGAATAGTTTCTGTCCCATCACCACGTATTAAAAAATGTGCTCTCAGGGTATTTACGGCAAACTGTTTTACACTGAGACATTTAACTAATTCAAAATAAAAAACCAAATTTTTTCATTGTTAAACACAGAGTATGAATTAATTTCAAGTGGCTTCTGGGTTTTTTTGTTTGCTTGCTTTTTTGAAAGGTCTGTATGCATAGTGTAACTGCAGAACATTAGCCTGCTGATTTAATGTACAAACTTAAAAAAAAAAAAAAAAAAGCACCATCTTTGACTCTTTTTAGAATTACTGAATTAAGAAAAACTTGTACTGTTACTACTGAAAGCGAAATTTTAAAAGCTTATTTTATTTCAAAATTCAGTTTGCTTCCTTAAAGCAAAAGAAATAATTCCAGTGTTCTTGCTTATTTCTTCTGGAACTGAAGTTGTGACTTGGAGTGAAAATGCAGAGACTTTAAGTTGCCCAATATACCACCTCTGCCTCTTTGCTTGTTACTTACTAGTTACTATGTTGATAATATTTCACACTTAAATGACATTTAGGGGAAACAGACTGTATAGAAACCTCATTACCCACCCCTGATACTCACCTTCATTTGAAAACATTTAGCATAAGAAGTGGGGAAAAAATGTAATTGGTTCCAGTCCCCTTATATTTTCAATGAAATTAAATCAGCCCTAAAATTTGGCCATTTGACCAATTTTGCTTTTGGATCTGCTTCCACCTAGTGGTCCAAAGATAGAGTGTGATTCTGATGAGATACCAGGCAGATGCAGAATTAGAAAAAGTCAGCACAGGGTTGGGGGAGGGAGTGTGTGTGGGGGGGAAGACAGCTATTTAATTTACATGTAAGCCCTATTATTTAAATACAAAAAGCATTTCTGTCCTCTGATGTGAACTTTCTTTTACAATCAGATTAATTTGTCTAATTTTCAGTTTCTTGCATTCACAATTAAAGTTCTGCAAGAATAGTCTATCCAGCAGTAGTAAAGCTACATTCTGAATATTTTAAGTGTTCTTAACTTGTTTGACTTCGAACAAGATTCTCCAGAGTGCGGAAGACCTATGGAGTCATTAATAGCTTAGTGGCTTGACAGACTGTCTTTGGAGGAAAGAGTTTACTGGGATGATAGGCTGGAAAAAGCATAAAAGCAATATGTGGGACACAATTTTCTGTGTTTTTAAGATGTTTACTGTTTTACTATGGCCAGAGAGTCTGATAATGAAATGTTGTTTCTCCAAGAAATCTGGAACTGTGAGAAGCTGGCATATTAACATTTAACCACACTTAGTTGAGGCAAAACTATTACTAGATATGAAATGGACAGCAATTTAAATTTGTTTTGAATTCGTTGGATGACTTTTAAGTTTAACTTCCCTTGAATTCTTAAAAAAATCAGGTAATTGTGTTCTACGGGAAAAAAATTACTCAAGGCCCACTGTGTACCCACTGTGTAGTTTTCTTAAGCTAGAAAGTTTTTTTTTTTTTTTTTTTTTTAAGATATGTCTACACTGTGCAATGAATCTCCACAGGTTAAATTTCTTTCATGCTGCCATAGATAGAAACATCCTATAACTGAACTATACAACAGACCACAGTGTAGATGTAAAACGTTGATGAACTAAAGGTCAATAAGAAGAGCAGAAATAGTAGCAGCCTATAGAGCATTTCAGGTTCTTCTCCAAAACTGAAGTACGTAATATCCATTACTGAGTTGCATGGAGTTGATGCGTAGGTAGTGAGAAGGTTACCTCTGTTTGACCAGCTTAGACAGCTTCCATATCTGTGACCTTAAAACTAGGCAGGAGCCATTCTCAGTTGCCCAATGGGTATGTGTTAATACTTGCCCAAATGCTTTTGGTAGTTTCACAAAGAGCAAGTACTTGATATTGAGCAAATAGTTAAAGTAGATTGTGAATCAACAAACTTGAGCAATGACAACTTTACTTTCCTTATTAGCTGTAAATGGGATGTCCCTCCAGTTTTAAACCTACATTTTATGCTGCTGTTTAACTGATTTCTTTCCCATGGTCACTAGATACATGAGATCATTTCAAGTAGAAAATAATGTTGTGTGGTTATATAATGGTATCACAATCAATAATTTAAAAATAATAGGTGAAACTATATTAACAATTCAAAAATTCTATATAGAGAAATTAATTCAATAGAGGTCCCTGCCTCCTTCATAAAGAGCTTCTCCTAAATATTATTTCTCTTTTCCTGGGCCTGTGCTCAATCTGTCCTCACTCTCSTGTCATTCTCAGTCCCCCTTACTGCTCCAAAGCCATTCTCCAGAGCGGACTTTTTCCTCCCCTGTCACCACCTCAGACCTAACTTAAGTCTTACTCTACTTTCTCTCACCAGTCAAGAGCTATCAGCCTAACATTTGGAAGTCTTCTGATCAGTTCAGTTGGGCAGATACTATTTTTTCCAAACTGAGACCATGCTGTTTTCGTGTAATGAATTTATTTATGGTTCGAAAGATTTCAGGTGCTTAAAAATGATACGAAGATGAGTGACTAACAGGCATTGCAAGCGTTCCCCGTGAAGAAGGGCGGGAAGCAGTCGCTCCTGCCGCCCTGTGTGTGACAGGACACGGACCCATGGGAAACCCGACCCATAGGTTCCTGTGCTTATAAAGCAAATGAGTTTCTCTTTTCTCACTAAAATGCCCGTCGCTGCTGCTCCTTCTACGAGCATTTTCCATGAGGCCCTTTTAAAATTCGTATATGCTTCGRAAGATGGCTTTGGTTTCTCCTCCTTCTCGCAGCTGCCCGCACCTCCTGCTGCCCCGCGGCCCGGAGCGCCCAGCTGAGGCCGGGCGCGCGGTGCAGCGCGCCGGGCGCGGCGCTTCGCACGACCCTCGCGGCCGGAGTAGAGCTGCGCCGGCTCTACTGAGCGCTGTTGCCGCGAGGCGCTGGTATTCCTGCAGCGCTGCCGGCGCTGGGGCGTCGCGCTGAGGAGGGCGAAGGAAGAGCGAGTAAGACGCTCATCCTTGCAGCATCCCTGCATCCGCTTTCCGGCTGCCTTTGCCACGCGCGGCGAGCGGGAGGAGAGGCCGCTGGCCGGGCGGGCGGCAGCGGCTGCCCGCGCCACGGGGCCGCCGGCGCCGGACGGAATGACCRCAGCGTCCGGGCGGGAGGCGGGGCGCGGCGCGGCAGCCAATGGGGGCGTAGGAGCGGCGCGAAGCTGGGACAGGGATGCGGGCGGCGGGGGAGGGGGTGTTGCCGGCGTCAGAGCCTCACCGCCTCTGCGGGGCGGGAGAGGGCCGCCAGGCGGGACCTCGGCGCGGCGGCGAGCGGGTCATGACGTTAACGGCCGCTCTGTGGCCCTGGGCCTTGCCCTGCCTGGCGGCGGCGGCCGCGCTGCTCTGCCCCGGGGCGGCCAGTGAGTAACGAGCGGGCAAGGGGGAAGGCGAGGCGGCTCGGCGGGTCCCCGCGCGGCAACATGGCGCAGGGGCGAGGCTGGCCGCGGGGTGCCGAAGCCAGCGGCGAGGCGGGCGCAGGGGCGTCGCCTGCGGGGACGGGGCTCGGCCCAGCGCCGCGGCGCCTCTCTCCCAGCCGCAGCGCGGGGAGGACTCCCGAGAGCCCGGGGACAGGGGTGGAACTGCCGCCACCCGATGCGCCCGCACCTGTAGGGTGACGAGCGGCCGGGCGGGCGCAGCAGGTGAGGCCGAGGGGCTCCCGGCCTTGCCCTCGAGGGACTGCGGCGCCCTTCCGCTTACCGCTGCCCACGGCCTGCCCGCCCGGTCGGGCTCCGCCTGCCCTCGGGAAAGCTCCCGCTGGAGCCGCTGGCGCGACAGGCAGCGGGCTGCAGCGGAGGGGGAACACGCAGCTCAGCAGCTTGGCTTTATGCCGGCCGGGATGGAGGAGCAGGGCCGCCTTCCCCGGCGCTGCTGGCGCGAGCGACACGGACAGAGCCCTGCTTCTACCCTGTGGCGTTACGCGCTTTGGGACTGGGGCTTCGGCCTTCTGCTGTCCTGCTGGGAATAGGTAGACTTGGAAGGCTGTGGATTGAGATGGAGAAGGGAGGAAAAACCTGGCTTCTGGATTACAATCAGAAATGTTGGAACAGTCCTTGTTTTTCAGCATTGTTCTGATAAATCAGGGAAGCCTGRTTAGTTTAAGAAGAGCTTCAGATGTGAATAGGTCGGTAACCATATCAGAAAGGCTRTTATGAGTCAGTGAGTTCTGTGCAAGGTGTGGAAGGCTTCAGGAAAAATGTTATCCTACAGACCAGGAAGTTCAGGGTTAAGATTACAATTTCCAGATGTCCAGAGAAAACGAATTTTATACCCTGTGTGAAAATGGAGTTACAAATAAAGGTCAAGGGTATAAAAAACAGTTTTAAGATAATTTTGCTCAAGTTTTCAAAAAGGAAAATAGTATTGAATTTTTCTAAAAAGTGCAGGCCAGCTGTTTAATACAGAGAAGTATGGTGGTAAAATACAATTTCCTATGTTAAAGTTAAGATATCAGTTAACTTCCTGCCAGTACTATAAACAGTAATTAGAAAACATCACAAACATAGATAGTGGCAGATAGCTTTTAATAAATTGATTGTGTTGGCAATGCTATCATATGAATGAAAAATATGAAATAAGTAATACTTATTGCAATTAAGTCCTTATTGCACAATGTAATATTTAAATCCGCAGTCCTCATGGGGATGTCCTTATGGGCATGTCAGTGTTGCTCTATAGCTCTAAATTCTACTGAGGCACATTTTTAGGAACAAGGCAATAAACAGTTAACAGAATGAAATATAGCATGGTCTATCCCACCTTTTCCTTGATAAACCTAATCTTATACTGTTGAGATAGCAGATCTTGTCAAAGAAGGGAGTGTAGTGTTTCTCATTTAGTTGGACATGAGTGAAGTTGTGAAATGAAACCTGGAAAATTGTTAGTAAAACCAGAGAGAGTGGGAATAAGGAGGTAGGAGACTGACTGAAAGAGATTCATAAGGTTATTTCAGAAGACATGATTGACTGAGGAAAATTCAAGAATCATGCTTGGGATGGATATTTCTAATAACTTCCATTTATGACTTAGTGCTAAAGCTCGGTATAGGCCAACTAAATTTTCTACTAATTCAAGATACCATCACTTAATTAGTACTTTGTATAAAAGGAATTGAATAACCACAAGGTGTAGCATATTGTTACTCCTTAGCATAACTGATAGGACTTGAAATTCAGCAGTGGAAGTGATAGAGAAGGACGATTATCCTCCTTGTATGTTCATTGATCATAGGAGGGTTGAGAGCCACTGAAAACTAATGGTCAGTAGGCCAAAGATTATTAAATAATCTGTGTGAAGGAAGTTTTAAGTGAAAGTTGTCTAGGATATTCATGAAATCAAATTGTACTGATATATGTATTTAAACTTATAGAGGATGTTATCATTGTAAATTTCTAATAGTGCGGCTTCGTAACGGGAATAAGAAGGCTATTTAGCTAAGTGAAATAATTACTGGATTTTGAATATGATGGAACCTGTTCATGATGAGGCTGGTTCTTGGCATGAATGAGCTTACTAAATTTAGTACAGGGAAATCTGTGAGGTCCTCTGGGCTGTCCTCAAATCAGAAGATTTCTGAAGCCACCAGCAATGTCTATTTATCCTTTTCTGTGGTGGAGAGAAAATGAGAAAAATATCAAGGTCAATATTAGAATTTCACTCTTTCATTCTGTTGTGTTCTAAGCAGGATTTTACTGCTGTCTTCATTTATTACAAGCATTTGGCTTGTTGTTTCTATTTATTAATGAAAATATTCACCAGTTTTTTCTTGTTTCCTCTTCAGAAATTATAGATTTTTTTTTTACATAAAAATATAGCTTGAGCCTGTAGTAGGCATTTTAAATTGTGACTGGCTATATTTCGGACAACATTTTCTCTCTCTCTCTCTCTTTTTTTTTTTTTTTAATCTTTTTCCAATCCCTTAACATTTTCAGGCTTAAACATTCTGGAGTGATTTTCATATCAGTTTAATGTTAGAGAATTTTGATTTTGTTGGTGGTGATTTTTTTTAAAAAACCAATTACCTTTCTGCAACARCTCCAGACTTTCAGAGGTAATAGATGTAAGCTGTGAATTTATTAAGGAATTCTTCCCTAAAATACCTTTTGTTGGGTCAGTGAAAATCCATTTAGATCTGGTAACTAGGTATTGTGAAATACTACTTTTTATACGTGGTGTCATGGTACAGACTTTTATGTTTATTGATGTGGTATTTAGTTCAGATACAATGGAACAGAAATATGTAGTCTTTAAAAGTTAGGTGTTTGAGGGGGGAGAATTACATATTCTAATTCATATATTTGTGTGGTAAGTTGTATCTGAAAATGTGCTGATGTGTGTGTTAAACTTTGTTTAACAAATGTCTTAGAAAGATTTTCTCCAAAGTTCCAAACACTAGGCAACGAGGATGAAAATGAATATGAAGCAGTTCAAGGAGTGCAATTCATTTTATATTGGCCAAAGTGAACTCTGAGTGAATAAATATTATTTGGATGATAGGGAGAAGAAAGCATAACAGACGATGCTTTTAAAAAAATGCAGCTTTAAACTCCAGTACTTCATAACTTCTCAGTGCTTCAGTTGTCACTTGTTTTCCTGTTGATGGATTCATATCTGTGTTTGTCSTGTATCTTTTATCTAGATCGGCAAAATTTCTCTTAATTAGCAATCGCTATAAAAGTGATTTACAGATCTGTTTTAACTTTTTAAGAAGACAGAGTTCAATCTGCAACTGTTTACCTCTGTGTATAATGTGACTTCTGCTCCTATTTCCTTTTCCCGCTGTTCCTAATTGCTTCTTCCATTTTTCAGATTTTTCTGTGAACTAATTCAACTCATGAAAGCATACAGGTTTTTTTTAACCACTTTATTCACTTTTGTTTTTTTTTCTGGTTTAGTAAATTGGATTGCCTCATGAAGGGATTTGGTGGGTGCCAAATGAAGTGCAGGGTAGATAGCAGACTTGTGGCTGCGAGTAGAGGGAAGGCCACTGAGATCTCCTTTAGGTGGCAATGAAAGTTTGGGTGTGATTCTGTGAGACTGGACAAGCTGGTCTGAATCAACTTCAGAACAAAGATTTCTCTCTTTTTTTTTCTTTTTTTTTTACCTTCTGAGAAGTAAGATTTCTCAGTGAGCTGTGCACCAGATAAGTTGTCCTGATGGGCCATCAATTGGACGCTTCTGTTTGGATGTGATAGTTAAGTGCTTCAAGTCTTTTAAACCTATTTTCTCCCTGCTCTGCTTTTCCATAGGCCTGTCTTGTTGTTACCATGCAAAGGACAACTTAATGTGTCGTGATGTTTGTGAACAGGTAAGCTTATTTCAAATTTGATWTATCCTTCTATGTTAAAATCATGCCTATAGAAGATGATGTAGCAAGATTAGGGGTATGGATAAATGACTATATATGTATGAACACTATTCAAAAATCTATTTACTTACTTTATTCATAAGGTAATGTAAATAGCAATTTGTGTAAAATTCAAGCTCGGAAAATGTTTTTTCCAGAACTTACGTTTAGATTTGTACCTTTGAACATTGCCCAGCTTTATGCAAATGTGTATATATATGCTTTATCGACATAAATTTTTTATATTAAAACTGTGTCCTTGGATCATACCTGCTCCCTTTTCTTGCCTTTGTTATGTATTTTGGAGCTATTCAAGCATTAACCTGGTTTAAATTTAAGTTTATATTTATTTTTGATTGCACTAACCAAATCTTTTAGTTTAGATTCCTCATTTTTCTCTTTGATGTAATTATAGAATGCAACCAAATTTGCTTTCAGCTTTCTGATTGGTAAGCCAACCAAGGAAATCTCTCAATTCGTATAAACAAAAGTACCACCCAGTCTTAAGAACTATATTTAAAACTTATGTACAAAAAAGAGAGAACATAGTCCAATATATAATCAAATTTAATTGCAGGTGTTGTAGTTGCATTGAGTTGGCACTTGGAATAATCTGTCCAAATCTTCCATCTGTTCTACTGGTTTGTAGTTCCCAGTTTATCATATGAATTCCTATTCATTCTTAATGAAAGGCATTGAGCTTTACTGTCAGATTTCATCACATCTTGGTTATAGTGATTCTCATTATTTACTAGGTTTTCTGTGTTTTTTGTTGTTGTAAGATATTCTGATCTAGCCCCATATGGATGATACCTCTCTACTCAGGTAATGAGCATAATTCAGAATGTTTGTGGTGAGAAGTCTAGAACAAGTCTAAAGCATAAAGTCTAAATCCCCAGACTGTCCGTAAGCAGCTCTCTGTCTTATCTTAGTTCAGTCAGTATCCTTTTATGAGTGATCCATTTGGTCGTATTGGCCATGTGATTGACCCATATTGGCCAACAAATTGGTTGAAGGGAATATCTACTCTTTTTTCTAGTTTTCATGTTCTGTACCATAACCATTTCATGCAGCACAATTTCGAATGTTTTAAGTCCAAGTTCTCTTCTTAGAATCCATCTTGGAATGTATCATTTGATACTTCCCCTCTTGTTTTAAGAATAAAAATTATAGAATAAAGTTTTACAAAAGTGTGTGTGTGTGGGGGGGTGTGACACTAAGGGGAAAGAATTGGCTGAATAATTTGCCTTTCTTTCATCTTTCCAAACTTCTTGTCTAAAATATTTGCCACGTACCTGTTGTCTTGTCACTCTGTACCACTTTGACATTATAGATTTATTTTAAAAAAGCACTTTTCTCCTGGACTTGCTAGTTTGAACCATAGAACATTGTGAGAAGTTGCCTTCCAGGCAGAGGGATAAAGAGAGCAACCTTGTGCCCAATATTTCTGTTTAACCAATGTGTAGGGAAGGCCATGCCAGTAGGGTACGTGGACAGGAATCTGGCAGTTAACACAGCAATTTCTTGTAGAGAGACTGAAACTGGACCTGTTACGTGCAGCAGGACATTCTCTCATGCTGACTCGGGGCAACCACTCAAGCCCTCTGGGGAGGCCTTGACCCAGATGGATTCCTTGAGCAAAAATGGGGCTGTTCAGATCTTGGGCTGCAGGGATTGCCTGCTGTCTCTTCTTGAGACTGGGGGTTGTGGCATGTAAATTGAGGGAATTGTGCTCTGGTCAACTTCCTGAACTGCCAGATAAAGGAGCTGAGGAAGGAAGCATTGCCTCAGAGAGCTCTGCTGGAGACCTGCAGGGGTAACAGCCTGAACACTGTGTTGCATGGAAAGAAGGATGGCCAGAAACTATGCTTCCACAGGTAGAGGCTGGAAGTTTGTAACTTCTGGCAACAGAAGTTTTTTTGTCTTTTCATAGGCACTGGCAAAATTGATCTAGGGTCCTGGAACAGGTGAAGAGGAACAAGCTCCCCTGAGGAGCCATCAGCAGTTCAGTCAGCAAACAGTGCCATCAGTGCCACTGATAGTAGTCAGATACTCCCTTTTGCAGAGGATGGCACTCATCTGCTTCTTGCTGTCTCAGGAGGTTTATTGTTTAGGGGCTAGGATGTTGTAGAGACTGCCAGATTTGCTTGACTGTCAGACTTTTACTCCTTGGCTGCCCATCTATATGGGCATCATACAGTGCTCCATCAGCACCTACTGCTGAAGGAGCCTTTGAGTGGGTAAAGGGCAACTACAGTCTCTGGAAGCAAGGGTGAAGGACACAAGAGAGCAGGTGGGGTTCTTGTCAATCATGCAAGTTAAGAAGGCTTGAATAAGGCCAGGATATCCCATTAACTATTAGTTCAACTACTGTAAGTGAGACTTCTGAAAAAAAGAAAATCTGGATTACAGATTCGTTTGTTCATTCTTCAAATAACCATATAATTCAAACACCTATTTTTTTAATAGTTTTAATGAGTATTACTCCAGACTTAGTTTTATTATCTCCTTCATTTAGTGATTGTCACATAGAATGCAGCAAGGAATGAATGGGCCTGCCTTTCTTTAATGGACTTTTTACCTAATTGTATTTCTGAGGAGATTCACGATAATACAGTTCCTGGTAGCATTCATCTCTGTACCATTCCAGAGGTCTCTATCCAAATCCTCCTCCAAGCATAAGAATAGCCCATCCCAATCCTCCTGAAAGCATGTAAATATATCRAGAGGCTGGCTTAGTTAAGTGGGATAGTCATGACTCTGCTTCAGTGCAAAAAGGCAGTATATAGGTGCTAGAAGCAGGTAAAGGTAACGAAGTAGAAATTTATAAGCGTTACCCAGCCATGTAAGGGTGATGTTAGGAAAGCCAAAACTCAACCAGAATTGAGACTTGCAAAGGATTTCAAGGGCAACAAGAAGACCTTCTTCCCCCTACAGCAGTAGTTGAAGGCTGAACAAGGAAAATGTGGGACAGTTGCTGAATGGGATGGGTGATTTAGTATCACCAAACACAGATAAGGCAGAGGTACTGAGTGTATTCCTTGCCTTGGTCTTCATCAGCAAGGACTCACAGGGCTCTGTAGAGAACGGGTTCAGGAAGGAGAACTACCAGCAATGGATGAGGATTGAGTCATGGATCAATTGAGAAAATTTGACCTATGGGTCAAATGGGACTGGATAGACTGCATCTGAGTGTGCTGAGAGAGCAGGCTGATGTCATTGCAAGGCTATTCTTGATTGTCTTGGAAAGGTTGTGGAGCTTGGGAAAAGTCCCCAATGACTAGAGGAACGTAAATGTTAAACTCATCCCCCCCCCCCCCCCCCAAAAAAAAAAAAAAAACTCCCGAACAAACGAACAAAATTAATCTAGGGAACTACAGGCCGGTCAGCTTCTCTTGAGTACTTGAGGAAACTATGGAGCGAGTCCTCTTAGAACATGTTTCTGGGCATGCGAAGAGTAAGTCATGCGTGACCCATCTGATTGCCTTTGATAAAATGACTGAATTTCTGGATGAGGGGAAGCAATGGATGTCATTTACCTTGACTTTACCAAGGTTTTTGACCCTGTCTCCCACAGTATTTCATATTTAGGATGTTATGATTTCAATAGATGGACAACTAAATGATTAAAAAAAAAAAGGTTTGATGATCAGACTTAGAAGATAGAGGTTAATGGTGTGTACTCCACTTGCAGGCCAGTAGAAAGTGGAGAACACCAGGGGTCTATCCTGGGACCTGTCCTGTTTTACATCTTTATCAGTGACCTTGAGAGGGCAACAGATTGCACTCTCGTTGAGTTTGCGGGTGGCACTAAACTGGGAGGAACAGTTGATAATCTGAAAGGCAGTGCTGGCACCCAGCCAGAGGGAGGAACAAAGGAATGAAACAAGAAGAACTTTATGAAATTCAGTGCAAAGTCCTGCACCTGTGAAGAAAGAACTCATTGCAACAATACGGGTTGGTGAGCAGTTCTGCTTATAAGGACCTAGGAGGTATGCCAGCAGTAAGCTGAATGTGAGCCAACAGGGTGCCTTGGCAGCAAGGAAGGTGTCTAGTCAGTGCTAGACTGACGTTAGGAAGCCCCTTTGGTTGGGACTTGTTGGACAACATCTAGAATACTGTGTCCAACTTTGGGCTCTTTATTAGAGAAGATGCTGGTAGGACTGCCAAGGTGGTCAGGGAGTTTGTAGCATAAGCCTTGTGAGAAGAGCCTGTGGGAGCTGTGCTTGTTCAGTCTGTGAAAGAGAGGGCRTCTCAGAGCAGCCTTCTGGCACCTACAAGAAGATTGTTGAGAAGACAGAGCCAGACTCTTCACAGTGGTGCATAGTGGGAGGACAAGAGACTAGAAAATTCTAATTAGATATAATGAGACTTTTTTTCACCACAAGAACAGCAGTGGAATGGAGAGGTTGTGCAGTATCCATCCTCAGAGGTTTTTAAGGCCTGACTGGATAAAACCCTAAGCAACGTGGTTTGACTTCATAGTTAAGGAGCAGGAGGTTGGATGAGAAGGCCTTCTGAGATCCATTCCAACTGAAATTATTTTATGATTAATGAACCTGGAAGACCCCAAATACTACTGCGATTGTTCTTTTCTTACTCTCTTTTCTGAAACCAGCGTGTTGTTCCCTCTCTCTTTTTTTTCCTTATATGAGTTTATCAAGTTGAATACTCTTGTAGTAAAGCTATTTTATTTTTCTTTCTGAAAGATCTGAATTGCACCCGTATTTCTGTTATTCCTGAAATTTCCAGTTTCATGTCCTATGCTAATATTCTCATCTCTTTTGTTGACTTGCTTTAATTTAGAAGTGTTTTATTTAATTGGACGGTTCATAGAATCATAGAATCAATAAGGTTGGAAGGGACCTCTGGAGATCATCTAGTCCAACCCCCCTGCTCAAGCAGGGTCACCTGGAGTATGATACACAGGGTTGCATCCAGGTGGGCCTTGAATATCTCCGAAGAAGGAGACTCCACAACCTCTTGGGCAACTTGGTCCAGTGCTCTGTGCTCTCACAGTGAAGAAATTCCTCCTCACATTCAGGCAGAACTTCTTGTGGTTCAATTTCTGCCCATTGCCTCTTGTCCTGTCACGTGGAACAACTGAAAAGAGTTTGTCCCCATCCCCTTGAGTTTGTCCCTATCCCCTTGACACCCTCCCTTCAGATACTTTTACACATCGATAAGATCCCCCTCTCAGTCTTCTCTTCCCCAGGCTAAATAGGCCCAGCTCTCACAGCCATTCCTCATAGGACAGATGCTCCAGCCCTCTGATCATCTTTGCAGCCCTATGCTGGACTCTCTCCAGTAGCTCCATGTCTCTCTTGTACTGGGGAGACCAGAAGTGGATGCAGTACTCGAGATGAGGCCTCACCAGGGCTGAGTAGAGGGGCAGGATCACCTCCCTCGACCTGCTGGCAACAGTCTTCCCAATGCACTCCAGGATACCATTGGCCTTCTCGGCCACAAGGGCACATTGCTGGCTCATAGTCAACTTGTTGTCTACCAGCACTCCCAGGTCCTTCTCTGCAGAGCTGCTYTCCAGAAGGTCAACCCCCAGCTTGTACTGGTGCCTAGGGTTATTTCTCCCCAGGTGCAGGCCCTACACTTGCCCTTGGTAAACATCATGAGGTTCCTCTCCGCCCAGCTCTCCAGCCTGTCCAGGTCTCTCTGAACGGCAGCAGAGCCCTCAGGTGTGTCAACCACTCCTCCCAGCTTGGTATCATCAGCAAACTTGCAGAGGAGGCACTCTGTCCCCTCATGCAGGTCATAGATAATGAAGTTGTACAGGATGGAACCGAGTACTGACTCCTGGGGGACTCCACTAGCTACAGGCTTCCCACTAGATTCCATGCCACTGATGATGACCCTCTGAGCTCTGCTTCTCAGGCAGTTGCAAGAACAAGAACTGAAAACATAATTTAATATGGGAGAGAAAACAATTTAGAATGTCCTGAGAGCTGAATTTACATTAGCACTTTTTTTTTTTAAAAAAAAAGCAAAGATTGAGGAGATAAAGGCATATTTTCAGAAACTAGAAGCATTACTGCTATTATAAGGAAATGAGACGAGTAACAGTATAAAATGTTCTGAAAGAGATATGAAAAGAATTAATGTGAGAAATTTACATGAAGTTGTATAGGAAAGTGAATAAGATCACATAAGATATCTTCTCAAGTGTAGAAATTGCAAGAGATCTCTGGGGTAACCTCCTGTTTGGAGAGTGTTAGCTTCAACATTAAATCAAGTTGCTCAAGGCCTTATTCAGTCAAGTGCTGAATATCCTCAAGGATGGATTTTCCACAAATTCACTGGGGAACCTGTTGCAGCACTTAACTACTCTCATGGTGAAGATTTTCTTATGTTGTGGTCAGTCAGAATTTCTCTTGCTGCCACTTGTTACTTTTTGTCTCATCCTTCTACTGTGCAACTTTTAAGAGTCTGCCTCGTCTTTATCACCCTTATTTCAATAGTATAAGACAGCACTTTGTATCCCTCTACCTTTTACCCTTCCTCAATTTAAACAAACCCAGTCCCTCAGCCTTTTGGTGTATCAGAGATTCCAGCATTCCAAACATCTTTGTGGCTTTCTGATGGACTCCCTGCAGTACATTAATTGCCCTGAGGAGGTGCAAAACTGGACATGATATTACAGATGTGGCCTCATGAGTGCCAAATAAAGGAGAATGGTCTTCCCTCGAACTACTGGCAATGCCGTTGCTAATAAAGCCCAGTATACTGTTAGCTTTCAYTGCTGCACGAGTGTGCTGCTGACCTGTGTTCAACTTGCCCATCCACGAGGACCCTAGTCCTTTTCTGAAAAGCTGCTTTCTAGCCAGCGAGTGCCCAACCTGTACTGTTGTGTGGAGTTATTCCATCCCAGGTATAAGAATTTGCATTTGCCTTTGAACTTTTTGAGCATCCTGTCAGCCTGTTGCTCCAGCCTCTTGGGGCTTATCTGAGGGGCAGCTCTACTCTCCATCATATTGGCCACAGCTCCCAATTCTAGATCATCTCTATACTTGCTGAGGACTTTTTCTGTCCCATTGTCCATGTCCCTAATAAAGCCAGCAATAGTATCAGTATGATTCCTGAATTGTACCAGCTGTAAGTGGCCAACATTTGAACTTTGAACTGCTGACTACTAATCTTTGAGCCCAGCCAGTTTGTCAGACACCTTGTAGCCCACCCATCCCATGCATGTTTCACTGATTTCACTGTAAAAATACTATAAAAGACTATGTAAAAGTCTTCCTTAAATTCAAGATAAACAACATCCACTACTCTTCACTTTTTTTACTAAACCATTTTTCCATTATAGAAAGCTGTCAGACATAATTTGCCCTTAATTTGTATGTGCCAGCTGTTCCTGTCACCTTTTTATCTTTCATGTGCCATGACACGGCTTCCAGAAGGATGTGGTCCATAATCTTCCTGGGGACTGAGGGTAGGCTAGCTACCCTGTAATTCTCCAGATTATCTTTCTTGCCTTTCTAGATGGATACGATGTTTGTCTCTTTTCAGTTGCCAAGAATTGCCTCCCAATCACTATGACCTTTCAAAAATGATAGCAGACTGCCTCACAATGACATTGACTGGCACTCTCAGAACCCTCTGTTGCATCCCATCCAGTCCCATGAACTTATGTACGTTCTGTTCACTTGGATGGTCCTTAACTTGGTCTTGCTTGGAAGCAAACTAAACTCCCTCAGAAGAAGTTTGGTTGCCTGAGATTAGCTGGGACAGAAACCTTTTTTAACACTGCCTATTCAAAAAAAAAGTCTAGAATGAAGTTTTTGAGGATGAAACTCTCCTTCACTTCTGAAAAAAAATAAAGATCCCTTTCTTCTCCATTAAAAAGTGCAACATATATGAACAATTATAGGTGTATAAAAGAAAATTTTAATTTTACAGGTTTTAAATTTTAATTGTTATCTAGAGTTGTCAAAAGGAAGATAATGGTGAGCTGAAATCAAAGTTATAAAGAAGGAAGTAAATTGAAAAAAGTATTAAATGTACTGTTACATCTTTATGTGTGTTTTAAAACGTGTTCCATTTCTGTTATAAAAGATTTTATCTTCTAAGAGTGATTCCCGTTTGAAGCACTTACTGCAACGAGCACCTGAGTATTGTCCAGAATCAATGGTAAGGTCTGCTGGCTTTAATTTAAAAACAAACAAACAAAAAACCCACCACCTCTAATCTGGTATTAAGAAAGTTTTTCTTGCAAAAATAAGTTTTTAAAATTATTCATAGAGTTATTTTATTTACTTAGAGTTTTGAGCTGATAGAGCCCATGTATATATCTTCAAACTGTTTCATTTTAGCTAGTTTTGTAGCCCTCGTAATAAGAGGGAATTTTTCATGTTAATCCTCAAAATAAGTTTTTTGTTTAAGATGTCATATGTTACACTACATGTAGTAAGAATGGATTTCACAGCTTTTCTAGATGTCTTGGTCATGCAACTTGTTATAAAATGAGTGAAAATCTGGCTTACATTGTCAAGAATTTTGCATTGGGTGATTGTCACTTAGTCTCCTGGAAGTTGCTGGCAGCAACCCAATTTAGCTCATGTATTCCAGTTTGTGCATSGGAAAAAGGTGTCAGTTCCTAGTTAGGCTAAGGCAAGGAGCCTCATAGTTGCTCTGAATGAATTACTTTATTGAATAAGTACTTTTATGGTTTCCTGAAAGTTCTTCAGTATATTGAATYTCAGAGTATAACACTTTGTGGGTTACTTTGCAAGAATGTATTTGCTTTTAGATCCTTTCCTCCTGTGTTTCAAAAGCATTTTTTTTCTGTGTTTTGCTTTTGTGAATCATTGGTTTTAAGGTGTTGCTGGTATAAGTTGTTGCTGGTATAAGTAAAACCGGTGGTATGAAAAACATTGAAGTGATGGGGAGCATTTGTTTTGGTACTGTTTTTTATCCTGATCCTTACTTCTATCCTCTGACAGGGACAATAGAGTTTATCTGTTTAGCAGGGGAATGCATTTTTAGAAGACAGGTTGAAGAGTATCTGAGAGGGGAAATATGATTAATGCAATATACTTTTTAAACTCTCATTTACCATATTTATAAATGGTAAGTTTGCTGTCTAGTGTGTATCTTAATATTGCTGAAATGGTAGTATTTGTAACTCTTATATGTAGATGTCTCAAAATATTTAACGGTTCAACTTAATGCCATATTTGCTTTTTTCAAATACTGCCCCTCTTTATCAATTTTTAGGAAAGGTTGAAGGGTGTTATAGTGATGTTCCACAGAAGAGTGCGTGGGTTATGTTACATAGTCTGTGTTCTGGAGCACTGATTGCAGACATTGTGCTCTTTGTATTCTTTCAGGTAATGTGGTAGAAAGGGTATTGCCTGGTATTATGCAGTATAGTTACTGTCAAAACAAAAGATGGCTTTACCTTCTCATGAAATAAAGGATGGAATCACTGGAGTGGAACTAGTGAAAGAGGTAGCTTTTAAAAGAAGAGGGTATTTCTCTAAGCTGACTTTGACTCTAACCTGAAGTGGGAAACTCCCACAGATAATGGAGGAGGATAGTTTTAGATCATTAGATATAGGTACATTGTAGCTTTGAAAAGTCAGTAATTCCAGTGATGGGGGAATCGGTACATGACAATACAGGATACAGTTTCAGTGTTGTTGAATAGAACTCTTACGAACATGATTAACTTTCTCTTACTTAAAGGCCATTAAGACTTGGCACTTGCTTTCCTATTCTTGCAGAATTTTCCTCAGATTTCATCATACTAAATTCTATTCCCAGTGCTTRCTTAAAAATATTGAATGCGATAATGTTGTATTAGGATACATGCAATCCTTCAAGAGTTTTAAGTACTTGTATCATTTTTTCATTACTATAATGTAGTCATATTGTCTGAGAGTTTCTAAGTCTCGAGTTGTAGGACACTGAGCATCTAGCATACACTGCGTAGAAACTCCCATAGCTTTTAATTTTTCAGCCTTCTAACATAGTGCTTGCACTGTAACTGTGATATGTACTCATTTCTGACAGTTAAACTAAAATTCTTACCTTGGATTGAATTCTTCCTCTTTTGCTTAGACATCGTTCTTCCAGGATATTTGTAAATTCTGTTGTGTTAGTATCAGAGCTACCTGTGTCAGACCTGAGTCGAGCCTGAGAGTTCTTTAGTATTAGCCACAGTTCATATAATCCTCCTTGTCATCTTGGCTGGTAGTTTTGGTAATATCAGTAATAGGGGAGGGAGAGAGAAGAACTCTTGAAGTGATTCACTTTTTCTTTTGCCACGAGAAGGAAAACTTTATAGAATTCTGCCCTGTACCATCAGCCAGTTTTATCTTCTGTCATTTAGCAGGTCAGGACAAAAAAAAAATCTGTATTTTAACCTTTCCTGTTAATAAAATTAACTTCTGGAACTTTTCTTCCATATATCTGTCTTACCTATCTCTGGAGTGCCTTAAAGCTCCTGTGTTTTGTTTTTTGTGTTGTTGGAGGTTGGTTGTCTGCTTGTTTCTAATTGGTAGAAAAGAGTGCTAGGTCAACAAGCTTCTCTCCAGGTTTTGTATTTTTAATTGCATTTTACTTTTCAGGGAGAAGTTTGGGGTTGTATCAATTCTTCTTTGCCAGGTAAGATATACTAGTTCATTGTTGAATTGTGTTTTTTTTTTTTTTCTTTTTTTAAGCAAATACATGTTTTTGTGTTCTGTCTGCCACCTGCACCTATGGAGTTCAAGATAATTTAACTTAAAGTATATTTCCATTTTGAACTGCATTTTGTTTGCCTGTTTCTTTTAATCCTAAGTTGGTTATATAGGCATTTTTTCCTTGTATTTTTTTTTCTTTTCCTAGTTAGAAATTGTTGGATATATTTGTGTAATTAAATATATATTCTTCTGTGACACATCAGAGAAATACCAAAGAGGTTTTATTCTCTTTATTTTTTTCTGTTATTTTTAGCTTCAGTATACCTTAATCTTATCTATATAAGTATGAATTATTGCAGTTTTGCTCCGGCTGCAGTGTCATTTGGAAAAAATGAATAATAGAGAGAAATAGTAGGAGTTAGACAAACATAGTTTAGGAAGTGGAAAGGCTCAGATAAACCTCCTGTAACGAGTAGTATGGTTCTTTAGAAGATGAATGAAAAGCATGAATTTCAAAACAGGACTGTTGTGTTAAGAAAGAGATTAAAATAGATGGAATAGGATTTAACTGCTCCTTTGTATCTTCTAAAAGACTTTGAGTGAAATTAGCATTATATAGTTGAAAAAGTGGTAGTGAGGAAAGAGTGCTGTAATAGTTTATCACTTTGACTTTTTTTTTCCATTTCAGAGGCAAACTGTAGAATACAATGCATACAAAGGGATTTAATAGTTTTGATTTTGCTAGTTTTGTTAGGACCTGTAATATCTTTTGAAGTTGTAAAACTTTTCTGTGTCATTTATAACCTGACAATTTTTTAATCGGAAGTAATACCTAATCTTTCTTGAAATTCAGTTGCTATTTACAAATGAGTGTTGATGTCTTTATTGCAGGAGAGAAATATGTATTTTCTTTCAAAATTTAGCTTTATGTTAGCAAGCAAAAAAGCATTGGAATTCCCTGTCTATGAACTGCTCCTAAATTG
Organism: Rhea americana; assembly: GCF_003343005.1. Taxonomy (NCBI): domain Eukaryota; kingdom Metazoa; phylum Chordata; class Aves; order Rheiformes; family Rheidae; genus Rhea; species Rhea americana. Next base: position 825,158 of record NW_028186366.1, on the reverse strand, counting down.
TCTGTCTTTTCCTTCTGAACTGGTATGAGGCCTTTTCAGTGTCTTTATGGTGTGATTTCATTATCATCTGGTTTATGGAAAAAGTATCACTTCTTCAATGATGATGGAAATTGTAATTTAGTCTTGTGATAAAAGTGAAATTTTCCGTAGCCTTGTACCTACATGAAGCCCATAAAACTTCCCATGTACTTCCATGATGCTTCTCATTCTTCTTGCATGTGAAATTACATTACATAACTATATTACATTTCTTCTTTGATGTGAGCAGCTTTTAAAATTCTCTTAAGTATTGTCCAGTGATTCCATGGCCTGCAAGGCCTGCAAAATGGTGTTATGGGAGAGGTCTCATTCCATTTCTGGGAAATCAGTACAGTTAGATTCCTTTCTGAAGTGCTTGTACATTAATTTTTGCAGCATGAGAAACAAACAGGAGAAAGATAGAGGACTATAGTCTTGTTGAAGTCACAGATGGTAGGACCTGGGTGATAGGAACGTTCCCACATTTGGAATTCTGCAGTGGATGGGCACAGGCTCTATAGGAATGTCAGGCTGGGAAGGCGAGGAGGGATAATCACCCTTTAGGTGAGAGAGCATCTGGAATGCTGGAATGGAGCACTTCATTGACATGGAGAATGATCTAACTGAGAGCATATGGGCTAGGATTACGAGGCAGATGAACATGTTGTGGGTGTCTGGTACAGAACACTTGATCAGGAAGAACTAGATGAGACTACCTTCAGACAACTAGAAGAAGCATCATGTGTACAAGCCCTGGTCTTCCTGCGCGATTTTATTCATCCTAATATCTGCTGGAGAGACAACACAGCAAGGTTCAAGTAATCCAGGAGGTTTCTGGAGTGCATTGATGACAACTTCCTAACACAGGTGATTGAGGAGCCAACAAGGGGAGACACTCTGTTGGACCTCATGCTTACAAACAAGGAAGAAGTGGCAGGAGATGTGAAGGTCAAGGGCAACAGTGACTGCAATAAGCATGTAATGATGGAATTCAGGATCCTGATAGGAGGATCAAGGCAAAAAACAGGTTTATCACCCTAGACTAGAGGAGATTGGACTTCAGTCAGTTCTGGGATTTGCATGGAAGAATCCCATGGGATATGGCCATGGAGAGAGGAGTAGTCCGGGAGAGCTAGTGATCTTCAAGAATCACTCCTCCAGTCTCAAGGATGGTTCATGCCAATGAGCAGGAAATCAAGAAGCAAAGGCACCGAGGCTTGCATGGATAAAGAAGAGACTTCTGACTAAAGTCAAACATTAAAAAAAAATGTATACAAGGCATGGCAGCAGGGATAGACGACCCAGGAGGAATGTAAAGAGACAGTCTGAGCATGAGTAGGAAAGCCAAAGCTCTTCTGGAGTTGAATCTGGCAGGGGCCATGAAGGGCAGTAACAAAATTGTCCTATTTCTGCAAGTGTATCAGCAGCAAATGGAAACCTAGGGAAAACGTGAGCCAGCTGCTGAATAGGCAGGGGACCTGATGACAAAAGACATGGAAAAGACAATGGCCTTCTTTGCTTCAGTCCTTACATGTAAGACCAGCTTTCAGGAATCCCAGGCACCTGAGACTAGAGAGGAAGTCTGAAGAAAGGAAGACTTACCCTCCCTGGAGAAGGATCAGCTTAGGGAACATTTAACCAAATATGCACAAATCCATGAAACCTAGTGGGATGCGCCCATAACTGCTGAAGGAGTTGGCCATGGCGAGGTCACTCTCAATAATCTTTGGAAAGTTGTGATAATCAGGAGAGGTTCTTGAGGACTGGAAGAAAGCAAATGTTACTTCTGTCTTCAGGAGTGGCAAGAAGGAAAATCTCGGGAATGGCAGGCTGGTCAGTTGCACCTTGATCCTTGGAAGGTGATGGAGCAACTAATCTTGGATACCATTTCCAGACACAAGAAGAACAAGATGAGGAGTAGTCAGCGTGGATTTATGAAGGTGAAATTGTGTTTGACAACCTGAGAGCCTTCTAGGATAAGATGACCAGCTTGGTGGATGAGGGAGGAGTTGTTTATCTCAACTTTATGAAGGCTTTTGATGCTGTCACCCATAACATCCTTATAGGCAAGCTGATGAAATACAGRCTGGATAAGTGGACAGTGAGGTGGACTGAAAACTGCCTGAACTGCTGGGCTCAGAGAGTAGTGGTTGGTGGCACAAAGTCAAGGCCAGTCACTAGTGGTTTGTCCAGTATTGGATCCAATACTGTTTATCTCTTTGTTAATGACCTAGACCTCAGTAAGTCTACCGATGGTACAAAACTGAGAGGAGCGGTGGATACACCAGATGGTTGTGCTGCCATTCAGAATGACCTTCACAGGCTGGAGAAATGGGCAGAGAGGAACCTCATAAAGTTCAATAAAGGGAAGCACAAAGTAATGTACATGGGAAGGACCTCAAGCACCAAACATGCTGGGGGCCTACCACCTAGAAAGCAGCTTTGCAAAAAAAGCTGAGGATTTTGGTGGACAGCAGGTTGACCGTTAGCCAGCAGTGCACCAACATGTCAAAGAAGGCCAACAGCATCATGTGTTCTGGAAGAACATTGCCAGCAGGTCAAAGGAAATGATCCTTCCATAGACTCAGCACTGGTAAGCCCACATTGGAGTACTGCACGCAGTTCTGAGCTCTCCAGTACAAGAAAATTATAGTCATACCGGTGTGTGTTCAGCAAAGCTTTAAAATGTCCCTTTAAGCTGATTAAGGAACTGGAACATGTCATGTGAAGACAGGCTGAAAATACTAGGATTGTTTAGCCTTAAGAAGAGAAAGCTTGGGGGGGGGGTTATTAATATATGTAAATATCTGGTGGGAGGGTGTAAAGAAGGCAGAGTCTTCTAAGTAGTGTCCAGTGAAAGAGGAAGAGACAAGAGGCACAAATTAAAATACAGGAAATTCCATTTAAACTTAAGAACTTTTTTTATACTGTGACAGCAGTTGAGTGTTGGAACAGGTGGTCCATAAGGGTTTTGGAATCTCCAAAGAGATTCAGAGCCTGACTGAACCCCTGTAGTTGACCCTGCTTTGAGCAAGGGGTTAGACTAGATAGTCTCCACAGGCTGGCTGACTAGTCAGATTACTTCTRTGGTTATTGTCATTCTGAACAGCATGACATGCCTGCCTGTTTATTTAAGAATGCATATAGAAAGCTGTTTTGCACATGAGATTAAATGTGCAATACTGCATAATTATATGTGCTAAATCACTTTTATCTCTACCTTATGATTTGCTGCTTGATGCATGCATACATGCTTAGAGTATTTTCATTGTGGTTTGTATTTCTTCCCTTCCTTCCTTCCCTTTCTTCCCTTCATTTCTTTTAATGTTCTTGCAGCTAGCACTGAGCTTTCCCCACACACACATTTTTTTTTCACTTCCTTAAACTTTTCACGATAGTCTTCTAATAAGTTCCTTTTATGTGGTCATCGTCACAAAATAACTCTGTAATTCATGTTTTATTGTCCTTGCCAATACAGTGTTGTAAGCATTAAAATGTTTAAAACTAGATGTTCAGGAACATAAATATTCTCTGAAAGAAGAACATTCTTCTGTATTTTCTGAAAGCAAACACTAATGAATATTTTAATAGAGAAGTTCTTTTTAAAAATCTAATATTTATCAATGTTTGTTTATTAAATCTAGGAAGCCTATTTTGGGGGAATTGTCTCGGAAACTTAAAGTTTGTATCTGACCATGCACATGTGGTATGATTGAGGGGTCTCAACTAAAAAAAATAAACAAAAACCCCCAAACTCAACAACCTATAGTTCTAGACGGTAACTATGCTCTTTTTTAAAGCTTTTTCATTTTCTGTGAGCAAACTTTAAAGGACTTCATCGAGGAAATGTAACAAAACATTGATTTCACATTCTTGCACCTTTCTTGGTACACGCAGTTTTTGAAGATAAAATGATAATCATGGTTGGTTTTCAGTTTTCTCTTTTTCCATCTTTCTTTCTGTTTTCTTTCCGAACTTCCGGGGGGGGGGGGRTGTCAGTGTGATCCAGCAATTCTCCAGTATTTTCATAATGTAGACTGGTTCTTTCATCACAAAATAAATGTACTGGAGATCATATTCTAATTTTTCATGTGCAGCTTTCCATTCCTGTTTCTGATCTTGTAATACCCATGTGGAAATTGCAATTAAATGTTTGTAATAGAAAAGTAAGAAAGAAATATCTGTGTATTATAAACCATCTCACTCATGTTGTGACTTTTTCGGGGAGGGTTTGGGGGAGAAGAGCCAGTGTCATGCAAATAGCTAATCTTTTATAATTCAGCAATTTGTGTTCTACTTATCTTTATATTTGATAAATAAACCTACAGACTGCAGACTGTTGTGCATAGAAACTGTATTTTTGACAAGAGGGCCACTTGCCAAGAAAATATTAAGCATGACTGGAGCTTATCAGCATTCTTAATGTGGCATGTATTTGTAGCTTTGGGTCTTACACTGAATTTTAATGCAAGTTTACTTCATTCTTTTATCAGAGTTGAGTTCTTGTAAACATGCCTCTAGAAAACAGAGACTCCATCTTGCATAGAATATGGATGTGTGATAGTCAGTGTTGTGTGTTTGTGTTGCCCCTAAAACTGCACAATGAGATTTGTTGAGCGTTTCTCCTGGATATAACTGGTTATTGCAACAGAAGTTTGTGGAAATCTTGTTCTCATAGTGGTACATAACCTTTCTTTAATATTAATTAGCTTACCTGAATTTTAAAAGAACATTAAAATATCAATATCCTGCTGAATGTTACTGTTTTGACTGAAAGGAGTCTGTGTATAGCACAACATATGAAAGTTGTGCAGAAACAACTGTTACATAATTTTTAGGCCTAAAATAAAGTGTATTGAGTAGTTGATTCTGTAATAAACTGCAGATGTGCATTTTCACATATCTGCCAGACTTCCATGCAGTCATCTGTTTGTTTCTAGAATTAGTTTTAAAAAATATATCAAACTTGGAATTTTTGAACATTGATAACAAACTGTTGATTTATGCATGAGAACCATCTCTTGAATGCTTTCAGAGCGATGCTCAATCTCTGAAAAACAAATTCCTTACCTCAATTATGGAAGTGGAATGCAAGGTGAATTTGCAGTTGTTTGCGGCCTTTAGATTTGCTCGTAACTAACTTACACAAATTGGAAAGGTGAGCCAAAACTCTGGATAAAAGAGGTTTTGGAAGTCTTTAAAGAGAGCATTGACTTGCTGGCCTCCAGGGCTTTCAAGAAGCCCAGACCCTTCAGATGACACAGAGCAGCTTAAAACTGGCCAAATGCAGGCTGCATGCAAAAGTTGTTCTGCACTTTTGCCTTTCTGCCTCACTTCTGCCTTGCTATGGAGTCCTGCCATATTGCTTGTTCAAGCATTAATGTCTTAAGTTAAAATTTTAGAAAGTAAATTATGTTTTAATTTTGCTGAAAAATGTGTTAATTTAGCTAAAACATTTTCTTTATCTCTTTGTAAATTTACTATTGCTATGTTTTCTTAATTTGCCTATTAGAATGTCATGAGAGATTGATACCGGAAAGGCTATGGAAAAAAGTATTTCTGTCATGTGTATTTGCAAAGCCAGTAGAGTGCATTATGAAGGCAATTTTGTTCTTGATAAATCCATACTAGCTATTGTTTTCCATTCCTTGCAAGGAAATTTCTGATTATTTTTTSCAGTATTTTCTTAATATTGGATTTAAGCTCACTAGTATATAACATCCAGCTTTTAAATTTCCTCTTTTTAAAGCTAGGCATCCCATTTGACTTTTCAGAATAGGTATTTCTAATGTACTTTTGAGTATCTTTTTAAATTAAGAATATTATTTTTGCATTCTACTACCAATCTTTTTCCTAGATAAAGGATATAATTTGCATATATCCTTAAAAAAATGTTTTATTAAAAGGTATCATGACAAAACTGAGAATGGTTCATTTGAGCTAAACATTTTTTCCCCTTAGGAAAAAATAGTGTGGTAGGTTTTAAAATGGACTTAAAGATGCGAGGCTGCTCTGTAGATCAAACCTTTCCTCTAATTATTTCTACCTCAGTAGTTACTTATGAATTAGATAAAAGAATGCATTCTTTTTGGTTTGATTTCTGAAAATATTTGTGAATATAGACTGTTTTGGTGAGAGTGGAGAAGGGGTGAAACAAATTGCAAGATTTTTTTTCCTGTGTGACTTCATAGTAAGAAATGTGGATAATGGAAACAATGAAATAAGTGGAAAAAAGAGAGAAAGGAAGACTTATTGAAGATAATGCAGGATATCAAAATGTGTTAATCAGTGAAAGAAACTATAGAGGAAGCTTGAAAAAATCAAGAAACATATTCTGTGTTGAGGAACTTGATTAAAAAATGATATTGTTGAAACCTACAAGAAAATGTATCTAGAGGAGATAATGTTACATTGGTTTTTTTGGGCGGGGGGAGCTTATATTGATTTATACGTTAGATTAGCCAGATAAAATTATCAAAATTGCAATTCAGCATATAGAAGTCTTTCCAAACCAATGTAATCCATAAATAGGCTTCTTGAGAGAGAGCGGGGATTATCGTATTTGAAAAGTAACTGACTCATGGGGTGGGAAAAAAAATGATCGCATGTTTCTCTAACTACTGTAATATGTATTGTCATTTTATTTTTAAAGGAGTTTTGAAGAAGTCTGATGGTTGGGTTGGTTTAGGTTGCTGTGAGCTAGCTATTGCTGTGGAATGCCGGCAAGCATGTAAACAGGTACGGCTTTCTAATTTTTTTTGTGTACTTGACGTTAAATGATGGAGTATGGAATTCATTCATATATTACTGTTTGTAAACTTGAGGCTTAAGATATTTTTACAGCAGATTTAAATTATTATATAAATACTTCTTAAAATTGCAAAACTTGACAAGAAACTTGCCAGAAAGTATAAATGACAATAAATGCCAGCAACCAAAAGCCAAAACAAAGAATTGACATTTTTAAAGTCTATTTTCAGTAATAAAGCAAAAGTTCAAGACTACTGAGATAAAAATCTAATATAAAGATTTACCCTTTTATATGGATGTATATTTTTAACTACGTAGGACTAGGCTGCTTGCTAGGACTTGATGACCTGGAAGAAGAAATTTTAAGACCTCAGGGTTAGCATTTTCAGTCTAAATCAGTCACCAAGGGGGGATTTTTAGTCTATGAGGTAAGTCAGTTAAATAGTGGGGTCAGTCACTTATCTTATAACATACTCAAGATACCTTATTATGGAGTTGAGCTGTTTTCAGAGAACTGTTTGTTGTGATCAGTAGAGGAAGGCAATCATTTGTTTTTCATTCAGTATCATCAAGTGAAGTACAGACTCCTTAAATCAGAAAACAAAGTTTTTCTAATACTGTGGTTTGGTACGTTAAAATTTCAATGCTCTGTCACTTCTTGAGTGTATTATGCAAAATGTTAGAGGAAGAAATCAGGTAATTTACTTGACTTTCTCCTTTGAGTCAATAGCAAACTAACACTTAGTGCCTAACGAAATATTTTGGCTTGGACATGATCACTGAAATCTAACACAACACAAAAAAAAATCTAAAAAAAACCCTCCAAAAATTATAATAGTCTGTTGTCAGGATTGCATTTTAATTGAGGTAGTTGAATTCCAAGTTATGTCAACTTAGTCTTGTTTTTCGACTTAAGCATGCTTTACTGCTATCACAAGATACGCTGTGTATCTTGGTCTTCTTCTCCCCAGTGTGTGGTATTTCTTTTAGCGATGGATGAAAGCAGGGAGGTAGATTAGCCAGTAGTGGTGACTGGAGCGACAAATTAACAGTTTCTTGATAAACAGTGTTGTTGCCAAGTTGTTCTAAGGAATGAAACATTGGCTCCGTATGGCTTTTAGCTCAGTTGCCTATGTAAGAGTTAAATTCAGATAAAGTGCTTTTCAAAGAAGACTAAAGATGAAATAAACTATGTTTTATTTTGTCCCCAAGATTCTTGAGGTTTGGGAGCAGATAAAAGCCTAAGGAAGAAGTAGACGTTGACAAATGAGGCTTTTCTTCCTCAGAACTAATAATGGCTGGCAAAAGACACCTCCTCTCCCCCACCTTGTTATACTGGTCTAAGCAGCTTTGGGACAAAGCTGTTCTTGCCCAGCCAGCTGTGACGAGCTTAGGGAATGGGCCTGCACATTCTTTGCCTTTCACCTGGATATCAGGGAAGAAGACAAAAGTGAAAGGATGCTCCATATCAGTTGTTACCATGTGCATAGAGGACTGGGTTAAGTGGACTTCTGAGAAAACGGGACGAGCCAACATCAAGTGTTTGAGAGAATAAGTGAGAGAGAATTCTGGGTCATAATAGACAGGGCTAGGAAATACTAGCTCCACCAGGGAGCATTTGAGATATCCTGAATATAGTGAAAAGAGATTACAGGCTGGGCAAACCAGGATTGGAAGCCTCAAAAATGGGGAAAATGATTAGTATAATTGCTGTGACTCCTGTTCCGTAAGAGAGGTAAAGAGAGGTAAATGGCAAATAGAGATCTGTTTGGTTTTCGTCCCTTTTGCTGTGTAAGAATCACCTCAACTTCAGGTTTTAACCAAGGTCTTGGGACCTGACTTGCTCTTGACTAGTGTAAAATACATTRGGTAACATTAGAATCTCCTAAATGCCACCAGTTGTGATACCAGCAGAAGAGATGCCCCTAGACTGTGTCTGACAGAGGTACTRTGCCTTCTTTCTGTCTTTTAATACTAAATTTAATTGCTTAGTAATGAAGGTATGGTTAAGTCTTACAGTGTTTGAAGCTTAAAAGTACAGCAGCCATCTTTGACACTACAGAAGTTTCTGTATGAGAGCTCATTACAGGCATGTCCTAACACTGGTGCACTTAGTAAATGGAGATAATCCACTTAGTTTTGCTTTGTAAACAGTTGGCATATGTTTGTTGTTCATGTGCTGTATTTTGTCACTTCACAGTAATTTATTAACTGAATTTATAGAGATTCTGAAGCTTGGTTTGCTTTGGTTATACTTAATGTCTTGAAACTTTCTTCACAATCTCTGCATAAAAATTGTTATTTTAAAGTAATACTGAGTTGAAGACAAGCATACAGCTTCAGAGAGTTAGGGGTAGGTTGTGTGACTGGGTTTTGTGTGCAGTGTAATATCTGGTGATACAACATTCCAGTCAGCCCCAAATAGATTTTTGTGCCTCTTCAGAGAGGTTTTCCTTCATCAGATGGAAAAAGTGTGGTTTCTCAGCCATATGTTACCATATCAAAATTTTTGTCTGAGGAGTGCACCAGTGGCAACGGTAAGCATAMTGTGTGCATTTAGCAATGAGCTTTGTACTAAAAACCTGAGAGGCATTTTACAATTTTTAAGTGTATACCTAAGACCATAGAAACATTTGCAAAGTTCACGGTGTATAATCATTTGTCATCCTAATAATTCATTTCTGGAGCAATGACATGTCTAAAATCCAATATAGTATCTTGCAAGTTATCTGTGTATTGTTAGTCTTGGACCAGCAACCAGCAAATGGTTGTCATGCAAAAAAAATATGATGCTATCCTCTCCTGAGAGCTTATGGTATAAAATATTCAACAAGAGTTGAGCAGTAAGTACACACACTGGGTATAACAGAAAAGAGATACRGAATGAGTACGCAAACTGACTATTGTGGAACAATCTGAGAGAAAAGGTTGGCCATGCCATATGAAGGTTCATGACATAGTTAGAAAAAGGAAAGCGATAGACAGAAGTATAAATGCAGTTCAAAAAGAATATATATATATATATCTGTTCCCAAATGCATTTCTTGAGCTGAATTTTCAAATTTATCCTAAAGTTTGTGTTCTCTTGGGCTAGTAAAAACAATTTATTTACTGTGGTGTCCTATGAAATACTGTTTTATGTATTCTTACTTATTACTGTATTATTTCTCTTTATTTTCAGAATTGAATACTGTATTGTTTGATTCTGGACTATGCTGTCTCACTATCTTGGATATATTTTGTACTTTAGCTGATTCTGGTTGATGCATTTTACGTGACTTAAAAATAGAATACCCATATTTGCCAAGCATCAGGGATAATGTTGGAATACATTGGTTTTAATTTTGATTCTTGAAACTTGAGGGACTTTTTTACTGGCACTTTGAAGAACTTTGGAAGAAATAGGTGAGGCTTTCTACAGACCTAGAAGTAGCCTCACATTTGCAGGCCCTGGTACTCATGAGGGACTTTAACTGTTTGATACCTGCTTGAAGGACAACACAGCAAAGCACAACCAATCCAAGAGGCTTCTGGAGAGCACTGATGACAACTTCCTGAGACAGGTAATAGAGAAGCCAATGAGGAGAGGTGCTCTGCTGGACCTTGTACTTGCAAACAAGGAAGGGCTGGTTGGAGATGTGAAGGTTGGGGGCAACTTGGCTGCAGCAACCATGAGATGGTGGAGTTCAGGACCCTGAGAAGGGAGCAGAGCAAAAAGCAGAATCACAGCCCTGGACTTCAGGGGAACAGACTTTGACCTCTTCAGGGACTTGGAAGACTCTTATCTTAGGGATAGGGGCTTCTTAGAAGGAAGAGGAGTCCAAGAAAACTGATTGATATTCAAGGATCAGCTCTTCCAAGCTAAAGAACAGTGCATCCCAGTGAGCAAGAAGTCAAGCAAAGGGAACAGGAGACTTGCGTAGATGAACAAGAAGCTCCTGGCAAAGCTCAGACAGAAGAAGGAAATGTAAAGAATGCGGAAGCAGGACAGGTAACCTGGGAAGAATATAGAAATTTTGTCCAACTATGAAGTGATGGGCCAAGGCCAAGGCCCATTTGGAGTTTAATATGTCAAGGGACAGGGAGGACAACAAGAAAGGCTTCTATAAATGCATTGGTAACAAAAGGAAGATTAGGGGAAGTGTGGGCCCACTATGAAATGGGGCAGGGGCCCTGGGGAGAAASGATGTGGAAAAGGTAGAAGTACTGAATGCCTTCTTTGCTTCAGTCTTTACTGCTAAGGGCARCCTTCAGGAATCCCAGAGCCTGAAGACAAGAGAAAGTCTGGAGAAAAGAAGATCTCCCTTTGGTTGAGGAGGATTGAGGTTAGGGATCATTTTTGCAAACTGGACATCCACAAGTCCATGTATCCCTCATGGAATATGCCCATGAGTACTCAGAGAGCTGCTGATGTCATTGCAAGGCTACTCTCAATTATCTTTGAAAAGCAGTTGTGATCAGGAGGGGTTTCTGAGAGYTGCAAGAAAGTAAATGCCCCTGCTGTTTTCAAAAAAAGGCAAGAAGGAGGAAGCAGGGAACTACAGGCCACTGCTACTGTTTCCAAGCCCCTGAAGGACAAGGTGATCAGTAGTAGTCAGCATGGATTCACCAAGGGGAAATCACGCTTAATCAATCTGAGAACCTTCTATATGATGGAATGACTGGCTGGGTAGATGAGGGGAGAGCAGTGGAGGTTGTCTACCTTCACTACAGCAAGGCTTTCAACACCATCTCCTGTAACATCTTCATAGGCAAACTCCAGAAGTGTGGGTTAGATGAGCAGACAATGAGGTGGACTGGGAACTGGCTGAAAGGCAGAGCTCAGAGGATTGTCATCACTGGCACAAAATCTAGTTGGAAGCCTGTAGCTAGTGGTGTCCCCCAGGGGGGAGTACTGGGTCCAGTCTTGCTCAACTTCTTCATCAGTGTCCTGGATGAAGGGACAGATTGCCTCCTCTGCAAGTTTGATGATGATCCAAACCGTGGAGGAGTGGCTGATTCAACAGAAGGCTGTGCTGCCATTCAGAGAGACCTGGACAGGCTGGAGAGATAGTCATAGAGAAACATCCTGAAACTCAGTAAAGGGATGTGCAGAGTCCTGCACCTGGGAAGGAACAACCCCATGGACAAGTACAGGCTGGATTCTGACCTGCTGGCCTAGGGGTCTGAGTGGGCATTACAGCATGAGTCAGCAGTGTGCCTTCAGGGCAAAGGAGGTCAGTAGTATCCTGGGTTGCATTAGGAAAAACATTGATAGCAAGYTGAGGGAGGTGATCCTGCTGCTCTACTCGGTCCTGATGAGACCACACCTGGAGTACGCAGGAGTGTTCAGTTCTGGTCTCCCAAATACAAGAGAGAAATGGAGCTCCTGGAGGAAGTCCARCAAAGGGTTTTTAAGATGATGAAAGGACTGGAGCATCTCTCCTATGAGGAAAGGCTGAGAGAGCTGGAATTTTTCAGGCTGGAGAAGAGAAGGCTGAAGGGGGATCTTATCAGTGTATAGAAATATTTTAAGGGAGGGTATTTTAAGGGAAGATGATGGAGCCAGCCTCTTCTCAGTGGTGCCTAATGAGAGGACAAGAGGCAATGGGCACAAACTGAAACACTGGAAGTTCTGTCTGAACGTAAGGAAAAACTTTTTGCTGTAAGCACTGGAACGTGTTGCCCAGAGAGGTTGTGGAGTCTCCATCTTTGGAGATATTCAAACCATCTGGACAGGGTCTAGGGTAAAATACCCTAGGTGACCTTGCTTGATCATGGCCATTGGACTAGATGGTTTCTAAAAGTGCATTCCAACTTCAACTGTTCTGTGATTCTGTGAACTTGATATGATAGTCCCAAGATCAGACTTTACCCAGATATTTTAAATTACTGGGGGAGGGGAAAGGATATACCTGATGTACGTAGAAATGGTGATTTTAAATAGCTTTCACATGAGGAGTGACAGGTGCTGCACCTACAGAACAAGTAAGGAGCAGATCTTTACTTTGAAGGAAGGATTTCTGCAAATTAAAGGTAGAAATAAGCGTATGTGCAAGAGGGATAAGAGAACAGATCGATAGTTTTGAGCAAGCCAGAATGGGGCAATGTTGTGCTCAAGCTCTTTAATTTGCACATTTTTTTTCAGTATTCTGCTATATCTGGTAAACCTTTGATGCAAACGAATTTGCTCTATATGTGCTTTTAATTTCAGCTAACTTGGTGCATAAATATGAGTTTATGTGCTTTTTAATGAAGTATAGTATTGACAAAGCTGTGGTTTCTGCTTTTCTTAAGCTTTACATGGATTGTTCATTTCTTAAAAAGAAACATTTAAATTGATTATGGATTCATAGTTATATATATATATGTATATATACACACAGAGAGGTAATATAAAGGTAGAATACTTTTTATTTTGCAACATAATTTTATTTTCATTTTCTACTATAAATGAAGACCTTAACTATCTTTCAGGCTTCTTCAAAGAATGATGTTTTAAAGGTTTGCAGAAAAGAATATGAGGTATGTATATATGTGTCTGTATCTTATTAAAGATGAGCTGTTTTGTGAGTTCTGTTAATGTATTCCATAGAAGGGAAAGGAAGTATCAAGGGAAGTATCAGTCATCTTAAAGTAGTGTTTCTGGATATACTGATTTCTGTTCAAAAGTAAGTAATCTCTCTACAGTTCTGCCTTTTTTTTTTTATAGACTTGCATACATCTTAATTTGAATGAAAAGGATGCAACTTTTAAAATAGAGACATGGATTCCAAAATAGTTTGTTTCATAGGAATTCATCTACCTGAAATAGGCATTCATTCTGAGCACTCATTCTCTCRGAAACATTTCAACTTGTATAACAGGAGATTCAGCTTTAAATTGACCTAAAAAAATTAATATAGAAGAGAATCTTTTAAATAGCCTATTTAATATAAATTCTTTAGTATTAATAATTTTTATTAATTTATTTGAAACTATATTTTATAGCAGTTATTTTTACTGTTCTACTCTTAAAATTAATCATGAGAATATTTTCAGAAACCTACCTTCATCTACATTCTTTTTAACACAAACACATTGAAGAAATGCTGTTCTGCTAGGACTTTATTTTCTTTCAAAAGGTTTCTTAATTAAAGTCCAGATCCCTGCTTCACCCTTTCATCTCCTTTCTTCCTACCTTCTGCCCTGAGTTAGGTAATCCTGCATAAATCCTGTTCATAATCAACAGTGCAGGATATCAGACAAATACCTAGTCTTTGATATGGGCAGAAATGTAATGTGTTTCCTATTTCCAGGAAACATCAAACAAACTTTTTTCTTTCCTTTAGTTCCTTTAACAAAAGAGTATAAGGAATATTTTCCTAAACTCTTCATTGTTGAAGTTCCTGTAGTTTGTTCTCTTGAAAATGAACTTTAATTTTAAGTAGTTCTGTCTCCTCTCATGCTGTGATAAGCTATACTATCCACGTCTGTAATCTTTCCCTCTATTATGCCTATTATCCCTTTATGTTTCCTTCTTTTTTTCTGGATTTCTGCATTGCTGTAGGAGGTTGACCAGTATGTGTTGAAGGAGAGCAGGAAAGGAAAGGTAAGCGATTAAAGAATGCCTACAAAATGGCCATCTTACTTACTTTTCTTAGCTCTTCTTTTTCCAGTTTTTGTCTGGAATTTTGGAAAATTACTCTTATTCAAGAACGATCTTGCTGTTATTGGACAGAAAACCTTAATTCTGTCTATGTGCAACACTTTTAAAGAGGAGAGGGAGAAATTCTTAAATGATGGGAAAAGAAACCARTCTTTAAGATGGAAAAGAAGGAAAGAGTTTGGGGTTTGATTTTTGTATTGTTTTGGTTTTGTTTTGTTTTGTTCGGGAGTATTATAAGTATAGATAGGGATACTGTATTAGGAATTGAAATGAAATATATGACATGGTAGATCTTCGGTTGTTACAGATAAGGATTTGCCTAAATATCTAGGCTTATTACTACTCGTGAAAAAAAAGTAATTACACTCTCAAGAGACTCATTGCACATGTAAAATTCAAGGAAATTTTGCCTAAGATGTGAGACTCCAGAAATTACTTCTGGTAGGAACCTACACTATTTCACACCCTAGTCATTTTTCCTCCTTTTTATTAAAAATTTTAGTTTGGTACCTTGGTGAATATGTCCTGCTCCTTATGTAGTCTATGAGTAGCTTCTGTGTCTGTGACTGGTACCACACTTCAAAATCAGTTGAGTTAGTTGGGGAGAGAACTGAACAACTCAGAAGTGGCTGGTTAAAACTGAAATAGCTGACAATCAGAAACTACCTGTAAACACATAAATGCAATTTCCTACTGGCTGTGTTTGCCTTGTATTTAAGACTTCATTTGCTTAAAAAATGCAGATCCAATTTGGGGATTAGTTTAAAATATTGATTTTAGTGCTTGCTCATCAGATTTCAAGTCTGTTACTGAGATACTGTATGTATATGATGTATAAGTAAAAGCTAGCTGAATTAAGAATATAAAAGCATAATTCCTTTATCTTAAATATTTTCATAGCTTACTAATTTTCATCGCTTCTAATAGTTGACTGAACTGTGCCGAATACTTTTCAGCAGAGTTTTGAAATCAGGGAAGCAGCTTCAGGAGTTACCTGTTTAGCTTCCCACTAGTCTAGTGAGCATGAAGTATGCAGTAAGTCATTGAGAATAGGACACAACATTCAGAGTGGCAAAAAAAGCCAAAACAGAAGATAGCATAAGGCGTGAGGTTGCTAAGCTTAGTTGCAGGCTGTATGATAGGAGAGTCACTTTAGCAATGATGAGCCAGCTTTTTACAAGATTAGTTGAAGATTCTCCTTCTCTTGATCATATGTTTCTTGATTAGTTTTACTTAAAATGTAGCCTGTAATTCTTGTCGTTTGGGCATCTTATAAGTAGATCATAGGGTAGCGAGCTGTTCATTTTTGATCAGTGCATTGAAGATTTTTAAGTGATGTACCATTATTTTTTCAAGTAGCACTATATGTATTAATTTTAAAATTTTAACAAAACTGCTTGAATATTTAAAAATGTTACTGAAATGTATCTTCATCAGCTCCTTTTGAAAGATTTTATTTTTTGGGGGGGAGAGGGGGTTGCTCTTTTCTTCCTCTGCTTCTCAGATAGTTGTTCTGTGTCATCTTTTCAATTTCTGTCTAGTTGTGTGTATCTCATCTCTTTTGTCTTTCACTACTTCTTCCAGCTTTCTACTATCCTGTTCATCTTCCTGTAAAAAGAAGGTAGGTAATAGTCAAAGGAAGAAGAAAAAAGATGTGGAGACTGTATGTAGGATTTTCTGTCTTTTACTGTTTTAAAGTTTTGTATAAAGTTGAGGCTCATTTTGAAAAAATTACATGGAATACATGCTTGAGGGAGTAACTGAAACTAGTTTACAATTTATCATTTTAAGGTAACTGTTCCTTCTGTAGTGTGTGGCAAGGGCAGTGCTAGAATTCCCATTACAGATTGCAATTCTTGTATCTATGTATCTTTACAGTACATACTGTGAGTTCCTCTTTCTGCACATTTGGAACTACGGTTCTTATTTCTTTTCTTCTCATGTGTTCTAAATAAGCCATTGTTCAAACTTCTCCAGTTAATTGGTCTTAAAAAAAGGTTTTCTGCAACTGAGCAGTGTAACATCTGCTACCATGTGGATGAAATGTAAGTGGAAATGCTCCGTGTTCTTCACTAAAACTGAAAACTGAAACTATTTTTGGTCTTAAAGCTATTTAGCTATTTTTGGTCTTAAAGCTATTTTTGACACACAATATTGAACACTTCTGATGTCCCTACACTATTAAAAGATACCTCTGTTCTCATAGATTTGAACAGTGTTTAACTTAATTTGACTTTTTTGTTTTCCTACACTTTTAAAATTCAGAAACTTCAGATGCAGTGCTTGCAGCTTCAAGTGCTCCAATAAGTTCTCCGAAAAGTGTTCCCTGTGTTACAGTATTGGCTTATTTTATGTTCTAGGGTCATAAGATCCTGTTTTAGGCTGAGGTTTTAGTGAATCCTGGCTACTAATTACCCCTTCTGAAAAATGCTATCCAGCCAGTTTTTGGCTCTTATCCAGTTATTCTGACTACTTGGAGACGGTACATTAGAAGGAGCTATTTAGAACATAGTGTAGAAAAATGTTCAGAAAATGTTTTAATGAATTCCTAAAACACATGCCTGTGTGTGGCCTTGAGATGTACTAGTTAAGAATTTGGGGCAGACCCTGACCATATACTATACATTCTAGTTAATATTATTGTTATCTTATTTGGTGGTGCTTTTTGTCTCTGTGTCTTTTTTGTTGTTGCTGTTGTTTTTGTTTTTTCTTCTGTTTTTTTTAACCATTCAGATAAAGTTTGTAGAAAACATGTTGCTCTTACTGAAATTAAGTTCCACTGATTTTCTTTTAGCTTACTGTCCATTTCTGAAAGTGTGTTCACTTCTTCACTATTTTACATAATTGAGGGAAATCTTGGCTTTAATTGTTAATTTTTGCATGTTTTCTGAGTTATGAATGGATGTGCGCCATCAATTGATTCCACAAAACCTTAGTATGTTTTGTGGATTTAACTTCTGTGGATAAATTCTAAGATTGAGTGAAGTCAAGGAGCGATTAACAGGATTTTCACTACTGTTTTCATAGAGTGAAGCATCTGCTTTTCTAGAGTGTTTGTAATAATAGTTAATACTTTTAATTTAAAATAATTAATTGGATAAGATCTGTGTTCAGATAGTTTTAACATGGTTAATTTTCCCAAGACAATAATACTAAATTTATTTTTCCACTAGAGTTAATATAATATAGATACATTGGTTTTTTTTTTTCAGGGAGGAAAATGAAGCTTTGATTTTTAGCAAGATTCTCTTATTTTCTGATGTGAATAAATAACTTCATTGCTGTCATTTTTCATTCAAGGTACAAAAGGCAGCAATTTAGAAAAATGTCCTTATAATACAAAAGCATGTCTTATGGTGGAAAAGACTTCTTCCTTTAGCAGAATGCTTTGCTCTGTGTGTTTGAGTGTGTGCATTTTGTTATTTGAGCCGTTACCTGCAGCTGATGAGCTCCAAAAAGAGCGAAACCAGTTAGGTCCTGCAGTACTGGCTAAAATTGTGCTTCAGGAGCTTTCAGTGGGGAAAACCGAAAAATGTTCTACGCTGGATAAACTTTAATTGTATTTTTTCAGTTTCCATAACACAAAAGGTGTTTGAGACTGTTTTCTTAAGGCATAAACTCCTGTGTTGCTTGTGTCTGCCTGCCTCTCTCCATTCCTCCTATTTATAATCGTAGTAATTTTAATGACCAGTTTCAACCATTTGGTAAAAAGAGAGAAGTCTGAAAGAGGAGATTAATGCACAAGTAAAAACAAATCATTCTGTGTTTGTGTTCTTTAAATTTCAATATTGCCATCTTTGTTCACTTAATATTTTATTCAAATATTGAAACTGGAATATGTGTGTGTGTGTTTGTGTTTATACTATTGCTTTCATTGTCATTTTCCCAGATCTTGATGATTTTGTTCTTCCTTTAAGCAGAACTTCATTTCCTGTTCCTTTTGCCTTTAGCTGTAGATCCGTCTTATCTTTTGGTTTGTTTCCTCTGTCTTTGTCTTTCTGTTCTCACAGTGCGCTGTTTCAAGAGAAGTTGGCAATATTAGGTAGCAGTTTTAGAAGGAAGTTGAAGGGGCAGAAAAGCTGTTAATATCTTAAATATGAGTGTTACTTGATTAAAGAAGGGAATTAACTGTGTATTGTATAATGAAGTTATGGTTAACCACACATGTTGGAATATGACTGTCTAAAGCTGTTATCAGCTTAATTTGACAAATAGATGACTACATACTACTTTTTCTAAGATTCTGTCATGTCTACATAGCTATGCTTTCCATACTTGTGCCTGTACTTCACTGAGCAGTTGTCCAGCCCTACACGAAAAGCAAAGTCAGCACCTTAACTAGCACAGTATTCTATGATGGCTACAGGCTAGTTGCTTTATCAATTCAGTGCTGCTGAAAATTTTGTTCCTGCGCCCTCCTGAAACACAGCTTTTTCCACACACATCTTTTCCCACCACTACCCATAAAAATACATTTCCACTTAACCTTATTCTGACTCTGATATCCGGTAGGTCCTTCTATGAGGTGCTTTAGATTCCTAGCACAAGAAAAAAAAAGGACTATTTTCTGCAGGGTCACTGAGGAAAAATTAGGTCATGGGAAGATGACTGTTGCCAAAGCTAATGTAAAGACACACACAATAATATAGAAGAACTGGGAACAGGAGAGAAGAGCTGAAAACAAAGGGGAGAAGAAAAGCAAGACTACCTTCTCTTGGTAGAATATTACCTGTTACAGTGACTCATCAGTCCATGGAACTGCAATTTCAAGTACAGAAGGWGGAAGATTGTTTACCTGGTTAGAGGATCCTGTTTGTTTCACTAGAAAAGAGGTAAAAAATTTTACAAGAAGATAACTTTGCTCCAACTTGAGCCTTTTTTCAGAGGATGAACACTAGTAGACACTATAATTTTCCCAATATTTKGGGCTATTTTTATGTGTGCTTGTGACAATTTTTAGCTGAGTTTAAAGCAACTTCACATCATGATTCTAACTGTTGTTTGTATTGACTAACAGTATGTTTAATACTTAGTTATAACCATGACAGACAGACTTCAGCCTTTTCAGCAGCCTGTACTGCACTTTTATTAATGCCCTGTGACAGTAACACTATCGCTTTGTACCTGACTGGCTTGTACACAGGTTGGGTGGGTAGGAGTCCAATTTCAGTGGCTTCTGAGGGCAGGCAGTTAGGATCATGGAGGTGGTGGTTATGGCAGTTCTTACCTGACAGTTTTGTCTTTTTTGATGAAACAGGGGTCCCAAAGAAACTGGGTGGCCACATTGAAACAGTGGTAATTAGGTGACCGTTGTCTGGCATCCATAGAGAAGGAAGCACTATGTTGTAAAAGTCACATGAGCCTTTAGGCAACAGTATAAATCTGTTCTTTACTTTGCTGAAGTGTAGGATAGTAATTCTGTCTCCATCTTCTGTTTCCTGTAAGTTCTCTTTTTCCTTGTCCTTGTTACACAGATGAGTGGATGATATTTGCTTTGTGGGTAGTACAAAGATAAAATCTGAAATGAATCAGATGAATGCTTGCAGCTGGAGTGTTGCGGCAAATTCATTCACAGTCTCAGAAAAAATCTACAATATCCATTGTTTAAAATAATACAGAAGTCATAGGAGCTGTTGCTGTGTTCTTGAGAGTAAAGATGTAGAACTGGTAGGAGGTATTAAAGGAATAAAAAGAAAATAGCTAAATTGTTACTTTGTGAGTTGTTGGGCCATTGTCTTCCATTAGGCAGCCTTTTTGTGTGGTTTGAATGAAATGTCTTAATGAAGCTGTGTTTTAATTCACTATTACTAAAGTGATAAGTAGCTGATGTTCATAGATAATTGTATTTTCAGTTTAGGTTTGTGTTTTTCCTCTTAGAATCGTTATTTCAATGCCGTATCTGCCATGGTTTATCCAGTAAATGGATAAGACTGTGCATAGAAGAAAGTGATGTTGTTCAGTATGAGATTCAATATCGGGTCTCTCCTGCTTAAAATCCTGCCTTTGAGTGAGGTCTCCTCATTCTTTTGTTAAGAGGTTGCAGTACATCTTATATTTTTACTGTACTGAAACAAGGTTTTAATCCCAYGCTATGTTTGCAGATTGTTTTATGTATTTCTGTTTTCTCTTCTACATAGAATACAAATTTATTTAATGATGGTGGTAGGAGAAATGGAGGAGATCAAGAACTTTATGAAGAACTTCATATGAAGAAAATGACTGTGTGTTTTGTCTCTGTTAATCAATTTTCTTAGTGTTCTAACAAGATGTGGAGGGAGTTCAACTTTGTCTGCTTTTTTGTAATTATGTAATTTTAAAGTCTGATAATTGGCAACTGTATTTTGGAATTGTAGACCTAGAACCTCATCCTGCACTGAATTTCAGAAAACTTAAATGCAGTGTCTTTTTGGGGGGGAGGAGATTTGTGTCKTAATGTGAGAAAGAAAGTGGTTGTTCTGGGCAAAAATTCAGGACATAGACCCTTTTTTCAGTGATTTGTCTTCAGATTAATTTAGAATACTCTGAAGCAAATCAGTTGGATATGTGTCCTCCTCCTCCTTTTGTAGGTTAAAAAGTTCTGTATCCCCCAACTGTACCTTTTGACTGCTGCAGTGTGAGGGATTTGATGGCATGTTTCAGGAGGTGTTTGCTTTGGATGTAATTTAATTGACTTCAYAAATTTCTCCTTTTAGAAATAAAGAATACATTCTGGACTTATCTAATGTCCTTCATTAATACATATTTCCTTTASTTCACCACTCCAACACCTTTCTGGGTGCGAATGTGTGTTCATGCTTGCACATATATGTACACCAGCTAGTTCTTGACTTGTGTGCTCACCTAAAATTCTGTAGTCTGCTTCACTTCAGTGTCCCCAAGTTGGTTCTGCTTCCCATCAGCTTTATTTATTTATTTATTTTAAGGATGTGAAACYATATGCATTTTAACCTAGGAAGACTATGTTTTCTATGGTAAAGAGCTGAATCCTTTCTTATCCTTTCTTATTACCTAGTTTTGTCATCTTTGCTAAGCAAAGCTTACTTTGCTTAGTAATTTCAAAATATATTTAACTGTGGAGGTCAGATCTTGGCAGAGGATTTAACTTTCATTTTAAATATCTGTTATCCAATTTTAATTTCTGTTAGGATAATTTAACAAAAGTTTTTGAACTGATGCATGTTTTCTTGGAATCTTTTCAACCAATAGTATATTGTTTATAATATGAGTCCGGAAGAACTAATGTAAATATTTTTTGTTTTTCAATAAGAGTTATGGAAGGAAGCAGCACATCAAATTCCAGATGTTTAAAAACTACTTACTTTCTGCTAACTTAAGTCTCTAATGTGACAAATAAGATCATTGTATAGATGTATAAAAACAATCTCGATACTCTTTCTTTTATGACGAGAATTTAGACACCAACTTTTGCAGATGAAAAAAATCCTAAAAGCTTACTATTTATTCATCTGACACTAAGCAGAAATCTTATCTGAAATTAAAAGTTAATTCCTTACACGACAATACAAAAACAAGATTAGGTCACTGGAAAAAGAATTTCCACTGACTGTGTCTTGTTCTTTTGCTGTCGCACAAGGAATTGCACTTTTTCTTTTGAAGAAATTCCACTGGCTGGAGCGCTTACAGTGAGCTGAATGCGTGAGCACAGGTATGAGAGGAAAGGAAGCCAGACTTCCTCTCTATGTGGGAAGAATTCGGCCAGTGATGTTGGTTGTTTCAGAGTAATCATCAATGAGATGATTGTGACAGGTTTATACTCTATACTATAATTAATATCAGTAAGGCTATGTTTCTAGGGTGATGCATGTTGTGATCAAACTGCACAGTGTTTAAAATTCCAACCTTGAAGTGAAAATTGGCAGCTCGCTCCAATTGAACTTTGAGAAAAGCATACAAAATTGCCATGCATCTCAGTTCTCGACTTTAACTTGTAAGCCACATTGATGTTAAATTTAAGATTTTCTGCTTGCATGTGTGAATGTGCATGGTTTTCTTTTCCACATATTCTTTAAAATAATAATAATGAACAAAACATTTTGGTACATTGTGTTCCAGGGTATCATTTCTGGTGTAGTCTGGAAAAATATTCCCATATAGTTGGTGGAATATTTATGTGTTTCATTAAGAGTGCAAGCAGAATTTATTTCCTACTTTAGCTGTTTTTATACAATATTTTTATTTGTTCCAATTTAGATTGAATTAGAGCAATAACAAAATTTATTGGCTCATAATAAGAAATGACTGACGCTTAAATGTGCATTTGAAGTTTTCTTACTTGTAACCATATTTTTGTTTTGTTTTCAGAATGCTCTCTTTAGTTGTATTAACAGAAATGAAAGTAAGTATATAATGAGTAGTTTTGCACTTTTGTTTTCCTTTCAGAACCCTCTTTATAACTTTTAGCTCTAATGTTTCAGAAATTCTATAGGTCTGTGTTTACAAGTCACATGAGTTTAGTTCCATACAACAATAAACCACACACATAAACATGCTTGCTGAAGCAATAGGAGGATTGGACCACCTGTATAATTTATAAGTATTTAATTTATAAATCACTATTTGTTTTAGCTTTTCTATCATATTTTAGTAATTGCTTAGAAGCTCATTTCTTA
Organism: Rhea americana; assembly: GCF_003343005.1. Lineage (NCBI taxonomy): Eukaryota > Metazoa > Chordata > Aves > Rheiformes > Rheidae > Rhea > Rhea americana. The sequence goes on along the minus strand of NW_028186366.1, from coordinate 802,133 downwards.
CATATGAAGATTCTATTGATTGATGTCTCTCTGTAGAAAAGAAATGAGTGTCTCAGAATTAATTCTAGTAAAAGTATTTCTCAGGTTTTGTATTTAATAACATGACAAAAGTGGATGAATCAGAATGATACCCTCTCTCTTTTGAACAGATTTTTGGATATTGCTTCCATATTTATTTGTCTCCCTGTTAATTTTTGTCTAATAGTTCAATTAGAAGACAAGTCTGGTTACCTTTAAATAGATAAAAACAAAACAACTGAAGATAAAATTCAGCTGGCTTGCTAGGGACTTGAACTTTAACTTCAAGAAAGGATTTTTGGATCTTTTTTTTTCCCAAACGAACAAGAAGACATACTTTGGATAGTTACAGACAGGCACAGTGTTTCTGGTAGCCAGAGATTGTTTTGATGATGCCTAGAATTTGGTGATTGGTTCTAGTAATAGCTTGAGCTTCATTCAGTGGTGTACAGATTTACTTGTTTCTATGTATAGGAATCAATARGTTTTTCTGTTTTTGTTTTGTGGATTCTTTTTTTCCCCAGTGGGATCAGTTTGTTGCAGTTATGCAGGTCATCATACAAACTGTCGGGAATATTGTCAAGCAATTTTTCGGACAGACTCTTCTCCCGGTCCTTCACAAATTAAAGCAGTTGAAAACTACTGTGCATCTATTAGCCCTCAGCTAATACACTGTGTGAACAACTATACACAGTCATATCCAATGAGAAACCCTACAGATAGTAAGTATAAAAATTATTTCATTTATGAAAATTATATAAAAAATACTGAAAATGCTGGAGACTTTTATATGTACATTTTATTTTATAAGCGGTATTGTATAAATCTGCAGTTAGATTGTATTACTACATATGTCTGTAATATATAATCATATAAATTTGTACAATGATAAATTTAGGTTTATGTAGGTACAATGCTTTTTTTAATAACTAGCTTATAAATGCTACATATCAGTTCTGCTTTTCTTAAGAGCTGATTCTGTTTGCATTTAAAAGTAGTAAAAGAATCATTGTTATTTGAGTTTATTTTAAAATATCTTTCTCTAAAGGCTGCTATGTAATGTGTCTTGGTTGTTATTGTGTGCTGGATAATTAACATTTAAAAACAAATTTTAACAGGTTTGTATTGCTGCGATAGAGCAGAGGACTATGCATGTCAGACTGCTTGTAAAAGAATTCTAATGTCAATGAAAACAGAGCTTGAAATTGTTGATGGACTTATAGAAGGCTGCAAAACAATGCCTCTTCCTCAGGATCCACTTTGGCAATGTTTTCTTGAGAGTTCAAGATCTGTTCACCCAGGAGTCACTGTGCACCCTCCACCTTCCACAGGCCTTGATGGAGCTAAGCTCCATTGCTGTGCTAAAGCAAATTCTTCCACCTGTAGGTCAGTATCTCTCTTCCTTCATTTCCAGTTGTCAAAATGCTTCGGAAATTGTCTGGTGCCAGCCTTTTGCCCAAATCCTGCTATGTAAGTCAAGTATTGACTTCTGTGAATTGTTAGAGAGAAACGAGTTTAGGTAATCTGATGGCTGACACATTCTACCCAGTGCTTTGGTACCGTTTCATGAGAGGAATCACATTTTCTTATTTTTTCTTATTTTACTAGAAACACTGGACTACTGCATCCTACACTTTGTTTGTGGTAGTAGCAGCCAATACTGCAACAAGCTGAGGAGAGCATGAGAACTATGGGGAAAAYAAACAGTACAAAGTGTCAAATGCCTGATTCCTACATGTTAAAAACCTTTGTAGTATTCTTAATAAACACAATTTAGATTGTCCATGAAACATTGCTTTGGCAATATATTAATTAAATATTGGAACTAACTATTCCCAAATTCAAAAAAAGTTAAAAAAAAAAAAAAAAATCTGGTTTCAATCAAACAGTTGCGTGCTTGCAAATAAAGGTTATAGGGGTCTTTTTATTTAGAGTGGTTATCTATTCACTTCAAAAAGTGATAATTATGGCCTTTTAAAGGCATGTAATGTGATGAAATAAATATGTAAAAACTTGTTTTGAACTGCTACTTTCTTTTGCATTGAAGTTTAGCTAAACAAAAAACTTGAATATGGCAGGATTTTATAGGGAGTTTTATAGGAGGGTCCTAGAATTATGTTATTTCATAGAACATTGCAGCATAGGGCAGCTAGTGCAATGTSTTTTCATTGCTTGCTTTGATATTCAGTTCTGAAAATTGATCCTTCCTTTTCATTTTCAATACAATAGACTTTAATAGTTCAGTGAGGTTCCATATCTTTATTTGGGAACAGCTTCACTGCCACTGTGAACGAAGTGGCCTGGATATTTCTGACTCCAAGGAAGAACTCAAATGCAGGCAATGAACAGTTCATCTGCGTCRATATCAGGGCAAAGGAAGAAATGTACTTTTGTTTGCTTAGTTTTTCTGTAGCAGGAGAAGATGTGATCTAAAGTTGAAGGATGAGATTAGAATTTCTTCATTGTTATGTCAGCCTGGTTTATTACACATAAAGTTGGCTGGAATAGTTCTCACCTTGTTAGTTCAGGTCTCCTGCAAATTCCAGCTTTGTCTTAGTCTGTATGTTGTATGTTGCAGTTTTATATTATGACATTTTTCAGTCTTACTAGCTTAAATATTTGGTGACATTCTTAAACAAAAGTGGAAAATTTATTAGAGCACAGAATTTGTAAAATCTTGCTGATTTTGTGGGCACTAACGGAGATTTCTGCCCTTGCTTTAGGCTCCTTTGGTGAGCATAGGTTCACCACAAGTGTAGGTTCTGTTATTATGTCTGAAAGACTGCTATTCTTTTCATTTGATTATTTATATTTTTTCAGAGAGCTCTGCACTAAGCTTTATAGCACAAGCTGGGGCAATTCACAGAGTTGGCAAGAATTTGATCGCTTTTGTGAGTATAACGCAGTTGAAGTTTCCATGTTGACCTGTTTAGCAGATGTACGAGAACCTTGTCAGCTGGGCTGTAGAAATCTTACTTACTGCACTAATTTTAATAACAGGTAGGAGAGAAACACTGATTATTTTATAAAGGAATTCCTGTGCTTTGAATTAGAAAAAAAAAAGTTTTCAGATGTATTTTTAGATTGTATGTCACTGTCTTTCTGTAAATCTTATYGTAGTTAACAATTTTAAAATAAACAAGTTTTCTTTAGAAGACTTTTGGAAATGTATTTAAGTGTCATTACAAAGTCTATCAGAATAAAAGTAACCTGTGAACTTGTAAAATGTCACCCCGTATTAACAGCATATTCCTATGTCTTATTGTATAAACAATTAAGCCATGATTGATGGGTTATTGTGTATTATAAAATATGGTTGAAATGCTTGTTAAATTTTTATGTTACTCTAACATTTTCCTGAGAGTATTAGGACTTATCTCAGTGATTTACTCTTTTTCAAAATTGCTTTCCTTTTAAAGATATTTCTGCATTTTTACACCCTACGGAGCAAAATCAGTGATTTAAAAATGCTATCTGAATTAATAGCGGCAAGATTACAAGTTAAATAGTTTTAGAATTTCACAGGTACATTTGAAATTTTCCCTGTTAGTTAAGATCTCTGGCTTTTCCTTGAAATAATGGAAGTGGCATGACTTCCATATTATGGATAATAGCATAGAAGTGTGATAGTTGTTGTCTAGACAAAAATAAATGATAAAATTTGCATTAGTGATTCACCAGGAAACATTCACACAAATGTTCTTAATATATAAATTTTTTTTAAGTCAACTTCAGGTTAAAAAAGAAAAAAATTTAGATGGTATTTGCTCCAAGAGGTAGAAGTAAGAGCAGAATTTYGGCCTGGAGATTTAAAGAGGTTATTTTCATTCAAATGTTTTTCAGTCTTGTTTAACTGTAGAGGGGATTCTTGTCTTTTATGCTACAGTATCAAGGTGGTACAACTCATACGGTATAAAGTAAAGCATGTGCTGTTTTACTTTYCTTGTGTACCTGCCATATCTTAACTTCTTTTGTTTTAAGGCCAACAGAGCTTTTCAGGAGCTGCAATGCTCAGTCAGACCAAGGAGCTATGAATGACATGAAGCTGTGGGAAAAAGGGAGTATTAAGATGCCATTTATAAATATTCCTGTTCTTGATATTAAAAAATGTCAACCAGAAATGTGGAAGGCAATTGCCTGTTCACTACAGATTAAACCTTGCCACAGCAAATCTAGAGGAAGTATTATCTGCAAGTAAGTACTTTAAAAAAAAATCTGTTGAGAAGTTCTGCTAAGGGTTTTTATGAAAACTGAAAAACTGCTGTGGGATTGTGTATGGTTTATATTAGAGGAGACAACCAGAAGGAATGTGAGCTTGTATAGTTCCTATTACTTGAAACTCCTAATTGCTCTTACTTGAATCTTCATCACTATAATTTGAAGGTGCTTGCTTGTTAATGAGAGGGATGTATGTGCTTCCATTGTAAAGCTGATTTTTTTTGGCTATCTGTGCTGTCTATAAACCTTCTTTCCTTTTTTAAAAAAATATTTAATCTATTAGTGATGTTTAGCTAGCAGAGAGAAAGATCCGTGAAAGATACGAAGTTCATAAAAATTTGAGACTATGTGACTGGGTAGAAAAGAGAGTGAGTACAAGTAGTGAGGTAAAGAAAGGAAATACTTGGTCTTGAAATATACATCAGGCTATAGAAAATATAGCTTGACCACCTGAAAGCAAAGGAAGAGCAGTGTAAACAATAGTTCCTGTCTTTATAGCACATTTTTTTCTATTCATATATGTAAAGTTTAGTATCTACATAAACACTTTGTTGTAAGAGGAGGCAGAAGGGGAGAGGTGTGGTTTGGGGAAAGGGAAGAAAGTGGAAAGCAATCTTCTTCATACAAGACCTTTTTTCTTTAAGTAGTGTTCATGAAGTTCTGTTTATTTATTTATCTGAAGATCAGATTGTGTAGAAATACTCAAGAAATGTGGAGATCATAATAAGTTTCCTGAAGGCCACACAGCTGAAAGTATTTGTGAGCTCTTATCTCCAACAGATGACTTGGAGAACTGTATCCCTTTGGATACATACCTGAGTAAGTATCAACATATCTGTGCAACAAAAACAGAAACCAAGATGCTTTGAATGTTTATGATTACTTTTAATCATTTCCATTATTTCTTTTAAATAAAATTGTAATTACATTGAATTTGAGAGGTGAAAGTATTTATTTAGCATTTTAGAGAAGAATTACTTGTTCAGATTGATATATATCTCACTACATTAATTCGTTCTGTTTTTGGAACTCCATGCAATCAGTACTTCTATACTAATCTGTATCAGATTATAATCTGGCCTATTGAATTTTAATGTATTTTTACCTGATTCAGAATAGACTAACTTAATTATACTTTAAAAAATACTATTTGTCAATAAGTCATCCCACCTTCCAGAAAAGTACTGAGCAATAATAAAATCACCAGCAGTATTTTATTTACAGAACAAAAGCTGGATCATGCAGAACTGATCGCAGGTGACTCTCGCTTAAACAAGAGCATGAATTAGAGCAGAACATCTTGATGTCCGAGATCAAATTAACCACTGGGCAGTAGAATCTTAGCTTAGTAGGTGTACAGAAGTTTTTGTGGTTCTGTGTTCTTCTAGCACATTGYCTTTGGTCTTATTCCTCAACAAGGAGCACAACTGTATTGGTAACTGTATTGGTAACGTCTTACTTTGGTTCTAGATTTTGCTAAATGCATCTTTTCCCATTCCTTTCTACTCTCTGCCCATTGCATATTTCTCTCTATRTGATTTAAACCTTTTTAGCTGTGAAAATCTGCAAGTTTTAGATCCCCTTGCAAGTTAGATTTTAGTATTTCTTTCTCAAAATCCTACAAAATTAAAAAATAGTAAAATTTGGTTAGAAGGAGCTACAACTGAAAGCATACCTCAACATCTAAACTAATGTTGATTCAGAAGCAATTGGAAAGATATCCTTTTCCTGTTGTTCCCCAAGAGACAATGTGGTGCATTTAGCTGCTGCTTTTCCATGATGTCTTCCCTCTTCTGTATTTTATATGAAGAGAACATTACTAGTGAACTAAAGAAAAACAAAAGCTGAGTTATATCTTAAAAGCTGATCAGTAATACCACATTTGATTAAACTTTCAGTGTACTTAATCATAGGTTGTAGGTTTTCTCTTCATTAAACTGCTGTTCATCATCTCTTTGTRTATTTGTCATGTAGACAAAATTCTTGAGAAAACAAGATGGAGCAAATAGATTTTTGTTTGTGAAGAATAATTCAGGTCACTGTTTCCAGGCCTGGGGACTTAGCTTTTGAAAGAGTTAACAGATTAACTTGACATTTCAAGCTTCTACAAGTATAAGTAAATATATTAAAGATTTCACAAAATTATCAAAAACACTTTACTGAGTACAAGAAGCATTACGTACTTTATTGCGGAAATATAGACCTCATGTGAATCACTATAGATGACCTGTATATTGTTTTCAGGCCCAAGTTCTTTAGGTAACATTGTAGAAGAAGTTACRCATCCATGTAATCCAAATCCATGTGCAGCTAACCAGTTATGTGAAGTAAACAGAAAAGGATGTCAATCTGGAGAACTGTGTCTTCCATATTTGTGTGTTCCAGGTAGGGGCTTTGGACTTCTGTTTATGTGAGTTTTGCTGATAAATATATGGTACTGAAACTTTGTTGAAAGCTTTAAAATGAAATGCTGATATCTCAAAAGAGAAAGAACTATTATTACAACTACCTCATCTTTTCAAAAGCTGTATCCAGCATTCCAACTCTTCAGTTTCCTATGTATTTTTATTGTCCACTGAAACAACATCATCTTACCAGATACATTACCTGTTTTGCTTCAGAATAAATGAATGTCCCCTCAGTACAAGAGAGACATGGAGCTATTAGAGAGAGTCCAGCATAGGGCTTCAAAGATGATCAGAGGACTGGAGCCTCTCCCCTCTGAGAAAAGGCTGCAAGAGCTGGGCCTGCATAGCCTGGAGAAGAGAAGACTGAGAAGGGATCTTATCAATGTCTACAAATACCTTATGGGGGAGTGTCAAGGGGATGGGGCTGAACTCTTCGCAGTGGTGCCAAGCGACAGGACAAGAGGTAATGGGCACAAACTGAAACACAGGAAGTTCCACCTGAATATGATGAACTTCTTTACTGTGAGAGTGACAGAGTAGTGGACCAGGTTGCCCAGAGAGGTTGTGGAGTCTCCTTCTGTGGAGATATTCAAAACCCACCTGGCTGCAATCCTGTCTAACATGCTGTTGGTGGTCCTGCTTGAGCAGGAGGGGTTGGACTAGATGATCTCCAGAGGTCCCTTCCAACCTCCACCATTCTATGTGATTCTGTGTCTGTGTATGGTCTCTAAGCACTCTGCCTGCTATTTAAGATTACAAAAATACAGCACTGCAAATACAGTGCAGCTCACTGCTTCTGCAGGCACCAGGGCATGTACAGTAGCATTTCTATTTATTGTTAGCTGTAGTTTCATAATTTTACTTATTGATAGAATAAATGGATATTGTATCTTGCCTTGAAATTAATGAAAATTGGGCTATCATCTTGGGACAGCATTCTGAGGACTCTGAGAATCTGATCAAATATAGGATCACCTGGGATGTGCTCTTGCATTGGCAGCAATTCTGATATAATATTAAAGATCAAGTTGGAATCTTATGTAGAGTTGTCTCAAATCCTTCTTCATAAATGAGACCAACTTCTTCAAAATTTCTCCAGAAGTTCACTGGAAACTACTTAATGTCTAAGTATATTAGTATTCAAGCTTTTTTTTAAGGGGTATACTATTGCTCTAGCTCCTTCCCTTCACTCAGTTCATGGTGTCTATGTTTAAGGCTTCGAACAGAAGTGACATGCAACATAATAGATCTACCTCTTTTCTTCTCTCTAGTATTTGATTTTGCAGCACTGATGCAGCATGTCAGAACTTCATCTGTAATTATTGACTGCACTGTTAGTTTATTGTTTGAGTAGAGAAAAAAGCAGAACTGCAAGAGAGATAAGTTCCATGCCTCTTCCAAATCTGTAGTCTGAGGGAGGTTGACAGTGGGAAAAAAGATAAGCAGGAATAACTTTTTAGTGCTGCCTTGTCCTTCTACAGGAGGCCCACAGTACTACCTTTCATTAAAGATGAAGAATGGGGATGTAGCACTTAGAGCTCACATTTTCCTTGAGTGAAACTTCTAATGTAGGTGCAGCTCACTAAGAAGGCGCTGACAACCATTTGGGAACTACTTCTTATAGCGTAGATGTCATTTAACAACTACACTGGGCTTAAGTTCTGAGCTGATTAAGGAGAGCCTCATGTAGAATGGGTTTCAGTAATCTAACTTTTGAAAGGACAGGTTTGGGTGTTGATTCTGACAATCTAATTTGTAAAAAGAGCTGGCAAACTGTAGAACATCCAACTTCTGCAACCAACTTCTTTGTCCTACCCTAGACACCTGTAGCGCTTGTCACAATTTTAATTTTAATTTTGCTTGTGAAGATTATTTTGGGTTAGTATTTTCAGGACTGAAGACTTAGCTTTTAAAATGAGTTAACAAGTTAACTTGACATTGCAAGCTTTTCCAAGTATAATTAAAAAAAGTAAAAAATTTCACAGATCATCAGAAACATAATTTTACTTCTCTGAGCATGCTTCGTTGTAGAAACAGATCTCGTTTAAATAACTACAGATGATCTATTTCCAGTCTCAAGTTCCTTTAAAGCAAAAGTTACCATACTGTGACATGAAGGGTCACCTATGTTTCTTGAGGCAAAAAAGAAAATTTGCATTTGGTGATTGCTTGAAAGCATGTCCTGGGAGAGCCAGATAGAGATTTTTAAACTGAATTACTTGAAATATGCCCTTTATTAGAGGAAGAGGCAGAGAACATTATCTTAGCAGTCTCCCACCAGTGTTCTGAACTCTTTTTTTCCTATGGTTTTGTGGCTGATTTGCAGTTTCACAGAATAATTACGGTTGGAAAGGATGCCTGGAGGAGGGTCAGCTAAAGCAATTTCCTCAGGTCCATGTCTGGCTGAGTTTTGAGCATCCCCAAGAATGGGGACTCTAGTGGTCAGTCACTATCACAGTAAACCGGTGACAGAATTCCATGACATTCAGTTTCTGCCCATTGTGTCTCATCCTGTCACTGGGCACCACTGAGAAGTCTGGCTCATCTATCTTTCTAACAGCCTCTCATAAGATAATTGTAAATGTTAAGATCTTCGTGAGCCTTTTCTTCTCTAGGCTAAACAGTCCCAGCTCTCTCAGCCTTTCCTTATATGAGAGATGCTCAAGTCCCTTGATCATCTTAGTAGTCCCTCAGTGGACTCGTTCCAGTAGCTCCTTGTCTCTCTTACACGGGGGAGCCCACAACTGGATACAGTCCTTCAGGTGTGATCTCACCTGGGTTCGAATACAGCGAAGGGATCACTTGCCTAGATCTGCTGGCAATGCTCTTCCTAACGTAGCCCACGATACCATTGGCCRCTTTTGCTACAACGGTGCACTGCTGGCTAATGGTCAACCTGCTGTCCACCAGGACTCCCAGGTCCTTCTCTGCACTGCTACTTTCCAGCTGATAGGCCCCCAGCATGTTCCTGTGCCTGAGGTTCTATCCCAGGTGCAGGACTTTGCATGTCCCTTTATTGAACTTTATGAGGTTCCTCTCTGCCCATTTCTCCAGCCTGTCAAGGTCTCTCTGAATGATAGCACAACCATCTGGTGTATCCACCGCTCTTCTCAGTTTTGTRTTATCTGTAGACTTGCTGAAGGTACACTCTATCCCATCATCTAGGTCATTAACAATGAGGTAAACAGCATTAGACCAATACTGGATGCACAACTAGTGACTGGTCTGGACTTTGTGCCACTGAACACAACATTCTGAGCCCAGTAGTTCAGGCAGTTTTCAGTGCTCCTCATTGTCCACTTATCTAGCCCATATTTCATCAACTTGCCTATGAGAATGTTATGCGTGACACATCCAAAAACTTCATAAAGTTGGGATAACATCCACTACTCCCTCCTCATCCACCAAATTAATCATCCCATCCTAGAAGGCTCTCAGGTTGTCCAGCACAGTCCCCTTCATAAATCCATACTGACTACTACTGATCATTATCTTGTTCTTCTTGTGTCTGGAAATGGTATGCAAGATTACTTGATCCATCACCTTCTCAGGACTGAAGTGAGACTGACCAGCCTGCCATTCCCCAGATCTTCCTTCTTGCCACTCGTGAAGACAGGAGTGACATTTGCTTTCTTCCAGTCCTCAGAAACTTCTCCTGATCGCTACAGCCTTCTAAAGATTACCAGGGTTGGCCTTCCAATGACATGGCCCAGCTCACTCAGAAGTCATGGGTGCATTCCATCAAATCATAGAATGGTTGGGGTTGGAAGAGACCTCTGCAGATCATCTAGTCCAACCCCCTGCTCAAGCAGGGTCGCTAGGGCACATTGGACAGGATTGTGTCCAGCCAGGTCTTGAGTATCTCCAGAGAAAGAGACTCCACAACTTCTGGGCAACCTGTTCCAGTGCTCTGTCACTCTCAGAGTAAAGATGGTTTTCCTTATATTCCAGTGGAACTTCTTGTGTTTCAGCTACTGACCTTCTTTGCCCTGAAGGCACATCCTCTACTTGTTGCCCACTCAGACCCCTAGGCCAGCAGATCAGACCCTAGCCTGTACTCGTCCATGGGGTTGTTCCTTCCCAGGTGCAGGACTCTGCACATCCCTTTACTATCCAGCCTCTCATGATCCCTCTGAATGGCAGCACAGCCTTCTGCTGTATCAGCCACTTTTCCCAGGTTTGGTATCATCTGCAAACTTGCCAAGGAGACACTCTGTCCCTTCATCCAGGACACTGATGAAGAAGTTGAACAAGATTGGACCCTGTACTAACGCCTGGGCGACTCCACTAGCTACAGGCCTCCAACTAGACTCTGTGCCACTGATGACAATCCTCTGAGCTCTGCCTTTCAGCCAGTTCCCAATCCACCTTGCTGTCCACTCATCTAGCCAACCCTTCCTGAGCTTGCCTAGGAGGATGTTATGGAAGATGGTATGCATCATACCCTTTCACTGTCGAGACAAAGCCTTGCTGTAGTCAAGGCAAACATCCACTGCCCTCCGAACATCCAACCAAACAGTCATGCCATCATAGAAAGCTCTCAGATGGGTTCACCCCTTGGATTTCCCCTTGGTGAATCCATGCTGACTACTCCTGATCACCTTCTTTTCCTCCACATGCTTAGAGATGACATCTGCGATGAGCTGTTCCATCACTTTTCGAGGGATGGAGGTGAGGCTGACTGGCCTGTAATTTTCTGGGTCCACCTTCATGCTCTTTTTGAAGGCTGGAGTGGCAATGGCTTTCTTCCAGTCCTCAGGCACCTCTCCAGTTCTCCGTGACCTTTCAAAGATGATGGAGAGTGGCAACGATGGAGAGAGCAATAACATCTGCCAGCTTCCTCAGCACTCGTGGGTGCATCCCGTCAGGGCCCATGGATCTGTGGAGTGTCAGACGTGCCTAAATGACCTCCAGCTCAATCCTCCTCGACCAAGGAAAGGTCTTGCTTTCTCCAGACTTGCTCTCTTGTCTCCAAGCTCTGAGATTCCTGAGGGCTGCCCTTAGCAGTGAAGACTGGAGCAAAGAAGGCATTCAGTAATTCTGCCTTTTCTGCATCCTTTGTCACCAGGGCCCCTGCCCCATTCACGAGCGGGCCCACATTTTCCTTGGTCTTCCTCTTGCTACCGATGTATTTGAAGAAGCCCTTCTTGTTGTCCTCGACATCCCTTGCCAGATTTACTTCCAAATGGGCCTTAGCCTTCCATGTTGCATCCCTGCATACTCTGACAATGCTCTTATATTCCTCTCAGGTGGCCTGTCCCTTTTCACACATTCTGTGTACTTTCTTCTTCTGAGTTTTGCCTGGAGCTCCTTGCTCATCCAYGCTCRTCTCCTGCCCCTTTGCTCACCTTCCTGCTCATTGGGCTGCATCGACCTTGAGCGTGGAGGAAGTGAGGCTTGAATATTAACCAGCTCTCTTGTACCCCCCTTCCCTCTAGGGCCCTAACGCATGGGATTCCTCCACCTAGGTCCCTGAAGAGCCCAAAGCCTGCTCTCCTGAAGTCCAGGACTGCGATCCTGCTTATTGCCTTGCCTCCTCCATGCAGGATCCTGAACTCTACCAGCTCATGATCACTGCGGCCAAGGCTGCCCCCAACCTTCAAATCTCCTACCAGTCCTTCTCTGTTGGTTAGGACAAGGTCCAGCAGGACATCCTTCCTCATTGGCTCCTCCACCACCTGTGTCAAAGAGTTATCATCAGTGCGCTGCAGGAGCCTCCTGGACTGTTTGTGCCTGGCTGTGTTGTCCTTCCAGCAGATATCAGGGTGGTTGAGGTCCCCCATAGGAACCAGGGTCTCTGATTGTGAGGCTACTTCCAGCTGTCTGTAGAAGGGTAGAAGGCCTCATTGACCTCCTGATCGGGTGGCCTGTAGTAGACACCCACAACAGTATCACCCATATCCKCCCATGCCCTTACCCATAAGCTCTTGACTGCTTCCTTCTCCACCCCTAAGCAGAGCTCAATGCATTCCAGCTGCTCTCACACATAAAGAGCAACTCCACCACCTTGCCCTCCTGGCCTGTCTTTCCTAAAAAGTACATAGCCATCCATGACAGCATTCCAGTCATGTGAGYTCTCCCACCATGTCTCTTGTGATTGCAATGAGATCACGGCCCTGCGACTGCACACAGATCTCCAGTTCCTCCTGTTTGTGCCCCATGTTGCATGCATTGGTGTACAGGCATTTCAGAGAGGTAACTGAGCATGCAGGTTCCCCAGGAGGGATGCAAGAGGATCCCCCACAGCCATGTCTTATATGCACATCCGTGGCTGCGTGCACCCACTGGAGGCATCCTGATTTGAGCTGTGTTTTGCTGACTACCCTGTCTCTATAATTCTTCCCTTGCCCTGTCTTTCCTAGTCTTATGGTCCAAGTATGGACAAATATGTCCAGGTTATTTAAATGTTTCAGGTTTCTCTAGAGATTTTTAATAACAAAGAGGAACATTGGTTTTTGCTTCCCTTGTGTCTCACTTGTGTTTGAAAATCTCTTCTGAAAGTTGGKATAGGTTTTCAGCTGATGCTTTTTGTGAACCTAGGAAAATTGTTTTGTTTATTTTCTCATGATCCTTACAAAACCTTTTTTCTGAAAAGCTGAACAGTGTTACTATAGTGGGTGTGTTATCTGGACTTACTGCAAGTCATTCAAAATCATCTGAAARCAAGCTTACCTAAAGTTTATGAAAAGACAGTTTACTTTCTCTGTGATTATCTGTATTCAGTCTTCTTAATGGTTGAAAGTTTCTGGGCATTTGTTGCAGTTCAGCAGTTACTTCTAGTTTAATTTTAACCACCTATTTCTTTTGCTTTTTCTTCTTTCCAATTTTTAAAACCTTTTTTCTTCTTCTTTTTCTTACTTTATTTCCAATTTTCCTGCTTCTTCTCCCTTTCTCTTCTATTTATGTATACCTTGATAAGGAATTCTTCAGTATTCATTTAATAGGTACAAGTAGGATAGGAAGATTTAGTTAAAGATGTGAGAGAGGAGAAAAAATGGGCTTTGCTTTGAGCCTTTAACTCAGATTTTATATTGGAAAAAATGAAGTGTGAATAACATATGACTCATACAGGACTGTAGAAAATGCAGTTCCTTGAGAATTATTGAAGTTTCCAATCTTTCTCTCTGAAGCTGCATTTCTGCAAATACTTCAGAACATTGTCTCAAGCAACTATTTTCTGTGTCTGCTACTTGTTAACTTTACAGAGTTAGTGAATTTCTCTGAAACATAAGAGCGAGACTGTTTATAATAACTAGTGCTCTTATTTGCACAAAGATCTGCTTTCTAATGACAATGAACAATTCTTTTGCTTACAAAACGTATTTTCTATTTCTTCAGCCATTTAGGGATACCTGCAGGTTTTTCACAAATCAAACTGTAGTAGTTATTTTTGGCATTGGTATTTGCCTAAACATTAGTTAAATTTGAACTAAATTTTTTCTTTGTATATAGGTTGCAAATTGGGGGAAGCCTCAGATTTTATTGTCCGTCAGGGTACACTTATTCAGGTCCCGTCATCAGCTGGTGATGTTGGTTGTTACAAAATTTGTACCTGTGGACACAGTGGGTTGCTAGAAAACTGCATGGAAATGCATTGTGTTGACCTACAAAAGTCATGTATTGTTGGAGGACAAAGAAAAAGTAAGTATTAGAACAGTAAGTATATCTTCATACAGCATCTTTTCCTTAAATAATGAAATATGGTTGAGATATGAAGACCCAGGGCATCTGAATGCAGAGTTTGTCACGAAATATAAAAGTTAATGTCCCTATTTATAATACTCAATTCTTATCTATGCTRGAGGGTTCCATTGTTTAAATCAAAACTGAACTATGTCTCTCTCAGTAAAAGTCTTTGTATGTAGATTATTCTGACTAAGCCATTTTTCCACAAAATGGCCACTGACCTGCCTCAGATTTTCTGTTAAGTATCTTGTTTCCCTTCTGATAGAGGAACTTGCTTGTGGGTGCTATGGGAACTGAAGAGGGAGAAAGTTCTTAGATGAAGACCTTTCAGAAGCAGTACAGATGAAGGAAGCATAGTAAAATAAATTAATCTGTTTTAAACATTCTGTAGTTCTGAGGTTTAGGCACACTATAACTGACTCTGCAGTTACAGAACTTATGATCATTCTTATAAATCCACTGTAAAATATTCAGGAACTTTAACATTCTTAAAATGAAATGGATTGTTCAAATTCTTGGTCTACTTGACCTTATTATTTTCTATGTGTTTCCACTTAATGGCTCTTACTGCCATAATGTCAATCATTCACTGTTGTTCTTCTCTAGTACCCCACATCTAGTTGTCTAAATAAGTCAATTAAAACTGATTTTATCAAAGTAGTTGTCTGATTTAACAGCAAACAAAATCAGTAATCACTGCATGTACACCCGATAGATACATGCACAGGGATGTGTGCACACATGCACGCTCACACTGTCACACATGAACACAGACATTCTTAAACACGCATGCATGTACTGCTAACATAGCTAGCCACACAGATACTTTCCCACACTTGTTCCTGCTTGATCCATCTTTTTCCCTTCTTTTCATCGATTTTGATCCTTCCCTTAAACATCCCGTAAGAAATTTGGTGCATTCCCACGATCTGCTTAAAACATTCTATAATAAATTTTACACAACCCAAAAATTCTCTTCCCCATGTATCCAATGATAAATTTGGTACCCCTTTAGACAATAATGGTGACTAGTTTTCATGACATTATGGAGAGGGAGTTTCTTTTATTGAGTGATGTCTGTGGGTTTCACACCAGGAACAATGGTCTTATCGTTCTCCTTTGATAGTCTTAAGAGTAGTAAACTGAGTGTGCTTTTGTTGCATTACAAGCATTCCTTTGATCCTTGCTGAGTCTTTGTGTTCACCATGATTAGCCTTTAATCATATAACCTAACACTGTGTATGATGATACATTGTCTTCTATCCACATTTCTTTGCAATGATAACTTATTAATTTTTACTTGTAAACTCTGAAGTCTATTTGAAGTTCTCCACAASTGATAATTATGAAAAGCAAGTGTGTTCTTTGTAAGCCTATAGAAGGCTAATATAATCTATACTATATTGCATAGATGTGTAGCTGCACTGGAAAGTGTCAAATGTTGACAAAAGGAAAAAAAAAGTTATAAAAAGGCTGTTYCACAAACAGGTACAAACATTTTAGAAATATACTCTTCATTGTCCTCTGCACATGGATTTATTTTAAACTTTCATAACCAGACTTTTATTAAGGCCTATGCATTTCAGAAAAAAATCTTACTGGATGTTTGATCATGAACATGTCTAAGAACAGGAAAATAGGGATGATACAGTGATTCTTCATACTGTAAGCTTATAATAAATTGAAAGATAATATGATATTTAGTAATAAATATTTCTGTAATCATAAGACCTATGAATGGAAATGAACTATTATTTCAAAACAATTTCCAGTAACTATTAATAATTCCTTCTGGAACAGTCATTTTATTTGGCCCTACTGAGGTTTTAACTTTGTAAAACTATGACTAGTCTTGAGCAGTTTTTGTTGTGAACTAAACTATGCCTTGAAATCTATCTATTGATCTTACTATTATTTTGTTGGAGAGGGAGATAGTGGGTTTTTTAAAGTTTAAAATATTAGGATTGTTTGCTAGAATTGGTTTTGCCTATTAATGAAGAGCAAGGTTAAATTCTAATATGTTGATGGTACCGTGATAAGTCTTGATGTGTGTTTTGACAAAAAGTTATTTATATAATCAGTAAGAATTATAGTTCAACATATGAACTAACGTGGCTAAGAAATGCTTAAAAATGAATATATATGCAGCTACATTATGATAGTAAAGGCATATTGAACAATAGTTCTTCGACGTTTTCCCCACCATAGTGGTTCTAGATCGTATGCTGTTTTGCTTCTGTCAGGTAATTGTAAGATGAACAGCTTTTTAATTAAGCAATAAAAGAATGCTAACCATCTATTTCTTGAGTTATATTTAAATTAATAATTTTTAAAAACACTTTAATTTTTACTCTACAAAGATAAAACTGGCAAAGGTAACAAGTGTTGAGTTATTCTGAATCTGGCAGTATAGCTGAAAGAGACATGATGCATAATGGTTCTTAAAAGCCAATATTGATTTATTTTCAGATTTACTCATTTCTTAAGAGCTTTAGAAGTGTATTTTTGTCATACAGGCCCACACTGTTCTCTTTTGGAAGGGAAAAAATTTAAAAACCTCCCASTAAGATAGGGTAGATCTTAAAAAATGTCTTGTATATATAATAGACTCTGCTAAACTGTGATCCAACTGAAGACTAGTATCTTAGGATCAGTTAACAACCAAGAACTTTTCTATCAGTGAACAGTTAAAAAAATTTCAACATTGAACATTGTGTTTAATGTTTATAAAGCAGACTCTTTTAAAAAATCAGAACTCATGAGGCTAAGGCAAGTCAAAGATACCTTGTAAGTCCAAAATAACTGAGTTACTTTATCATGTAATAAGACAGAGTTCTTTTTATGTTAAATAAATTTTAAGAAGTGAGGAAAGTCTTGTAGTTACAGTTGGCTCAAATGTAATTTTATCATTGTGAACTCATCATGAAAGCAAATGTAACTGGGATGTATCTTTCTCTTAGAAGATACCAAGTAAGTAAATAATCAATTGTGCAATTGTATTTGTCATTCACAAAAGTCTACGTGTAGTGGGCCATGAATTTTACATCTTGYAATATTTTTAATTCAGAAGAGGATAAAAATGGGATGTATATACTTAAAATTTATTTATTATTGCAGAATTATTACTATTTGTCTGGATCATAGCCCTGAAAATATGTTAATTTTAATCATATTTTTGTTAGGCAGATCTATAAAGTATTTGGTGAAAGTAAATGCTTTTAAAATACAGCCATGGGCAAATACATTATTTGGATGTAAATTGRAACCTTTTATGGACCATTTTACCCAGAGACAATTGCACTTTTTTTTGAATATTTGTGGAAAAAAAAGTCATAAAAAGGACTGTCAAGTTGTATTTGATTTTTAATGTTTGCAAAGGGTACAGCTGTCATTTGTGGTGGTAACTGTAACAGCCAAATATGCAGCTGGTAAGTATTCAGTAAGTGCTGTCCATTTAAAAAATATATATATATGTTGACTATTTGCTGAGGCACTGAGAGCTTCCTTTAATATGTCATAGTTACTCATTAAGCATGTATGGTGATTAAAAACCTGTTGTATAACAAAAGAAAATGTAACATGACTAATTTCTAGATTYTCTAGATGATGATATTGAAAACAAATAACTCAGTTTACAGTTAACATATGAACTTTTTGTAACTGTTAATTATATTAAATGAATTAATAATTTATGTGGCCATTGATAAAAGCTAGATTTTAGTCATATGAAATGTGTTTTTTAAAACCGTACTGTATAAACAGAACATTTCTGAATGCTTTATCTATTGCCATTATTTTTTGAATCTTACTATTGTGAATTAACTACAAGAATAAAATTAATTTGGAGGAAGAGGGCTGTGAGTTTGCTATATTAATTGTTTTTAACTCGAGTTTGTAGTTCTATTACTGACTTCTCTCTTTGAGTGGAAACAAATAGTCTTGCAAAGTTGTCAAGTGGATTCAAAGTTACTTTTTGCTAAAGAAGAGTCATGTAAGAGGTTCAAGATTCCCAATCCTGCACTTGGCATTACCTCCAAATCTTGGAAACTTTTCTTTCTTATATACAAATTCCTTTTCTTTGGGTAGTTCCGTGGTTTAAATAGAGCTTTATATGCTACAAAGGCATTCCTCTACCATTCCTTCTTGTTCAGCCTTCATTTGTCTCTGAGTGCTTCTTCTGAATTACTCAAACAGTGAGTGTTTTAGTTGTGCCCCTTCAATATTTTCAGAAGTTCCAATACTTAACCTTTTGAAAAGATTAGAGAGAAGTGCCTTATTTTCTAGGGTACAGTTACTCTTACACTTTCCTGAAGAGCGACGTACTTGCTCACAGTCTTTAATGACTGAGTCATGGATAGGCAGGTTGTTACCAGCATAAACTGATTTTACAACATAGTGAAGGATGCTCATATTGTCAGTTCACAAAACTGAATTGGTAAATTTAAGAAAAATTCCCTAAGTTTATCATTTGATTCTTAGATTCAAGCATCAGAAAGTTATTGACTTACATGGCAGAAATATTAGGCAGATTGCTCTATCCTTACAAAGCAGCTTTCAGTTGTGTTGCTCCTTTTTGAAAGCCAGTGTGTGGGCACAGATCTCTGTGTGTATTCTTGTACTGAGCCTGGATCTGGCTTTCTGTTCAGCTTTACAAAAACCTTTCTTGTTCCCTGCTCTAGACAGAGCTGCTCCAGACAGACTTGTACTGCTTATTGTGACTTAAGTTATGTCTGTAAAGGATGTTGCAAAATGATGAAGATTAGAACAGAGAACTACTACTTTTTACCTATTGACAAAATACATACAGGGAAACAAATGAGCACTCCAAAGGAATTGTTGGGACACTGCCTCAAAATTTTGTAGTCTTATGTTACTTCCAGAAAAAAATGCATATTATCAAAGGTTAACATTTAAAAATATAGAGACTGCTAGCCAGAGCTTGAGAGCACTGTATGCCACTCTTGAGTCTTCAGCTCTTTGAGTGTATTTCTTGTTGTATATCTAGATTGGTTTTAAAAAAGACCTTACTCATATATGCCTTTAAAGGATGAAGTGTTTGATTCCATGTTTAACTGATTTATCAAAAACACGTGAAACACTTTTTCTTGAAATGAATAAAAATTAACAAGATAAAAACTGCAGTTGTAAAAGAAACTGAGCAAGGGAAACTAAGGGAACAATTAATAATGAAAATACAGTATCTGTGTAATACATATGAGTATATAGTCCTCTGGTATGTGTGCATTAATTATATACATTTGCTTAATTTATTTGTTTTAAGGCCACGGAACATCCTTTAGTATAGATTGTAACATCTGTTCTTGTTTTGCTGGGAACTTGATATGTTCTACACGGCAGTGTCTGAATGAGCATAGTTCAGAAGATGAACGTCGGAAGTTTACAGGTAACTTTCCAAACCACAGCAATTTATATTCTTAGAAGATTAGCTTCTAATGCTTTCTTACAGTGCTCATAGGAAAAACGATAATTTGCGACAAATAGGTTCTTTAAGTATTTGTTTTCCCATGTCCAACCTGTTCTTCAGAAAAAATGCATGCCTTTAAAAAAAATCAGTCTTAGAAAATAGATCTCAGGAAATCTATAAAAATAGGTAGAGAAAGGGTAATGCCACTGGGATGAGAGACAAGGAGTTTTTGGAATAGAACGGAGAAGTTGAGTACAATTGGCATGAGGCTGTAGAGCAGACTTGCCTTCCTGCCCCCTGTAAACACATACATGCTACAGGTATTGCTAAATTACAGGGGAGAAGAAGCAGTTGAAGATAGGGTGCATCTTTGCGTTTGTTAGAGGACAAAGGTGGCTTAGTGACCCTTCGTATATTTTCTGTCACAGAAAATAAGTGTATGCCAAATTCCTTTTTTGTGTTGCTTTTGCAGGTTTACCATGTAACTGTGTAGATCAGTTTGTACCAGTCTGTGGTCAGAATGGGCGCACTTATCCAAGTGCCTGTATAGCTCGGTGTGTTGGGCTTCAGGACAATCAATTTGAATTTGGATCATGTATCTCTAAGGACCCTTGTAACCCCAACCCTTGTAATAAAAATCAGAGGTAAAAGCAAAATATATTTTAAGTTATTCTTTGACATTTGCTATTCATAAATCAGATATACTTTTTCTTCGGTAAATGTGCTGTATATTGTAATAGTATTCTACTTTTGGGACACTCCAGTAAAAATAGATATTGGAAGAAAATGTTTTTTATTTATGGTAGTTAATTATGGACTGTAATGACCTCCAGCTCTTGCTTCTGTTTATATAATGCTTAAATTCATTTTACAAGTCTTAGTTTTAGCAATAAAACAGATCGAAGTATAATTTCAAAAAGCAGAACCAATTTTTGTTGAAATGGCAGTAAGTGATGGGACACTATTATTTTGTCTCTATTTGATACTCTCTTCTTTAAAAAATGATCATATGAATTGAAGGCTTGGATTCAGTCTGGCTTATTCAGTCAGCAATGTCTATACTTTTTTTTTGTCACCAAGATAGGAAATATCTATCGCTCTGGAGCTCTTAGGCTGTGGCATAATTAGGCATAATTAGATTATCTTTGAAAACCTAGTCTCTTTACAATCTATGAGGTTTCCATGTAAGAGGAAAAAAAAGTTACATAGACAGACATCGTAAAACAAAAATACTGTTCTGTAGTAGTGACAGGAGAAAAGTATATGTTTATTACAGAAGTCTAAGTGTGTGGCTTTGAACATCAGTCTGTATCTTCAATTTTCTCTGTATTGTGCAATAATGCAGTCTCTCTTGAATTTTGCATGTTCTGTTTTGAAAGAAAGCCTCCACAAGACATTGTGTAATACTGTGTTCTTATGAAAGTTGATGATAGAATTTTTTTTCCTTTTTCTATACCTTGATGCAGAAAACTGCAAAGAAAACACTATCATTTTGTACCTGTAGTCGTAGTTGAGGCACTGAAAAGTGTGAGTTTTAAAGCTACATTGTGGATGTACATTCTTTTTTGTTTTTAACTTTCCTGTTTAAAATGTTTTTCGTTTTTCTAGAATAGCCATTATGCTTAGAACCTCAGCTTGCAGTTTCAATAAAGAACTGTATGCAGTCCATCGTTTTGGGTCAGTTTGATAATATAGTGTAAACCAAACATATAAAAGCCCATTTTAAATGTCTCTAAAGTGTTTATAATCCATTTAAGATCTTACGTTGCCCTTACATGTTTAAAGCAATTAAATCTCAGAATTTCTGAGTCTTCCCTAATATAAAATGGAAACGTTTAAAGCATAGGACAGGAATACTCAGAAAGAATAAGGAAACATTGCACATAATCGAGGTAGCATTATATTCATTTATAGAAAATAAATTGTTAGAAAACCTATTTGACCTTTCATCAGTCTGTTCATCAAATTCTGCTAGCTGACATCTCTAACTAGCGGAGGGATGTCTTGCAGGAAATATGACAAATGTTCTGCAGGTTAGGCCATGCAAGGTATGTATTTAATACAAAGGGGAAAGTTTTTCTGCTGTTTATTACTCTTTACTTCTTATCTGTGAAAACTTAAGAGGGGTAACATGCACAAAAGGAACTTATGTCAGTACTAGATTTTCCCCCTTTTTTTTTTTTTTTTTTGTCCCTGAGACAGGATGTGAAATAATACACTAAACCTACAAAGCTAGAATCTAATTAGATATTTGTAATTGAAACCATATACTCTTGTAAGCCTCGTTTTCACTACTCTGTCAAGGGAGAGTTAGTCTAGACCTCTACTCTTGCAGCTCATTGTTTTGATTCTTTCTCTGCCTTTGCTTAAGTATATATTTACAAAGCAAAGCTTGGGAATAGGTAAGAAGTTTATCCAAACTTTTCTAAAATTCATAGAAAAATACTTGATAAAAGAACATTTTTTATTTAGAATCTTTAGTTGGGTTCACATTTATTGGCTAAATGGGGGTGAAGAAGTTCCAAGTTTGTAGTGAAACCTGAAACTGGCTATGCATTTCCTGCAGCTCTCCTCAACCATAGTTAGCACTAAAGCACTGGGAAAGATATCTCTAGTTAATATTTTCCCTGAGTATTCTGAGACTTTAAAAATCCTATGATGTAATATGATAATATTACTTTATGCAGGTGCATACCAAAGAAACAAGTTTGTTTGACTAGTTTTGGAAAGTTCAAATGTAGCCAGCATGAATGTGTGCTAAGGCAATTAAATTGCGACCAGACACGGGATCCTGTTTGTGACACAGACAATGTGGAATACACTAACTTGTGTACTTTGTATCAAAAAGGAAAAAATTTATCATACCGAGGACCATGCCAGGTATGAAATGATTGTAGCAATGAATATCAAATGTTGTTTGTTCTTTAATGATCAGCTTTGTCATTTTCTAGTTATTCCGGCTTACAGAATGTTTTTTTTTGAAAGTAATGCTTCAAAAGTGTAATCTTAACTTGTATCATAGAAAAATATTCTGCACAAAGTGATATCTAGGATTTTGTCAGATGTTTTGCTGCTTTAGTTAACAGTTTTCTCAAATCAAAAGCTTTACTTCTGCTTTCTTCGGGAAAATAGTCTGTTGATTTTTATGTGACATCTTCCTATATTTTTCACTAGTAAAGCTTGCATTGAAGTATGTTTGCAATAATCACTGTGGTTCCTTGGATAGTTAAATGTTAATTTTCACCAGATGAAATATCTTTTTAAAAAATGAAAATTAATGCCCAGTCATTTCTCCTTTACACTAAGTCAAATTTCTCCAGACGTACTTTGACACAATTAATGAATATGGCAGGACAATTTTACCTGTGTGATAACTCTTGAATTATCAGCAAAAATAGTGGAGTTAGATGTTTGGGGTCGCTGTTGTATTGGTAACAAGAAGTGCATAAAAATCTTCACTCTTTTGTTTGATTGTGCCCTGACCTTTGCAAGCTTGTTGTTCGTGATGTACTTACGTCTAGTTTCTTTGGAGACTAGGCAGTCTGTAGCATTTTCCTTAGCTGGTCTGGATCAGCTCAGTTTTCATGTGAATCCCTCAAAACAGATTATTCAGTGCCACCATCCCCTGCAGTGTTGGTAGGTTATTTCTTTTGCCTTACACACCACCTAGGAAATACTCTTCAAATCTGCTGGTTTTTCTCAGATGATCGAAGTGAATTTGAGATCTTTTTGTCTCAACTGATGGACATTCTTGAAAGTAGAGAACACTTCTTCAACTTTTTCTGTATTAAAAATACTATTGCTCTTTTAACACACTTTTAGTTTCTGCCTTTCTGTCTTTATGCCTTCTCTTTCTTGCAGAAAGAGTCTTTTCAGCAATCTTGTTCAGTAAAGAGAATTCTTCTCATTACCCATCAGATAGCTCATGAGATATTGAGGGAATGTGCCAGGCCTGAATAGTAAGAATGGAAGGAATACTGTATGGCTCAAATTTCTCAAATTTTGACTTGCATTCCTCCGTTGCTCTCTTTAAGTACTTATCTTTTGTATTTTTTACCTATTGATAAATTTTCAAGTTGCTTACTCTTAAATTTCCTATTTTTTGAATGTTTAATAATATTAGCAGCAAATTCCCATTAAATTTATTTTTCCAGATATCACAGCTACTCTGAAATCTTGCCTGTAGTGTGAATCTGTTGATCTTTATGATGTTTCTACGTATTTCAGCCATTTTGCAAGTCAGTAGAACCTGTATGTGGACATAACGGGGAAACCTACAGCAGCGTGTGTGCCGCCTATTCAGACCGTGTGGCTGTTGACTACTATGGACACTGTCAGGCTGTAGGCGTTCTCTCAGACTATGGCTTTCATACAGAGTGTGCTTTTGTTAAATGTCCCCTGGTTTCTGTGACTGGCTGCAAACCGGTTATTGCACCAGGTATGTCAATCTATTTTTGAAGTTTACTGCATGTAGTAGTGCCTCAAGGCTATCTATTTAAAATAAGTGTATATCTGGAACAAAACTTACGTACTTTAAAATATTTTGTTCCATTATATGTTTGAGACAACTAAGAGAAAAAGTAAAATACAGATCATTATTGAGGGCTAGAACAAGGCCAGTGTCAGGACTCAGCAGAGTAATTCTAAAAAGGAAAGGCTTTGGCTTTAAGAGTGACTCACCTTCAGTCTTTAGCAACTTCCACTTGTCCCCGTAGGTGATGTAATGTATGTATTTAATATAAAGGGGAAAGTTTTTCTGCTGTTTATTGCTTGTCCCCGTAGGACTTACTTGAGAGAAATGAATGAATTCTCTGGTGTCTAGGATAGAATTGGTGGGAATTGGATGAGTAATTGAATTGGCAGTACAGATACCACATTGGAATGCCAAACCATCTTCAAAGTAGAATATTTAGGGAAACAAAGATCATATTTAATTAGAAGACAGACCAGAAATAAGAGGTAGATATCACTTGTATTTACAGTACTGTGAAAAAGGATGAAAGTAGGAATACTTTTGCAGTTGTGCTATTTTGAACTTTTTTTAGTTGTTTTCACAAATATTGTCCCTGTGAAACAGTAGCTAATCAGAGGTAACACATAACAAGAAAGACTCAGATTTTGAAGAAAACTTTGTTTTATGCATGTTTTTTTTTTCTTTTGCTCACTGATTTGAAATAGGGTCTCTGTGCTCTAGTATTATATTTAGTATTGTAAATGTCTTTATATGAATGTAAATTATTTATAATAAGTCAAATGAGTGTGAGTTAAACCTACATCTATGGGCTGAAAGTTGAAATATCAGCCCATTGGTTTCTAAGATACTGAGGAGAAGCAGTAGGGGAAATAAAATGTGCATCTGTGCGAAAGTAGAATCTGTCAGATAAGCTGCTTTTACTATATATAGAGATAATGAATTCTAAAATGATATAACTGCATAAATTAATGTTGCAATGTCATACCTTAGCTATTTCAGCTTTTAAAATTCACCATGTCTCTAGATGCCATATGCACACAGGCATGTAGTACCTTGCCTTGTAATATGCTGTGTGCCTGTGTTTCTAGCTTACAGTGATGTATCATATTTAAACAATTGGAAATTTATCTTGTTTCACTGAGAGTAGTAAATGCTTACTGAAAGGTGACTAGTTTTGCATTGTCAATGTTTTAAACATAAAAAACCCTTAGATATTGTGCCATTTTACTGTCAATTTGAAAGATTTACTTTGTTCTGGTAGTTTTGATGTTTTCATTTTCAATTAACATTCAACTTTTGACCTCTGCTTACTTTAGTTAAAGTAAAAAGACAATTTGCTTTTATTTCTGAGATTTTTTTTTTTTTGATCATACAGGTGCCTGCTGCCCTCTATGTGCTGGAATGCTGAGAATCTTGTATGACAAAGACAAGCTGGATACTTTTGCAAGGGTACACAGTTTAGTTGTTCCTTGTGTTAAATGGTTGATGGAAAAGTCAAGATACTGTGTATTCCCCTGAAAAGTTAACATATTATAAAGCAATTATTTTTTCTGTAGATTATGTTGTTGGTTTGTTTTTCTTTATAGAAAAGAAATAGTTCTTAATATTCACGTATAAAAATTGAATTATAATGTAAAGCAAAACAGAATTAGAATAGACCCAAACAAGCACATTCAAATTTGAAGGAATTCAAATGATTTGTAACAGTAAAGACAAATGCAAAGGGAACAGCCTGATCTGTGACTGTGTTTTCCTGAATTGTAGTTTTTCCTCGTTAGAATATCTTGCAACACGTGGTTACATGAAATTTTTGTTGCGTTCTTCATTCGGTTATAGCTGAGAGATGCTGCTTTCTTACCAATCTTTAGTCCGGGGCCTTAATGAAAAGGTAGTCCCCCTGTGATATCTGCTATTTGGTACAGGCACTTCTATCACTATGCCCACCAAAATCTTACATATTTGTTGTAGTTTTTATGTCTCAAAACAATACAAAACCTTTATCCAAATTTAGCACTTGCCACCTTCTTTGGCCATTGGCTAGATACTAGAAGTGACAGAGCTCATGATCTCCAGGTACACAAAATGTTTCAATGTTTCAATGTTTCTAGAGACGATGTCTCTAGAATAACTTTTTTACTGGTGAATGAGATATAGGAGTTGATGTGGATAGTCACTATGATCTGTTGTTCTCGTATTCTGGAAGCCTTAGATCTACTTTCTCTGAGAGAATTAAAGGAGTATTCACAGAGGCTGCCACTTCTATATTCTGCTTGCTTTTTTGCTTCTCCTGTTTTAGGCTTCTTTTTCCTCGTACTTAAGTGTCTTTCATAATGATTTCTTTTTCTTGTTCATGGAACTTTACTGTGGCTGCAAAGTGCAGAAAAGGCCCTTGTCAGCCTCTCTAACATCTCGTTTCCTATTACCTTATAATAAATCTGTTCTTTTAACAAATAACTAAGCAAGCCAGAAAGATGGAGGAGACACTAACTTCCACAACATACTTTCCTTTATGTAAGATTCTGCAGCGGGGATGTATCTGCTTGAATCCCATGTCAAGTGATAGTTACAGATTTTGTCTGTAATCAGGTGATTCATTCCCCATGTTATTATTCATTATTCATAATGGTTAAAGCTGATTTTACAGCATGTTATCAAGTTGTTAAAACTGAAGAGGAGAAATGTAATTTTGCCTAATATCACACAATCCATGGAATTCTTTGTTTTTTTCCAGGTAACAAATAAAAAGCCAATAACTGTACTTGACATACTTGAAAAAATCCGCCTGCATGTTTCAGTGCCACAGTGTGATGTGTTTGGATACTTAAGTATAGAATCTGAAATTGTGATTCTCATCATTCCTGTGGATCAAAACCCCAAACCATTGCAGGTAGACTATATTATTATTTTATTTACCCAGCATGGATATACTTTGTTTCCGTACGTGTACACTTGACTTTAAAACTGCTATTTGAAAACAGTAAAATTGGGCATTTTGCTGTGTGCTGAATATACTGGGTTTCTCTAGTGATTTGCATTCAGGTAGCTAGCATTATGGAAGGTAGAATGTGTTTTGAGAATCCTGCCCTTTTGGTAAGAGGCTTTTAATGTGGGTAATTAGAGGGATGAGCTGAAGGAGCCTACAGGGCAGAACAAAGATAAACAATCATAAATTGAATAGCTAATGCCAATGACAGAATAGTATCATTTTAGATTTAAAATGAATAAAGACAGAGCCTTCAACTTTCTGTGGCCGAAATAGTAGCATATGTCAGATGATGAACATAAATATATTATTGAATGACACTGTTGTGGTCTTAAAAAGGAAGTGTCATAGTTCAGGCTAGCAAACAAGCACATAAAGCTGACAGTACTAAAATCTAAACATAAACCAAAAAATGCAGGCCAAAGTTTTAATTTTTTTTTTTAAGGATTGTTTCAGAGCAATGAAAACAAGGGTTTGGCTATGCATTTTTTGTTATCCTGGAGTTTTGGCAACTGCATTTTTTGTTATGCTGGAGCTTGTGCTTCATTTTTAGTTTCTGCTTGCAAAGGCTGTGAAAGACCAGGGAGGAAATCTTCATCTTCAGAAGAAAACAATTCCTTGCCATTTTATAGTTTTTTCTGGTAGTCTTGCTTTGCCCTACTGATTTCATTTACTTCGTTTTATAATGAAGTCCTTTTTGGGGATTAGGTGCTCTGACTGGTTCATTCTATTAACTTGTATATTGATGCACTTTACTTTAAAATAAAGGATTTAGCTTTG
The DNA here is from genome assembly GCF_003343005.1 of Rhea americana. Lineage (NCBI taxonomy): Eukaryota > Metazoa > Chordata > Aves > Rheiformes > Rheidae > Rhea > Rhea americana. The sequence goes on along the minus strand of NW_028186366.1, from coordinate 774,141 downwards.
AGGAAAAAAAAGGAGGAAGAGAAAACATGCCCACAGTTTCTCTCTTATCCTTTTACAATACAAACAGAATTCAGGCAATTTAATTTCCTTCCTGTTTGGTTTATATTAAAGCCACTTCCCATTTCCTTTTCATTTCTACCATCTAATTTTGCATACTCAGTTTTACTTCTAGGATGGACTAAGTATAGTATGTATATATGTATTTATATGTGTGTGTGAATATATATATAATATATATAGTATAATATGAATTGATAGAATCACTGCTGTAAACTTTGTGAGTTGCAGTATAAAACTAGGGCAGATGTTTCTCAAGTAGATACACTGTTTGTTTGCTTTCCCCTACTACAGCAACCCTGTTATATCCAGCTCAGATCCAAATTATATCTCCTTTAACAGTAAAGCCCCAAATGTTACTAGAACTTAGGGCATGAAGTCTTGAACCTTGCCAATCTGATCAGCTGTTGCCCAGCCTGCAGCAGGTCCTGCCAGACCCCTGGGGAGGGGAGGACCCTGTCCCTGTGAAATGAAAGGGAGCTGCTGCTCTTGCAGAATTGGAATGTCCTCACTTTCAAGTCTCCAAATATTAAGTCTGGCCTGTCAAAAAACTTTAACCAGAAGCAGCTTCCAGAGCTCTAAAGATGTTTAATACTAAATTGATTTCTGGAATGAAGTAGTAGTTGAGGTGAGAAATTGGATTTTCTAATATAAATTTGTAATTATCATCAAATCAATAGGTATATGGAAAAAAATGAGGTATTGTGTTTGTTCAGGTTTTCCTATTATTTCCATTCTTCTATCTTTCCCATAAATGGAATCAGTTCTTCCTCATTTGGAAGAAAAATCCTAATAAGTAGAAAATCCTGATTTTCCACTATTGCAGATCTCAAGGCAGTATTTTGGTCAATCAGAGAGGTTATCATCAATTTTAGAGATATTCTCTTCTAGTTATAATTTACTGCGAGCTTTTTAGCATCAACATTCAAAACATATTATCCATGAATTTGGATGGCTTTGGACAGTAGTTTTCATAGTACCAAAGCCTGTGATAAGAGTTTCATTGGCTTTTAAGGACTACTACAGAACACTGATATCAATCTTACATGTTGACTGGAATAATTCAGATATTCCTTCCTAAATTTTGCTGTCTAGTAATGTATTTTCATTAGCATTTTATATGGTGAGAAGAGAAATAATAGTAACTTTTTTTCCTAGATTGAAGCCTGCAATAAAGAAGCAGAAAAGATAGAATCACTGATAAATTCGGACAGTCCAACATTAGCATCTCACGTGCCACTGTCAGCTCTAATTGCATCTCAAGTACAAGTTTCACTTAGCGTTTCTTCTCCTTCTGTTAAAGTGGTGCCTGTCATGCACTCTCTGCTCCTAAGCCTTCTATTCACCTTGTCAACATTAATATTTAATACGTAACTACTTAGAAAATGTGCGTAAGTATTGCATTTTTTAAATTTTGAAGGACAATTTAAAAAGGATGTCAATAGAAGTATTGATATCCTCAACAAATCAGATAACAAAAATATGTCAGATTCCAGAAAATCTGATGTAGCAATATCTTTCAGTGAAGAACTAAGAGTATTTGGAATAATGTGAAAGATGATTCTTTTATTAATAACTAGTCAGATGCTTGTTTAAGCACAATTAAATTGTTTTCCATTGATCCTGTAACTGTAAAAAGAGTCAGAAGAGTCTGACATTACAGATTTATGATTTTTGCGAGGAGGTATATGACTGGTTTTTTCAGCAATGAACAAATAGTGTATTGAGTTTACTGAAAAACATTATTTTTGCATTTTTCAGATGAATATCAATGAAAATGAAAAGCATGCACCTATTTTAAACATCATTTGTGGAAGAAAAAAATTGCTGCTACTTAATTATTTTACCAAAAATTTAGGAGCTTAGTCTCATGTAAATATACTTTCATATTTTATTATGAAGAAAAGTTAATAGCCCTGGACCTATTTCAATAAACTACCTTGGGTAAATATCTTTACTTGTACTAGTGAAGATTTGCAGGACATTGCGCTCAATGCTTATAAAATGACAATCAAGCTTTATACTAGTACATTACTTCAGTGAAGAAATTCATTCGTTTTTATAGTATTGTACATTTCAGAATCTCTTATTGGATGCAAAATTATAGAGAATTTCAGTATCTTTATTTAAGTGTCATTTTAAATATTGCAGTATTTGCATGTTATCTAATGAAATTTATTCTTTAAATACATTTAAATATCTATATCAACAGTATGTTTTATTACTTATTATATTTTATGCACCTGACCTTAGTCTACATGAAGTATTTTATATCAGTATTATCATAGCCAACATTTGAAGTATATACAGGAAAAACTTATTTTTGCCAAAATGCTGAACTATGAAAGAAAGCACTGAAAATTTTTTGAACATATATGTTACTGTAGCATGTCTGTAGCAATTRTTTTCTGCCAATTCTTTTCAATGCAAAGATATTAAAGCTTTTTATTTTAATAAAAAAAACTTTTTTTGGTCTTGTGTCCTTATACACGAATGTCTAACTTTATAAAATTCTCTCTGCAATATGGTGTGCATTTTTCTTTTTCTTTCAAATACAACACTTGGAACTAACTGCATTTATATGCTTTTCTGATTTATATAGTTAAATCTTGCCAAAGAAAGTAAATTGCAGTGTTCTGATTTTTTTTTAATCAAATCTTTATGGTATGTCTTAGGCATATAAATTTACGCCATGAGCATCAGAGTCAATTAACTATAGAAGAATGTTTGGTTTTTATGGGTCCTTCTTTGTACAGTTATAGTCATCCACAATTTTGATTTGGAAGAGACTTCTCTCACAATCAGCTGGAAATCTGCACAGATATTATGGATAGAATTTATATCTTTCTTTGTACTTAAGCTCTAAGGCTTATCCCCTTCCAGAGCAAATGGAGTGGCTCCATGTGCATACCTGCAAACCATCCCATTGACTTCATCTCACAGTGGGAATTTCTCTGCAACCTCCTTCAGGTGTTATTCTAAGCATGCATATTACATTGTTGTTGTCTCCTCCTGAGTGAAGAACACTCAGTATTATATTTTAAGTGCTATTAAGTGCTCTATATGTTTCTGTTTACTTAGGGTAAATGAGTGCAGATGCAGTTGATCTTTGTAAGCATTGCCACCGAATGTCTCCAGGAAGACTGATGCACATAATCATGAAATACAAATAATTTGTTGAATATGTTGATATCTGTCCCTGAGATTTCTTCTGTGTATTCATAAGAAACTTGGACAAAAGTATATAATGCATTTGAAAAGCTTTTTGAACTTAAATGGTTTAGATCTTTCGACTTCTCCATAGAAACTGCAAGCAATGGAGAAGACATTGAATTCTTTATTTCTTTCAAGTCGTAAACAAGCATCTTTCTAACATTTAGACTGTTAGCTTGCTTAACATTTAGCTGAAACAATCTGCTGCTTCCTGTAAGATTCCTTTTTGTGGAACAATGTATTGTGGTAATTCTGTTTTTATACAGCCATGCAGATTTTATTCAACAAAGAATCATACAAAAACATGTTCACTTGACTTACATTATGAGTTAAGAATCTGGAAAAAGCAGAATTTAATCACAGAGATTTTTTGCAGACACACGAGAATGTTCAGTACTTGCTGGACAATAAAACAGTGAAGATCCTTGAGAAGATATGATAAATCCCCCCTTGAAGAGATTTGAATGGCTATCATAAATATATACAGAACCAATGAGATTATTATCCTAAATTCTTGAATAGAAATCCAGCAGCAAAAGCATACAAGGCTTAGGCTGCTCTTACTGGATGAACAAAACTATGTAAATATTTTCTAGGTTTTCACAAGACCTAGGATACCTTCAAAAGAATGAAGAAATGACTTATTTATCAGTTTTGAATTTGAAGGAACTGGGAGAAAAGGTGGAAGAAGCAGAGTCCAATTTTACTCACACGTTATGAAACTTGAAAGCAAGGGAGAGCAATTTGATACAGGCTTCTGATGAGTTTTCCAAATAAGGGCTAATGACAGTTTGTCACCATCTGAGTGAAAATCTGGGTTGACTTAAGAAAGACTGGAGAAAGCACAAGGATACTTCAAAGAAGCACAAGAAAGATTCTTTCCATTGCTTTTATAACATGACCCAACTGGCACATTTACAAAACATTATTTTCTTCTTTGTAGAAAGCTGCAGTCAACATCAGTAGTTGGCTCTAGAGAGAGATGCTTTGGTTCTGTTTCCTTCTGTTTAATTTGGCTCTTCTCAACAGRGTGGCAGTAATGGATAGGAACCAGCAGAGTCTGTTTGTATGTCCTTAAGATTGGGTATTCCAGCGTGGCAAATATCAGAGCAAGGGATTCCTTGCTTACATGTCTAATGAGTTTTGGTTCCAGTAGCAGTTGGGATTTCTGATTATTCAGAGAGGATAATAACTCGCTCTTCATATTCTAGTCTTATGCTACTTTACCTAATGTCATAAATTACAATTTTGCATGTATGTATCTTGACTGAAAAGTAATGCATTCTTTATATATCCATACTGTGCTTTATGATCACAGAATCGGTAAGTTTAGAAGGGACCTCTGGGAAGCACCTAGTCCAACACCCCTGCTCAAGCACGATCCAGGTGGGTTTTGAGTATCTCCAGAGAAGGAGACTCCACAACCTCTCTGGGCAACCTGTTCCAGTGCTCCGTCACACTCACAGTAAAGAAATTCCTCCTCATATTCAGGTGGAACTTCCTGTGGTTCAGTTTGTGCCTGTTGCCTCTTGTCCTGTCACCGGGCACTGCTGAAAAGAGCCTGGCCCCATCCCCTTGACACCCGTCCTTCAGGTACTTATAGCCGTTGATAAGATCCCCCCAAGTCTTCTCCAGGCAAAACAGGCCCAGCTCTCACAGCCGTTCCTGCCAGAGGGCAGAGGCTCCAGTCCTCTGATCATCTCCATAGCCCTACACTGGATTGTCTCCAGTAGCTCCATGTCCTTGTACTGGGGAGTCCAGAACTGGATGCAGTACTCGAGATGCGGTTTTGCCAGGGCTGAGTAGAGCAGCAGGATCGCCTCCCTCAACCTGCTGGCAACACTCTTCCTAATGCAGCCCAGGATACTATTTGCCTTGTTGGCCACAAGGGCACATTGCTGACTCACGGTTAACTTGTCCACCAGAACTGCCAGGTCCTTCTCTACACAGTTGCTTTCAAGCAGATCAAGCCCCAAACTGTTATTCTGCTGCATGGAGTTATTCTTCCCTAGGTGCARGACCCTGCACTTGTTGAACTTCATGAGGTTCTTCTCTGCCCAACTCACCAGCCTGTCCAGGTCTCTCTGAATAGTAGCACAGCCCTCAGGTGTATCAGCCTCTTCTCCCAAGTTTGGTATCATCTGCAAACTTGCCAAGGAGACACTCTGTCCCTTCATCCAGGTCATTGATGAACAAGTTGAACAGGATGGGACCCAGTACTGAGCCCTGGGGGACGCCACTAGCCACAGGCCTCCAACTAGACTCTGTGCCACTGATGACAATCCTCTGAGCTCTGCCTTTCAGCCAGTTCCCAATCCACCTTGCTGTCCACTCATCTAGCCAACCCTTCCTGAGCTTGCCTAGGAGGATGTTATAGGAGAGAGTGTCAAAAGCCTTGCTGAAGTCAAGTCAGACAACATCCACTGCCCTCCGAACATCCAACCAAACAGTCATGCCATCATAGAAAGCTCTCAGATGGGTTCACCCCTTGGATTTCCCCTTGGTGAATCCATGCTGACTACTCCTGATCGCCTTCTTTTCCTCCACATGCTTAGAGATGACATCTGCGATGAGCTGTTCCATCACTTTTCGAGGGATGGAGGTGAGGCTGACTGGCCTGTAATTTTCTGGGTCCACCTTCATGCTCTTTTTGAAGGCTGGAGTGGCAATGGCTTTCTTCCAGTCCTCAGGCACCTCTCCAGTTCTCCGTGACCTTTCAAAGATGATGGAGAGTGGCAACGATGGAGAGAGCAATAACATCTGCCAGCTTCCTCAGCACTCGTGGGTGCATCCCGTCAGGGCCCATGGATCTGTGGAGTGTCAGACGTGCCTAAATGACCTCCAGCTCAATCCTCCTCGACCAAGGAAAGGTCTTGCTTTCTCCAGACTTGCTCTCTTGTCTCCAAGCTCTGAGATTCCTGAGGGCTGCCCTTAGCAGTGAAGACTGGAGCAAAGAAGGCATTCAGTAATTCTGCCTTTTCTGCATCCTTTGTCACCAGGGCCCCTGCCCCATTCACGAGCGGGCCCACATTTTCCTTGGTCTTCCTCTTGCTACCGATGTATTTGAAGAAGCCCTTCTTGTTGTCCTCGACATCCCTTGCCAGATTTACTTCCAAATGGGCCTTAGCCTTCCATGTTGCATCCCTGCATACTCTGACAATGCTCTTATATTCCTCTCAGGTGGCCTGTCCCTTTTCACACATTCTGTGTACTTTCTTCTTCTGAGTTTTGCCTGGAGCTCCTTGCTCATCCACGCTCGTCTCCTGCCCCTTTGCTCACCTTCCTGCTCATTGGGCTGCATCGACCTTGAGCGTGGAGGAAGTGAGGCTTGAATATTAACCAGCTCTCTTGTACCCCCCTTCCCTCTAGGGCCCTAACGCATGGGATTCCTCCACCTAGGTCCCTGAAGAGCCCAAAGCCTGCTCTCCTGAAGTCCAGGACTGCGATCCTGCTTATTGCCTTGCCTCCTCCATGCAGGATCCTGAACTCTACCAGCTCATGATCACTGCGGCCAAGGCTGCCCCCAACCTTCAAATCTCCTACCAGTCCTTCTCTGTTGGTTAGGACAAGGTCCAGCAGGACATCCTTCCTYATTGGCTCCTCCACCACCTGTGTCAAAGAGTTATCATCAGTGCGCTGCAGGAGCCTCCTGGACTGTTTGTGCCTGGCTGTGTTGTCCTTCCAGCAGATATCAGGGTGGTTGAGGTCCCCCATAGGAACCAGGGTCTCTGATTGTGAGGCTACTTCCAGCTGTCTGTAGAAGGGTAGAAGGCCTCATTGACCTCCTGATCGGGTGGCCTGTAGTAGACACCCACAACAGTATCACCCATATCCKCCCATGCCCTTACCCATAAGCTCTTGACTGCTTCCTTCTCCACCCCTAAGCAGAGCTCAATGCATTCCAGCTGCTCTCACACATAAAGAGCAACWCCACCACCTTGCCCTCCTGGCCTGTCTTTCCTAAAAAGTACATAGCCATCCATGACAGCATTCCAGTCATGTGAGYTCTCCCACCATGTCTCTTGTGATTGCAATGAGATCACGGCCCTGCGACTGCACACAGATCTCCAGTTCCTCCTGTTTGTGCCCCATGTTGCATGCATTGGTGTACAGGCATTTCAGAGAGGTAACTGAGCATGCAGGTTCCCCAGGAGGGATGCAAGAGGATCCCCCACAGCCATGTCTTATATGCACATCCAYGGCTGCGTGCACCCACTGGAGGCATCCTGATTTGAGCTGTGTTTTGCTGACTACCCTGTCTCTRTAACTCTCCCCTTCCCCCATCCATCCAATTTCAAAGCCCTCTTTAYGAGGCTGGCCAGCCTGTTGGCGACACGCATGCCCTGCTTAGTGAGGTGGATCCCATCTCTCCCCATCAGTCGCTGATCTTCAAACAGGGTCCCATGATCACAGAAACCAAAACCCTGTTGCCAACACCAGTGACGTAATGCAGTGACACTAGCATCATGTGTATTAGGAGAGATTTTTTTTTTTTTTTAATCTTAAATTTTCCAGTAGATGATAAGAACCATACTATTATATACTCTTTGAACCTCTAAACAGCTTTCAAACTCACTGCGTTAACAAATGTCCAATCATCAGACCTGCTTTTAAAAACAGAATACATTTATTCTTCTCCCAAAGTAGTCTCTGATGTGTCTTCCTCAAAGCTGGTTTCTGCTTCATTTGGCCAAGTGTAGTCAGGAGAGTGATCTGAGCCAAAAACTGTTGATGCTTCTGTAACTGTGATACTACTTAATAATCCTCTAGATTCTTCCTGTAAAAAGTTACCCTTGTTTTTTGGCAAATGCTTTCTGTCATACGTGGCAGGGCTCCTTAGTTTCCTTCTTTGTGCTTCAATCTCCGCATCAGTTGCAATACTTGCAAAGGTTTTCAATTTGTTTTTCAGTTCTGATTCTGCTTCTATGTATTGGGCTGCTAGCCTTCTTCTACAGCATGGTTGAATAATCCTGGAAGGTTAGAAAGCTCTGATTAGGGGGTTAGGACATAGAACAGTGGTTTGCTGCAATGTCTTTTCTTTATGTTCAGTATCTAATGATCATTAGATACTGCTTCTCACCAATGCTAATGCTGCATGTTTCAAACTGCTCTTCAACTCACCAGTCTATCATCCTACACTGCTGCATGCTCTGACAGTGGGGGTTGTTACTACTGTTTAGTGTAAAAATTTACTTTTAAATCAATTTTGGACTGTAGCAGCAGCAGTAAATATATATAAAAATACATTTACACAGCTATACATGCATATCTCTCTATCTCACCATGCCTAGTATCAGGCTCTCTGTCTCACCTTCTTCTGCTAAAGCACACTTAGGCATTGCAGAGAATATTTTTTTCTCCAGGAGAACCTACCATCAAAAAATCACTCTCCTGATTTATGAACCACTTTGGAATGTAAAGACTATGTCAAGCAACTTTTAGAGGGATAAAGGATACTACTACCATAGCTACACCATCTAGGAACAAGAACAGATGAAAAAAAATCCCCTTCTACGACATAAATGGTTCCTGAGCTAGTGAGTAAAATACCAAATTCTGCTAAGTCTTGCCATTGTACTAGGGGCTGATTTGGCTGGAAAAGGAGCTTTGCAGAAACTGCTTGGGGACGGTGGGCGGGTGGGTCCTGCTGGATACCAAGTGGAGCAGGAGCCAGCAATGTGCCACAGCTTTGGCAAAGGTGGCCTGCAGCATTCAGGGCTGCATTAGGAAGAGCATTATCACCAGACTGAGGGAGGTGATTCTTCCCCTCTACTCAGCCCTGGTGAAGCCACATCTGGAGTGCTGTGTCCAGTTCTGGGCTGCCCAGTACGAGAGACATGGACATACTGAAGTGAATACAGACACTCACTCGGCGACTCGTAAATGAGTAAGCGATTGGAGCAGCTGACCGAGGAGGAGAGGTTGTGAGAGCTGGGATTTTTTTAGCTTCAGAAGATATCGCTCAGGGGAGTTTTCATCAATGTGTATAAATACCTGAACTGGGGGAGGGAGGGTGAACATCTGAACATCTCTCYAGTGAATCAAGCACCAAGTGGCATCAGATGTCTCTGAGAGACACGTTCTACAGCCAGGAATTAACACTTTTCATCAAGTTTAAATTTTCTACCTTTAAAGACAGCTTTACAGGAGAACAACATACTGCTGTTATGAGGAAAGAATTACTTTACACTTCTAAATAATCCCTGTGAAAAGTTTTTTTTTCTGTCTTTTGTTCAAGTTATTAATGTTTCATTGTGGCATAAATCGAGCAATTCAAAACCTTTCATATATGTATAAGCATGTTAAATACATTCATCACTTTTTTTTCCTTATTCATTCCCATCACAACAAAAGTGCTGAACCCTTGAAGCTACTAGAAGTAGTATGTTAAAAAAAAATCACTGACGAACAGATGAATAGGGAGAGATGTTGTGCACGAGAATGAAGAAGATACTTGGTAACTTTTTGTCTGAATGTAGTTTTTAATCTTCATTCAGTCAACTCTGTCAGGTGTTTTCTTCAGWCTGTTGCACAGTACCTCTCCTTATTTATCTGTTCTTTAATTCATCTTTTAGAAGATGAATTAAAGACCTATGCTTATAGGTCTTAAGTTTTCCTTGAACTGAGGACCCTACTTCCAGCAAAACCTCTAGTCTGTAAAGTGCCCTGCTGAGAAGTCTCTCTCCTCTGCAAGAAGAAAAGCAGGGAAAATCTTAGTTACTATCATCTGTCTAATTCTTAAGATTTCAAGAGTTTCATGAATGACTAGCTAGTCACAGACAACTCATCTGCCTATAAACCTTTCAATAAAAAAGAAGTCAACCTGTGTTTTTTAGAAGTAAGTAAAAGTGACTTATTTCTGGCAAACTTTTAGTGAGTAAAGATAATTTTGAGCTAAATCCTATTGAACCGAATAACAAAGATTGTTTCAGCTGTTGCAGAAAATAGTTTGATTTTTTTTGTTTAAAGTATAGGTCCTCAAATTTATTCTGACACAAAATGTATTTGATTTCTGGATTCAGGTAAGAAAAACACACACTGCTATTCTTAGTATGCTTGGCATATCTTCTACTGCAGTAAGGGGGTACACTGAGCCAAAAATCTGAATTGCTGTAGCGTTCTCCCATTTGGGCCACCACAGACTCTGTTTTTCAGTCTGTAAATTACAGAGTACCAATATGTACTGGATGCTAAAAAAAAAACCTTACAAAAGCTGTAGGTTTGTGTGTGCTTGCCTGATTCTATAGTCCAATGTCAGATTCACTTGGGAAGGTTCATTTCAAATTTTGTCAGTGAAGGAGATGCACAGGCATCCTAGCTATTAGCATTAAAGTATACAGAAATAACATTACAACATAAAATTATAGCTGTGCTTAATAGTTGTATTATATACAGTTTTAAAAAATGCCACAAATACTCTTACACCCAAGATGTCAGTATAACAAGGATGACTCCAGTGGAGATAATGAAGAAAACTATCCAGATTTGCAGAGTTCCTGAAAAAGACAGAGATTCTAGTGAGTCGCAGGAAGTAGAGCCTGCACACTCCTTCAGTTTCTCTTGCCTAGGTGTGTCAAAGAACACAGATGCTCTGCTACTCAGCACAAACAAGCAGAGAAGCAGAGAAAAGGACTCAGACATTCACAGTAACTTCTGGAAATTTAACTGGGAAGTATTTCTGCCTTTATTCACATGGTTTTATTTTTGGGCTTTGTTTATTTTCCTTGTTGTTTAGCGATCAGGATTTTGAATTTTTGTTTTTTCTACTGCAATCCAACCTGTATGATCCCTTCTGTTAACAAGCATGTGGAAATCACTACTCTGACTGCTTTCTTTCATATCTGCTTCACATTTTTCTGCCCTTGAGTACATGCCATGAAGGCATAAGATCAAAAGGAAGTAGGTGTAAGCATAGAAATGGATTATTACCTGCAAAGATCTGTRTTTCATGATACAGTGGGAAAAACACTAAATAGACTTCCCAATCCTATATCCTTTTATGATAAAAATAGCAAAAAATGATTACTTCAGTAGAATTTAAGCTGCCCTTATCATTGCCAATGCAGACTCTTTTTATTATTATTGTATAACTTACTGTGACAGTGATTTGCAGTTTTGGCTCCTTTTCTATCAGTAGTATGTTGCTTTGGACAGCTTTTGCATGCAGTTTGCCCATACTTTTCATTATAAGATCCAGGTGGACACAGCGTGCATACAGTATTATACTCAGCACTAAATCTACCAGGTRGGCATGCTACTATAAAAAAAGAGTAAACCGCTGTAAGAGTAGAACTAGAATAAAATATAGGCTTTAAAAAAATGAAATGATACTGATTATAGACCTGATTTTGAGTTTACTAAATCAGGACTGCACTATTGTAATTCTAGTGACATAAGTAGAGTAACACTAGCTACAGCAAGAGATTGTTGGATCAAACACTCTAGTGCAAATTGTCTACATGGTGCAAAATGCTGAAGTTTGTAGTCACTTTTTACTCAGCTCTTACTTGAGGAAGTTCACTAAATCTACTGCATAAGTAAATAGAAACTATTTAGAAAGAACTTCAGAGTCTGACTTTTAATTGCTGGATAATGCTGGATGATAATTTGGAGTTTTAGAGTCAAGTTGATTTCCAGGGTCATGAAAACTGATTCTTAAACTCCATTACATTCAGTTGAGAAGGAAAGATGTTGTGAGGATGAAGCTGTAGATTAATGAGATGATAATGCTCTTACAGAAATAAAATATGTTTAGTTCTTTTCTGCCTGCCTTTATGAATAAATAAGGCATAAAAATGTGGAGTTTTGTTGGTACTGTATTAAGTGGAAGATGACAAATGAAGTCTTATGCTTATTATGAAGAAATGGTAGTTTACAATCATCTCCAGCTTGTTACACCTTTGGGTTAAGACACATTTTTCTAAAATGACATCTAAACTGACATGTTTACAAAAAGAAAAGCCAAGCATAATAATATGAGCCTTATTTGGCCTTTTATAAAAGATAAAATAAGTAATTTTACTTGTCACTTTTTAAGGCAATGCTTTTGTTAATTATACGTTTCAGAAAACAAACCTGATCTTGCATATCACATGCTCATTAATAATCAGCAAGAAGCTCAAGGTGCTAATTTTGAAAGCACTAATTCCTTCAGATTCCTTCAGTGATAATATAGGCTGGGTACAAAATACAATTGGAAGGAAGAGAAGTGTTTGTAAGAGCATGTAAAAATTTTGAATCATGTTTTACTTTTGCTTCTGTTCACATCATCCTCTTCTGACTTTTGATAAAAGCTTCTGCTTATATAATTGTCATGGATAATGTATTTTAGTGCTGTAGGAAAGACTGATATAAGCAAAGAATTTTTTGACAGTATAAACATTATAAATTTTTTTRTATTTGAAAAGGTTTGGTTTCATTTTCTGTTCCATTCTCAGCAGAGCTAGACAGCAGAAGAACATTCATTGTAGGAATGTATATGTTGCATAGCAACATAGGCCTGAAAGGGACCTTCTAGGTCATAAGTGCTGTTCCCCTACACTTGTGGATAACTGGAYTGGAAAATCACTGCCAGTGCTACACACTAGTTGAGAACAGCGCATGGTTGAAACATGATCACCTAAACTGTTTTGGAAAAACAAGAAGTGCTGGAAGGCATAAAATGTGCTGGACTCATGTTCAAAAAAAAAAAAAAAGTGCTAAATTTTCCAAGATGCGTTACACAACATCCTTCAATGAATTACCTGCATTGCAGCTGACCCTTGTGAGGAAAGACTAACATTTTATCCTGCTGATTTCCAAAACTCTGCAAAAGATCAGTTGCTGCTGAATAATGTGTATGTGTGTTTGCCTGCTTGCACAGCTTTTCTGGGGATCATTAAATAGCAGCATTCTTATTTTCCCCAGAGGCCTTCTAGGCCGTCATATTAAATTAAACTTAGATAAGGCCAAATTTTTTACTACTGAATCTTATCAGGTTCATTTCCCACCAATTGCTATAAAATTCCTATAAGAAGTACAGCTCTATTTCAGCAGAACTTATGCAAAGTTATTGTTCTTCCATTACTAGAGTCATAGCTCTTCTTTTCCATCAAGGCTTCAGTCTGTTCCCTTGTTCACATTCAACACAGTTTTGTAGGACTGAGAAAGAGGGATAGTAAAACACTGCTTAGAGAAATCTCCAATAATATGTGCTCTTAACAATTTTGTTATGCACGTACTTTAAGTATATTTACATATTTACAGTAATTTACATATTGATTTCAGAAGCATTTTTAGCCATACAATTGAATACTTTAAATGTTTCTTTACTCATTTACATTCATATCAAATGAATATCAGCACTTGATATTATTATAGCTTTAATAATATCAACACTTTGTTGATACTAACAATCTATTTTAACAAAGAATCCAAACTTTTAAACTTAACAATCCTGCAGTATGTTTTTCCTGTCAGTCAGGACAATAGTCAACTTCTGTATGTTAACACACGACCACAGTTCAATTCACTCATGACAAATTCCTCGGGACTATGTTACCCATTTGCTTTTCTTCACAGCTTCAACTGTCAATAGGATCACAGCTTCAAAAGTTTAATTTTTCAATTTCTTAACATTTCTTATTTTTTATTTAGGTGAATATATTGTTTTACATATCTTTCCCTTTTCTGGACAAAACTTTTCACATCTTTAACGGAGTAATCAGCATTCCACATCTAAGTTGATGCTTTTTATCCAGCCTGACTAGCCTCACCTGCACTATGAAGGAAAGATAACCTCCTTCTTTCCCAGGATCTGAATGTCCATGCTCTTTGCAAGGTGGACACAAACTAGAATATGAAAGTGCTAGTAATCTGTATGCTCAGGACAGATCTCCCCCACAGTACTATGGGAAAGAACTGTAGCATGACYGAGTGCTTCCACTCAAAGAGCAGTGGGTATTGGGACTGCTTTTCACACCACTAAGTACTCTACTATATAGTTCCAGCTGACCAGATCCATTTGACCAGGGGTTTGTTGGGTGGTTATTCACACTGATGTGACAGACTCATATGTCACTATTGTCAAGATAGAAAGAATTTCATCCAGATATAGTCCTTGGATGCATGTGGAATGTGCTCTTTTTGGCCTGCTTAGAATCAAATTGGAATGTACTTTCTTTTTCTCAATGAGTTAGTTTTGGGCTTCAGCAGGAAAAAAAAAAATTTATCACATACAATGACCGTATTTGAAACCTCCCAGTAGACATGACACAATTCACACCAAAATAACTGCTAGTTGTGTGATGGACAGCAGTCTCTGCAGGGCTTGTGTTAATGATATATATATATATATATGATACAGCTTGCCCCATTTGTCCAAGGGTCTTAACATGTGTTAGTTAAACTGTGTTTGTTACCTAATTTTAAATACCTTGGGAGTATTCTAAGCATCTTAGGATGAAAAGTTTGGTATCTGCTTCACCACAGCTTACAGCATTAAAACATCATGCTAACAGTCAAGACGCTTTCCATTTGCAAATCAGTAGGAATATATTTTCTCCTGACAACAGTAATTAGATACCTTCTTAGAAACAAATTCTTGATACTTACTGCAACACCCTGTGCAAACTGTACTATTACTTATATTTTTACCAAATCCTGGTTTGCAATGGTCTATCTTCAAACTTGTAAGGCTTCCAGGAATATAATGCATCTGCCGATTGTATTCTTGTGAATTTAGGACTGCCAAAAATTGCTGAATCTTGGTGTACGCCTAAAAGTAGAGAAACTAATGACAGTGATTCCAACAAGACATAGTAGTAGGACAGAAAGAACCATGAAAAGGCAGCATTATTGGACAGGGAAAGAACCATGAAAAGTCAGCATTATTGGACAGGAAGAGAGGCAAATTCTGAAGGAGGTGAGTGAAAAAAGGGAGAACTGTAAGGGGGGCCAGATGTAGCTCCTATCCCTGCAGAGTACACCTTTTGTCACCTTGCTGAGGAATATGTGTTGCTGCTTTCTTGGAACAGCACAGGAAGCAGCAGGGAAGCTATTCCCGGACTTGCAGCAAAGTGACAGCTAAAACCAATGAAACTGCAACATGGAATAAATACAGTCTTTTAAGAATATATGATCTTTAAAGGTTGTGGATGAGTAATATCAGCCTCTGACACAAGACTATAAGGCTATAAGAGACCTATACAGGTTCCCCTCACCCCCACTTTCCCTCTTCTTCTGTCACTGTCACTTATTGTGTTTGTACTGGTATATAATCCTATCCTCCCACATGCCTTGGGGTAGAATTTAATATACCAGTATGCTCAATTGGACCAATATAAACTCAAAAGTACATTTGGACTGGCTTTCAGATATATGAATGTGGATGAATAATTCGCTCAGTTAGTTTGAGGCAAAGCCTGCACAGGAAATAGAGACCATTATCTGTAAATTGCAAAATGTTATCAGTGGATGTATTTTCAAAACTTTATGTGAAATCAGCTGAGATGCTTTAGACTAAGAGCCGAAAATATGCTCTACTTTTCATTTTCAGATGAAAGTAACTGGGTACCAGTTGATATGAGATGAATATAAATGCTGGGGGAGAATGTCATAGAGGATATGGCTCACTTTGGCACTGGCTTAGTTCTGCATAGCACACATGGAACTGATGGAGCTACACAGGCTGAGTGGTGAGGAAGTTAGCAATGAGCCCTTTCGACAAAGCAGCCAAACTATGTATATGCTGTATTAGTAAGTGTGTAGCCAGCTGGCTCAAGGAAGAGTATCTTCTATTTGGCTTTTCTAAGACTGGAGTACTGTCCAGTATTTGGCTCTGCAGTACAAGAAAGACAAGTGAGATACTGGAGTCCAGTGGAGGCCACCAACATGATCTACGGGTTGGGGAAGAGGCTCCAGTGACACACGAAGAGAGGCTAACAGAATTGGGCTTGTTTAGCCTTAAGAAGGGAAGGGGAAGAGGGGAAATTACTGCTGTCCTCAACTATTTAATGGGAGAGTATAGCAAGTTTGGAAGCAGGCTCCTCCCGGAGGTGCACAGTGGTAGGACAAGCGGTAATGAGCAGAAATGGGAACGTGACAGATTCCAATTACACGTAAGTAAAAAAAAGTCACCATTAGCGTAATGAACACTGGAATGGAAAGATCCAGAGAAGTTGCAGAATCTCCATCCTTGAAKATATTCAGAACTCAACTGGTCAATACCCAGGGCAACTTGCTCTACTTGGACCTGCTCTGAGTAGGGGTGACCTTCAGAGGTCCCTTCCAATCTCAATTACTCTATGAGAATGGCAGCAGTTGTACCAAACAATCAAATTCTGTAACTGCAGCACTATCCAAACATTCAGGGAAAAGCAGAACATGTGCCCAGATGTCATCCTACATTTGGATGCATTTGTTGGTTCAGCTGCAGTCTGTTTCTATTTAATAAATCACCCATGTTACTGTCTAGCCCAGGAGAGTGGAGGTTACGGAAAATGTAAATAATATGTAACTCATTGCACATAGTTTGAGAAGTTCATACATGAAAATAGTAAAGTTCAATTGAGAAAAACTACATAGTTAAAATGTATGACGGAATTGGAAATGACACTGTAAAGGTAACCTTTCTTAAGTTTGACAGGTAAGCAAAGCACTGGAAAAATAACATGCAGAAGAGCTAGAGAGCTAGTAGTTTAAAGAGAGAGAGTCAGCAACAGATCTTCAAAAATACCTTAGAAGTTAGTGCTATAAAAGTAATACTGGCTCCATCTCCATGGCTATTCAGTTATTAGTGTTCCTGACGAATCTAAAAAGCATCTCTCTTAAAACCAACTGTAATGGTGTTTGAAATTTGAAATTCCTCCTATATTTTGGACTTATTAAGGAAAAAAGGGTATGATAAGAATAAATTGGTCTGCACAACAAATTCACAGATCTCTCTCTGAAGTGTTGTTATTTCTGGTTGTAATGACAATATGGTTCTCTATCACATTTATTCTTGCATGCAGAGTTCCTTAACTATACAGGCTTTTAATACAAAGACATGAGGATAGAAATGTAAACATGGATTAAATTTCTAAAAATGTATTTTCATRCTATTAATAAATAATTGCACCTTTTTGATACAGTTGGAGGAACTTTCACAGTCTGTACTTTCACAGGGATCTGTAAATGCCAATGCAAAAGGAAAAACTGAAAATTAACCAAAAGAAATCTTCAGTTAATACATGCATTAAGACAGGTAACAGGGGATGCTACACTAAGAAACAATTTATACTCCAAAATAATTGAAGATGAAAAATAGATCACCAAACGGTTTGCAGTTCTGTGTAGTCCTGTACTTTTATTTGTTCCTMTTTCCCCACATCTGTAAAACAGGGAACATATCACATGGCAATATATGACAGACATATAAAGTACATGAAAAGAAGTCTATTTGTTCTCTTGTCTTGTGATCAAGACTGATGCTGCTGATGAAAAAAAAAATTACCTTATTAAAAAAACCAACATACTAAGTATAAGCATTCAAGCAGAAAACTGAAATTCCATTTTAAATATATTTACATACATATTATATACAAAAAGGAATATGTAGGGAGATTAGTATTCCAGTATTTAAAAAAAAAGTGTTCTGCTAGAATTTAAGTTTGAATTTTTCAGGTTACTACTAAAACTTTGGTTTTCAAGTACAAATGGCAATCAAAAATGCAGAATAGACACTGTTATATACAGTGTTATCTAGCTCTAAGTCCTGACAACTTCTGGAGTTTGCAAAAAGATATCCCTAAACTGCAGCTCAGAGTGTAGCATTCTGAAATGCATCCCTCAGTAGCAGCTCATTTTTCTCTGAGTTAGCAACAATAYTCTTCCTCCAGTGCAGGGTAGTAAGAGCAGCTTCACAGTACCAGCTGCAAGTGTTTACATTAGTCAGCTAATAACCTTCCACAAAGTAGAAAAAAAAGGTAGCTAGCAGAAGTTCAGTTCCTCTGGCATAAGAAAGTAAATTTAAATATTTGCAGCCAGTAATTCCTTGTAGAAACTGAGATGTTGCCAATGAGGCTATGGTTCCACTACCACAGCTCAGCTGAGTACTAACATAATCCAGATCAGAAACAGGCATATGACTAGATCTCCTGATTTCGCCAGAAGACAAGATACAGTATTTAGGMTGTCTAGCTTTTATGCTGGCTGCAGGAAAACAAATGCTATCTGCTCTGTCATAAACACATGCTCTGAGCATGTGTTGTTAATTTATCAGCTGCTGAGTTTTTTCTTTTTAGCAAAATTGAACTCGCAATGTAAGCTCTAGATCAGTATTTAGTATTTTATGGCTGTAATGTTTTTGTAAGTGCTACTCAGAGCCCTAATGCTGGGCCTCACAAGCTCACACAGGACCAGGTAAATCAAAGAGGAAAGTGTAAGAAATGCAAGTATACATTTCAAAACTAAAGAATGTATTTTAACTCAGGTTAGCTGTCAGATTAGAACAGTCAAGAAGTAACTTAGGTTTTAATTTTGCCAAACAATGGGGAGGATTGTGTGTCTTTGATCTCTGAATGACTTCAGTATAATTTAATGCATCCTGGATCCTTAATTCTTGTGCTGCGCTACACAGGTTCTATCAATGCTGTGGAGGACTTAGCATGAAAACTGTTGGTGTCTGGGCTTAAGGTCACATAAGGATAGTGTTGGATAGAATAATGAACATGAGTCAATTAAAAATTATCGTATCTATCTCTCTCTGTGAAACAAGAACAGTAGATTTAGATTGCTACAGTTTAGTAAAATTGAAAAGCACAGTGAGATTGTTTATTACAGATATATCTGGGCACTGTTTAAAGAGGCCAGTGTTATAACACAAGAATAATCCTTGGTTTCATAAATTTCAGTGTGTCTAATTTGACTTTTGGTAAGGACTGGGATATCATCACAGTCTTAACTCAGTATTTACAAACCTTTTTGCAGTTGATTTTCTACAATGATATTTTACTCCCTAGAAGAAAAAATGTTGTTTGTAGGAGTTGCTGATTATTTCTTCAAATTATGGTTAATACAGAATTAAGCAGTTAGGACTAGGTAGACAATATATCATGTCTCATATTTGCTCTCCCTTGTTCCTGTGGATTTTGTAATAGCAGAGTAGAGACTACAGAAACAGTTGTAAGTTTTTGGAGAGTTGCTCATAGGGCTGCTGACAGAAACCAGTTTGGCCTGACATTTTATTACTCAAAGATTATGGTCATTTTAAGAATAGGAAAGTAGATTAATGTTTCTTCTTCCATATTCTGGGAAGCTTTCCATAGTCTCTGTCATCACATAGCCCCTGCTATCATTTCCAGCTTATTTTTGCTTTTCCTATTAGGCCATTTTCACTGCAGTAGCTATCACTGCACATTTACTTCCCTGTACAAACTAACCCCTCTAACACAACACTTAATAATTACAAGAAACTTCAGCTATGTGATTTTTCTTTTTTTTTGGCAATTTAGAAAAACATGATCTTTTAAAAACAGAAATAAGCTTTTGATCTCACCTTCAGCACAGACAGTACACTCCTCTGCTGAAAATACAACTGTTCTCTATTACTTTAACTTAGGTAAACTAACCAGCCTGACGTTACATTATAAAAATTGGATATGCCCAATGTACCCAGAACACAAGTTCTACATTTTTAACTGGGTGCACATAGTGTGCATATAAATGTTTTATTACCTGTTTATTATTCTGTGTCCCACGGAAGTAATTAGAAAAACTAAAAGAAAACTATCCATCTTACCTACRAACTGGAATATAAGTTTGTGTGTTAGCATTGCTATTGTATTTGTGGCTGCATGGCACTGCATCTTCCACTGCTGAATTTCACACTGCAAGCCATGAATTAATGTCTTCAAGTCTTCTAACAGTCTTTTTTCAAAGGAAACAACTTCACTGGTTTCACAACTTTCTGCTTTGAATTCTGATGCCAGATGTAGACTTTTCCCTGGCTTATGATACACTGTAAAAAATGAAAATTCCCTTAGCTATCTGAACTCTTTCTCATCCAGTATTTATTTTAACCCAGTTAGCTATTCATATATACTTAGAGCATGCTATTACAGTAACTTGAATACCTACTTTCTTATTCTGTGTAGTACATAGTTTGTTTTCATTATTTCACAACCAATGGTCACCATTGTAGTAACAGGGTAGAAAGGTGTAACTGTATCTTAGCACCTCAATGACATTCTCACCAATATTTAATTTTTAAATGAAACTCAGTGAAATTGTGGTTTCTATACTGTAATTATATCATATCATATGATTTACGAAATACTGTCTTTCCAGCTTCAGAAGGTTACTATGGGAGAAATTGGGCAGATAGGAGCCAGAGAAATGAAACTATATAACAGAATGTATATCAAGAAGGCCAATGGAAGAAACGTCAATAATTTAATTTCCTTTTTTAATGTATGATGATTGTGATATACTACTACCCACAAGTTCAGGCAGGCAGACCTCTCAGGATTATTCTGGGAGGAAAGAGCGAGCTTTGCTAACAACTGCAAAATTTTGCAGCAGTAATAACTATCAAGGCAAGTCAATTTTGATTATACAAAACAGAATTCTTCCATTATTCCATTATTTCGTCTTGATACTTTTCTTTCATAATTGTTGCCATTTACAAATCTGAAATGAACTTTATTTTAAAATCATTGAATCCGTTCCAGTAATATAACTGAACCAGAAGTTAGATAACCTACGTTACCTTTTAGATGTTGAAACCATAGATGTCTATGGCTGAATGAGCTACCTATGCTTCCTATATAGCCCACAGAGAGAAATAAGGACTTTTAGGGTGATTCATCTGACATAATTTAAATATCCAAAGTAGGATAAGGAATAATGGATTCTAGGAATGCCTTCGAGTCAAATGAGAGTTACCCTTGCTGAGCTAATGGACAATGCATGGTATATTTCCTCAACAGTGGTAAACATAATTAGGATGCATTTAGTTGTTCTAAGAACGATTTTTGTCCAAATTCAAGAGTATTCAAAAAATGCAAGGGTGTAGTTGCAATATGGTAATATGTACGCCATATTCATGGASAGAAGTTTCTTTTGGCAAGTGTTTAAAAATATTCAGACACAACAGGAATGTGGGAACGTGTCAGAGACTCAGAAATTCTCTCTGAACTTGTCACAACATTATTATTGCATCAGGACTGTGTGTGGTACAGGAGCACTACATGAAGCACAAAACATTACCATTACTGTGATCTTTTTTGCTTTGATGATGTAAGTCATTATTTATTATACTTTGTATTTATTTTTGATTTTACAATTAGAAGAAGTGCACTCAGCAAGTAAAAAATAAAATAAAATAGAAAATATCTTGCTAATAACACAACTGAGTTAATACCACTGGGACAATCTTTGGAAATGAACTAGCTATTCAAATATTCAACTAGCTAAATACTTAGTCTACATTTCCTTTATATTTTAGTGTTTTACTTCAGACATGTACTGATCCAGAACAAGATAAAGGCATTAACAGCATGTACATAGCAATTTTAATCATTCAGCAGTATTCTGTTTTTTAATTTTGTACAGCAGATTAGATGTTCTATACGTGGGGCAGGTTTAGCTCAGTTGGTTAGAGCGTGGTGCTGCTAATGCCACGGTCACAGGTTCAATCCCCATATGGGCTATGTGGAGGGTTGGACTAGATGCTCTCCAGAGGTCCCTTCCAATCCTACAATTCTATGATGATTCTATACCAGACCACAGTGGAAACATTTATTCTTAGCTCAGGCATCTGCAGCTGCTGTTCTTTTTTAATAAAGTTTTAGTGCATACTGCAATGGCCTTTTATTATTTTTAATGTATCATAATTTTCCAAGGATACATTTTCCAGCTTAGAGTAGCTGGAAAAATTTCACTATATATGCTAACCATTTTGCTGGTCTCCTCACTTATTTTTCATTTTTAAAATGTGGTTATTCCCAAACTTTTGGATCTAGGGTGGGATAAGAATCCTTTAAGAAATGTTTCCTACATTCAACTTCCATGCATTGCAATAGGATCTAAGAGTAGTCCACAAATTGAGGTTTTTGGCCCAGATCTGTCTTTGCTAGAGGCAGTAAACTAATACTCTTAAGAAATTTAACTTTCTGGTAATTAGATACAGAAATATCTAGGCACAGTCTTGGAAAGATGTAATTTGCTAAACTGAGGAGCAGATCATGATCTTGTGGTTTTAAAACAGAACTTCAACCCTAATATTAAAAATAAATAATAGATTAAATACAGTGGCCAAGGTTGTGCCCCCCCCCAGAAATCCTGTAGGTGGCATCAAAGCATAATTTTAATTACTATTTGAGATGCTTTTAGTTTGAAAGGAAAAGGACACTATTTGGATTTTTTTAAAATTATTTTAAGAGCTAGCTATTTTCTACATMTTCCAGCTCTGTCTCTTGTTCCATTTTATTCTCAGGATCAAATTTGTACAGGCTTGATAAGGCTCTCTTGTTTTAAATAAATTTACTTTTTCTTGTAGATGCCCTACAGGAACTGTCCCAAGAATATAATTCTATAGTAGATGGACTGGCAAGTCACTTTTGAATGCTTTTTGAGGCATATGTGACATCAAGGACCTCAGGGGWGAAAAAGGTGCATATGCTCTGAATATATGAACACTTTTAACTTAAGTACTTAGCAGCTGAAAACAGTCTGTACATCTAACAGCATAAATGTGAAAACTTAGTAGATATTACTCTCAAAAATGTAGCTAGAGAAGGAGGTTAAACAGGATTTTTGAAGAATTCAGTTCTAGATATAAGCATTTAAAGGACAGTTAGGCAACTATAGCCCTTTATGACTTTAGCCTTTATAGTCATTTGATTTCGTACTGGACAGAATGAGTTATACTGTTTTGATCCGGGTAGATCATAAACAGTATGAGAAGGAAACAATTTCTGTACAAAATTTCATTATATTTTTCTTAGGCAACTTCTTTAAAGTATRTATGTATACAAGAGTTACGTGCAAGGGTTTCTTACCAATATGCTATTGCCCAGCTACTTCTGTATTTATGCCAATCCTGAGGTAAACATTGGAAAAAATATAATGATATTAGAATAAATCAAAAAGCAATATGATTAAACTTTACTTGCCATAGATCATAAAACGGACTTCTGTCATCAAATGTTTAGCATTATATACATAGGTGACTTTACAGGTATAACTTCCAGTGTCGCCCGCATGAATATTATAGATCTCCAGACAACCTTCTGCTAAAACAAGTCCTTCTGAGTCTAGAAATAGATATTTGAGATACTATAAAATAAGTAACAAGACAAAGTAACATTTTTTTTTTATTAACAGCCTCTAACAAACAAAATATTTAAGAAAGTATTTAAATGCTTGTTCTGAGTTTCCAAAGCATTTCATCGACTTTTTTCTCCTTTTGTGTGAGTGTGCCTATGTGTAGGTGATACATTTCTTGCAAAACACAATCTATAGAGGAAAAGGATAATCATGAAGAARTATTTAGAAAATTCAAATCTGGACATACCAGAAGGGAATTCAGACACAGATCTGTAATAGTTAGTGAATTACAAGTAGTAGTAGTGAAATGAAAGTAGACTATTACATTAGAGACATATTCACGACAAACGACACTTAACTCTTGGTCTTCTAAAAAACTAGTTGCTTTGGAAGAGGCCTATTTTATGTTTTTGACCTCATAACCTTTGAAATGCAAAAGGTGGTTTTATTCCCATTTCACAATAAAAAAGCCCCCAAACAAAACAAAAAGATGATTCAAGTAATGAGGAAGGCCAACGTTAATCTAATTCCACAATATATCCTAAAGCAGAACAGAAGCAGTCTTTAGATGCTTAAGGAAAAAAATGTGATCCAGTCTCCTTTTCTGATCTACTATCCATTTCCAAWTTGTCAGAAGGGGGTGAAATAGTATAAAACAACAACTGATAATTGCTCATTCTGAATGGAGCTTAGGGCTGGACACATATATTTTGAGGACATCATTCCTGTTTCTCTACATATATAGCAGTGTGCCAAATCATAAATGTTTCCTCACTAAATTTGAAGTGTTGTATTTAGCAGTTCTTACTGAGAAAGACAATGCAAAGCATTTGTAGGGTATGTATTATTTCTATAGTTTACATCTGATTATTACTTATTTTCCTTCAACTTTTTTCTTTTACCCTCCCTCTTGACAATTTTCCCCTGTTGTTTATTCCTGTTTATTGTCTTATTTTCATAACTAGCTTGGTTGTTACCTTTTTTWTCTTATTTTCCTCTTAATTGTTTTCTTCCTTCTGTTCCTTTGCATCATTTCCACCCTCTCTCACAACTCTTTCTTCCATCTTTAAAAACATCTTCTATTCTTTATATTTTTCCTCCAAACCAAATTGACACTGATCTTCTCTCAGAAGTCTTATAACCATAAACACTACATTAATACAGGAAACTGACTACAAATCCTTATCTTCTTTCTAGCTAAACATAGTCTAATTCAGAGAGAAGTAATCACAGAAGTTTTAACTGTGTTTTTTTTAAACAAACTTATATGTAAAATCTGAAGTCCTGTTCCATTTATTGTTGCTGGTATGGCATCATGTCAAGTCATTCAAATTAACTTGCATTCACTTTTGACATATAAATACATGATTTTGCATAAAATAATTTTTAAAATCATAACTTCATTAAAATTTTAAAGCTATATAATTCAAACGGTTTATACAGCCTTGTGTTTCTGTTCTGAATTTATTATTTTTCATTAAAATATCCTTCTGCTGTCGTGCAAATGCAAGACTTTTTTAAACTGCTTCTATTTTTGCATATTGTAATACAAAACTGTATAAACAAAAAATTAAAACAATGCATTAAATTAGCTGTAGATATTAAAAATATAATTACCTTTAGTTATCAAGCCTGTGGGACCAACCCACTGATATTCTGGATCATTTATTCCTTGCTTTAACAACTTTTCAGTCAAGCATTTAAGAATTAAACCTTTGGAATTAATAGAAACATAAACTGGAACTAAAAAGAAAAACCAGTATCATTAGATATATGAAAATATAGCTTGAAATCAAAATGAATACTGAGGCAAYTGACACTACTGTAAGATAGTCAATACTTCAAAGTGACCCTGTGCGTGAAATAAGGGCTTTGCTGACTTCTGTATATGCACAAAAAGAGCTTTAATTTCTCATGTCATTTATTTAAAAGCCTTGATAGAGGTGAATTTTATTTCCATGGAATACACAAATACAATCAGTACATAGAAATAATGTGAAGGGAAAAGAAAAAAACAAAACTCTCTAGATAATTAATAACTATGAAATGTCAGAACATAGATTAATATAAATGAATAATCAGGTTTCTCAAGAAATGTTTGGCTTACCGGTTGAGTTTTCTTTTCCAAGTATTTGATGAGGTGTTCGTGGAACAGCTGGGATAGATGTTATTTTCATGGATTCAGAGAGAGCCACTGAGTTGTGCATTCTAATTATACCTTCTTGTTTCAAGTGTGCATCTCCTTTCTTTGTGAGTTGAGTCTTATCCAAGAAATGAGAGCTTCCTGCTAATCAA
Source organism: Rhea americana (assembly GCF_003343005.1). Classification (NCBI taxonomy): domain Eukaryota; kingdom Metazoa; phylum Chordata; class Aves; order Rheiformes; family Rheidae; genus Rhea; species Rhea americana. The sequence continues at coordinate 748,287 of NW_028186366.1, read as the reverse complement.
TACAAGTCAATCACATTTAAAAACAAGTAGTGCAACACTAAAAACTTTAACAATCAAAAATAAATTAAAATCAGTTCTAGTATAAAATATTTAATGATCTGTGAGAGCAAAACCATGTAACTTTGCCTTTCTGCTATATATTAGATGCTTCCTAGTCTTAAAAAAAAAAAAAAAAAAAAAAAACTTCTTAAAGCATAGGATGACACTAGCAACAATTCAAAACAGATATGTTGCCCTTTTGTTGAATTAAACTAAGTTCCAGATTCCAGAAGTAGATAATACTGAGTTATACGTAAATGTTTGGAAAATTGACTACTTGCTGCTTGATTATGTATGTGGATGAAACTTGGTGTTTGTGATTATTACTTCAGTAATAGGAGACAGAAAGAAAAGTTTCTTCTCAGAATAAGTTTCAAAAAAAAGGAAATTTTAAGAACATTTCTACCATCAATGCAAGTAAGTCTCCTTGAAAAGAATAAGTAAAAATGCCATTGCCCTAGAAAGTCTGAAAGATAAGATTGCCCAATCACATATGTGAAATATGAGGAAACCTGTCCCATCCATATTAAGTACAAATCTTAAAAAACTCCAAGTCACAGCCAATTTCCACTGCAGCAGTAATTTATACCCTTCCTAAGTTTTATCTTTGGCAAGTGCAAGTAAAACTGAAATTAAGCCCAAAAAAATATGTATTTATATTATATATATATATATATATATATATATATATATATATATATTTGGTCAAAAAATAGAAGGAAAGAGTATTTTAAGTCATTACTTGCTAATCTCTTGTGAGGATTTAATATTAGGATTGATGGGTACCAGTACTGTAAATCCACAGAAAGATATGTAATCAATGACCAAAAAAGTCTGACACCTGAGGCTGGACAGTATGAGCAATAATAATACAGAAAAAATAACATGGATATGGACACAGGAAGGACCTGAAGGACTATGTCAGGTTTCCTTATGCCAAACACGTTAGGTATTTACATATGATATTAGATTAAAAATTTTAACTATTATAGTCAATACAGAAGCGTATAGCTTGTTCAGTAAGACAGGCAGGTGAAAAAAGGAAATTCTACTTTGTCTATCAGCAATATGCACACATGTTCAAAAGCTCATCAAAGTGTAGCAAAGATAGACTTGCTGAAAGTAATCAGATAAAGACAGACAAGACAAAACACACAATTATATTGTGGTGAGGGTCAGAGATCCATGCCAAAATGGAAATATGTAGTGAAACAGATTCTGTCATAATTTACCATGAATTCATCAGACATTTATCTCCACAAAGAACCACCCCTGCCCTCTCCTTGCTGTCATCAACAGCTAATTATTTGACTATTTAGATGTTTCACTGTAGCAACAGTTGCATGCCAATTAAATATGGCACCTTTCAGTTTATACACAAATAACCCTTGAAGGTTTATCAGTACTCCTGAGTGATATCTAATAAAATGAAATACCTATAACTTAGTTCATCAACATAAGGCTACAGCCAAATATTCTTAAGTACACTGACAGTACAAAAAATTAAAAGTAATTTTAGAGAAGTTTTTTATTAATGAATCAGCTCCTAAATTAGTGACTTTTAACTCCATTCAGCCGAGCGCATCATGAATTCATTTTTAAGTAGATGGTTTAAGTATTAAAATAATAAAGAACTAAGAAAGCTTATACAGCCTCAATTTGTCACACAATGTTGTTCATATTAATGAAGATATATGTAATGGAAAAATTCACATAGTCTGAAACAGGCACTTATGTTAAACAGTTAAATGAAAAATATATAGCAGCTTGTATCTTCAAAGCACACCACAACAATTCATGTAATTCCTATAATTAGTAAATTTCTATGTGGTAAATGTCCCAAAATATTCCTAATGCTGAAAATAATGGACAGAGAATGGAAGGTTTGTTAAGGAAATGCTATAAAAGAATAGATTTAAAAATTAAAGCAGCATATTAAAAAACATAAAAGATAAAAAATTTAAAAAACAAGCATATATGTGTTTATATTGTATATACATATGTAACAATTATAACAACAATTATATACTTACTTTTATAAATAATAGCATTTTTATATATGATACAGAATAATTAACAAGGTCACAGTTAATCTGTGAATCTTAGCCTAGAAATTTTGTAAAAATAAGGTATTCCCATACAAACAAGATTCACGCATTCACTCTGCTGTTGAAYGGCCTGATCTTACTACCTTGACTATTGCTTTATTTATGGTTAGTCTTACCAAGCAGGAAAAGCATAAAAAAAACAAGAGTTCACATTCAGGGATGAAAGGCTCATAGTTTTCATTCTTTTATTCTCTCTGCCACTGTTATCTTGTATTAGTGTAAAACCAGTTACCATTATTAATGAGGCTCAGTATTTGGTATTTTTGCCAATTGAAAATAAAATCCAAATGTCAAAATTCACTGATAATAACACACATATATCCAGAAAGCATGCTCTATTCCACTGTTTATCCTTCTCCTCTTGCTTAGGTTTCAAGGTAAGAATGAAGCCAGTAGCATTATATTAACTCTTTCCAACATGGGTTTTTCAAACAGAACTGATGTAAGGCAAGACATGAGCTGAGTTGCTAAAGGCTGGTTGTAAAGTGCACAAATTGAGATAATGTAAGTATCAACAAAAAAGTCCACATACATCTATTTTTCTGTGATTTGAAGWATTAATTTTAAAGCTATCCCAGCAGAAATAATATTCTAGGGTTTTATATCCTTATAGTTAGGTATTTTTTAGGTGAGAGTCTAATTGAAAGTAATACCACAACTTACAGAAAGATATCTTTTTACTATAGATATATGTTCAGGTACAGTAAGAGCTCCATTCACAAGATATGCAGGATGGAGTGAATGATAAACAAAACTCCACATTTTTCATAGCTCCTGGAATCAGTGCCATCATTCTTAGCTAAATATTTAGCTATATGGTAAACTATGCCTGAAGTAGGCAGATAAAGACTGATGATTGTAATTACTTACTTTTGATCATATAATTTTTCCATACTTGAGCACTGTTATTGCATGTGCTATAAAACCTAAAGGTATTATAGTAGGATGCACATTACTGAGATGAAAAGAAACAGATTTGATGATTTATCTGATTAAATACAACAATAAATTGTGTTTAAAGAGTCTGGATTACATTAGAGTTATCAAAATCCATAGCAGCTCATTATTTCTGCAGACAATAGTCTTCAAGCTAGCAGCCGTAGCTGCAATGCTGAGAATTTATTAGCAAGCTTAATTTGGATTCCATCATGAATAGGGACTATTTCCAATTACAAAGATCATGAGATTTAGTATCTTCTAGTGGAACATCTTCCAGAATTAGAAAGAAGAGCATGGTATCTCACATCTGCATCTATGAGGAAAACTTCGTATTTGCAAATTATAAACGTTTTTTTACATTCCTTAACAGGAAAAAGAAAAAATATCTTTAAGTGATGACATTTGTAAAGTTTCACAGTTTTTGTGGCAGTAAGTTCTAGTCTTAGGCCAGTTACCAAGAAATCCCATATCCTGACAGAAGCCCTGCTTTGAAAAGCCAAAAATCCCTGTCAGATTTAGCCACAGTCAGAGAAAATACTGTTTCCGTAACTAGGATTAGTAATCTCTCCAGCCAGTGCAGCTAAATCCCTCAGGAATGAGAAGTCTTCAACTGCTGGGATTCACAACTGCAAAAATGCAAGCAGGAACGTGGAGTTAGATTAAAATGGCAGGCACTGCAGCAACAGCAGAGTATAGCCCTTGCCCATTCATTCTGCTGCTTTTGTAATATGGATTCAACTTGAACAGACAGGAGATAGTAAAGACTAAAACTGAGTCAGTTTCTTACAATCTATAGCTCCAGTTGACCTTGGAGATCTATGGGATCTTCTTGCTTTAGAATACCTACTAACAAACATTTAATGCTAATAATTTTTATGATTTTACAATAAAAGCAGCATTCAAATCATGCATTGTGATCAATGTCTTAAAATGCTAAGTACTAAGTAACAATAGAAGAAAAATGGGAATAGAAGGTACTCACTGGCAGTACTGAACAATGCCGACAAGGCAGAATGCAGAATGTAGATTTGAAAAATTGAAATGGTGTCTTCGAAATGATAAAAGACAAAAAAGAATAAGACATAAAAACTAAAGAATTTTTGTCTAAAATTGCATTAAAGACACAGAACATTTTGTTAACTTTAATAGAAGCCATCTATTATTTGATAGATTTAATTCATAGAAAAAAAAATAAAATCACGTAAATAGTCACGAAAAGTCATTTTTTCAGTCAAATATGTTATCTATAAAGGTTCATTAATACTGTTTTTTTAAAAAGTGTATATTGAATATATAGATATGTAATTACCCCACAGAGCAAAGAAAATGAGTGGCATATTATCATGCATTCTGTTGGAAAATTCTGAAGGGGAAAAAAAACAGAAATGGACAGAATTCATACCAAAAAGAGAGAGAGAGAGAGAGAGAGAGAGAGAGGTGCTTGATGGCTTTTTTTTTTTTTAAATGAACTGTTACCAGTTCTTTTTCTTGTCATGTTTTTTAGAGGTGACACAGGATTCTCTCTACAATCAAGAGATCTAGAAACTAACCTTAAAAAAAGAAGAAGAAAAAAAGCTGAAATCCCTGCAAACACTAGAACTGCAATTTGCCTGTAAAACTGAGGGCCAGCAATACTAGCAATACTGATAATGAGAGCATCTGAAACGTTTCTCTGGACATGAGCAAGTAAGAGGCCTGGCAGAAAGACAGTTCAGACTAATTCATACCAACAACAACAACAAAGTGGAAAAAAAGGCACGCCAAGAACCCCATGTAGAAGAAGGATAGAACAGCACAGCCAGGAGATAATGCCAGGGGAAATGCTGAGACATAAAGCTGTGACAATAAAGCTTTGAAAAACCACCTCAGCCAAGGGCAAGATCCCARAGCTCGAGAAACAAGCACAAAAAGCACAAAACCCCACAGCAGCCCTGCCACAAACACGTGATTTTGTGATCCGTTCACTGTTCGGGCGCTTTTCCTCCCCTGCAGAGTTAGCCCCACCGAACCGCACCGCGTGCTCGGCCCGGCCCCGCTTCGCCGGGGCGGGTGGGCCCAGCCCGCCCAGCGGGGCGCAAAGCCCAGCAGCGGCGGGCGTAGCCTCCTCTGCGCGGCTCTCGGGACCCGCCGCGGCCGCCGCCGGCGCGGAGGTGAGGGCCGCGGGCAGCGCTGGCCTCCCTCGACGCGGGGCTCACTCACCCGCCGCCCCAAGCAGCAGCAGCAGCGGAACCGCCGCGAGAAGCAGAGCCCGGCGGCGCGGAGACGCCGTTAACGCCATGTCGGGCCAGGCGCGCGC